>NW_026562463.1:0-600000 GCF_027474105.1 Poeciliopsis prolifica | reverse complement strand
AATTATAAGCTTTCAGGGTTTTGTTTTTTTTTCTCACAAAATCATTGTTGGCCACTGTGGCGGCCCCAGAACCACACAATTGGTTTTTGTGAATGCCATAGGTTAATATGGGTGTTTTAAAATGTGTTTCATTCTTACAGGTAAAATACTTTGAGACAGCTCTGGGTCACTTAATTTACAAACAGAATAAGTGAAGAAAAAGCTTTTCATGCAAACAGTGCCAATGTAGTACTTATTTGTTTTAGCACTTTGTGTTAGAAATGGTGGGTTTTGATGTGATATCTCCAAAAACAGTGTCTGTCAGTGCCCTTAACAAAGAAGAACATTTTTTTCCTTGCTTCATTTGTTCTTGAGTTAAAATTGACCAATGTGGGTCTGTCTGTAGCTGTTGCTAAGACTAATATTTAAAAATTGCGATAGCTAATATTCCATGCCAATTATTTTACTTGATCAATTAGCTTTTCTTTTTTTTTTTTACATCCATGCTTTATTTCCTTAGCATTAGAGTTTAGCCATTTTTTAAAGGCATAAAATGTGTGCACTTGCAGGCTGAAGTAAGCTGGTTTTTCTTTCCGGTCTGAGCTTCTACAGATTTGGTGACTGAGATGTTTCTTGAATTCAAATGTTTGTAATATTTTTCCCAAATTTTTGTCCTTACCTTGTTTGTTTTTACAGTAGAAGAGCTAAATAGTAGTAGGTTATGTTTGGTTTTCTAATTAAACATAAGGCTGTAATAACAGTTGCATTTCTTTGTTCTGCTTTCCCATCAGAGTCTGCAGCAGGATAACCATGCATTTGATTTAGCCAGAGTTGATGCAGAAATGTGTTCCAGTAAGCTGTGACTGTGACCGTACTATCAAGGAAATTCCTCCATCCTCCAGGGTCACCTCTGTAAGTTTTTTTTTTTTTTATCAGCTGGTTTGTGCAGCTGCAATAGCTTCTGTTTCCATAACACATGCACTGAGTACACTGTTTATATTCATGCTATCTCAGGACCTTCAAAGGTCACTGGTGTCTGACATTAGTACTTATTCCCAGGCTGGATTTTCACCATAACTGGATGATTCTCTTTCATAAAATATTTTGGCAATATGCTTTTGGAGAAATGGAGAGCATACATCTATTGGGATCAGTGTAACAATGCTGGTCAGAATTGGAGCAGAAATTGCAAAATTTAATCTGAATATTGAATAGTTTGATGATAAAGTCTGTCCTTTTCTTCAGTAAAGATGAGATTCATATCTTTATTTGAATATTTGCTAATTGATGTAAACTGGACCATCTTATTTATTCTTTCTTAGTGAAGTGTCATCAACATAATGCTTTACTTTTGTGTTAAAACTGCAGACAGATTAACAACAATTCAGATGTCTAAGGAGATGGCTACTGAGGAAAACCAAACTAAAGTTGACTCAGCGGCAGCATTCCACCATGTTTCACCTCTATCCACTGGGAGCAGACCCAGCAAAGAGGACAAATATGCAACTAATCTGCCGGAAGCAAGGCGGAGCTCTGACCATCGGTGGCTCTCAAAGCAGCGGAGCTGT
The DNA here is from genome assembly GCF_027474105.1 of Poeciliopsis prolifica. Classification (NCBI taxonomy): domain Eukaryota; kingdom Metazoa; phylum Chordata; class Actinopteri; order Cyprinodontiformes; family Poeciliidae; genus Poeciliopsis; species Poeciliopsis prolifica. The sequence goes on along the minus strand of NW_026562463.1, from coordinate 598,453 downwards.
CCTTCATTCCTCCTCGACAGGAAACCATCATATGACCGTGTCAAAGGGACTTTTTTGGACAAACATTGTGAAGAGTCTAAGTGCAACTCAAAAGTCATCAGTCCCAATGAAAAACTCTTCAAGGAAATTTCAACATCTAAACATGTTGAAAGAAAAACTACAATAAGTAGGAATAATTCAGAACGATCTGTGTTCCTGGACAATGCAGAAGATGATGTGAAGGAAGATGGAAACAAATCTACCAGTAGTCCATGCTCCTGTGGCATGTCCAGCTTTGAAAGAAGTATGAATTCTTGCTTATGTCACAGCCCTCAGCATAGTCCAAGTCCCGGCTCCAGTCCTGTTCAACATTGTCACCTCCGCCGTGGCAGTGTGCCTGTGTCCATGCTGGCTTTTCGTAAGGTAGTCCAAACATTTTTAATTCAATTTAATCTTAATTTGGGACTCATTCAGCATTTCAGAAAACTGCATTAGTGTGTTATATTCCTTTTGTGAATCCTTTTCCTATTAGGGTGGTCCCTCCAGTGAGCCGAGCTCTTTGGCCTCCTCTCCCTGTGATTCTCCCCAACTCTGCCTCCGCAAGCATCACAAGAACGGTCACATTGCTCTGTCCCACCTCAAAGATGGATATTCAAGTTTAGAGAGACTAAATAGAAAGCCCAGGATTGAAAAATGTTCCTTGGAGAAAATGTTCTCTCGAGGTCCATCTCTGGAAATGATACCAACAGCACTGGAAGCATCCGCAGGAGGGGCCACAATCTGCAACAGGGGGAGCAACAGCAGTGGTGAGGAAGAGGGAGACATCCTGTCAGATAGCAGAGAATTTGACAGTAAAAAACGTTCCACTGTGCTGGTGAGGCGGTACTGCAAGAATAATGAGAAGGTATTTACAGTCTTTTTTTTATGGATAAAAATAATTGAAAAATAATTCATATCCCTTAAACTTTTCTCACATCATTACAAACTTTAGTGTATTTTTTGGATTCTCTCCAAAAAGTGGTTCATAATTATGAGAGTTTTTTTTCTTCAAATGAAAAATGTCGCATGCAGTCCCGTTTTTCTCCGATACCCCTAAGGAAAATTCAGTACAACACATTGTCTTTAGAAGTCAACCAGTTAGTAGAAAGAGAGTAAGAGAGTAGAAAGATTCCCAACTATGCATGTTTTTCTTGTGGCATAAATCAAATAGTTCTGTGAATGTTTATTGGAGAACGTCAGTGAGAAAACTGCATAATGAAGACCATGAGGCTTCAGTATGCATAAAAAGCTATAAAATTTAAAGGAGCGTTTGGTTCATTCATCCACTTGTGTACATAAAGCAGATAAAAAATACAAATTCAGTTCTGTTAAAATTCTCAGAACTGAATCCAATAAAAAATCCCATGGAATCGCAGTTTGCAAAAATTTCAACAATAAGCAAAAGTTTAAGTTTGTAGATGTGTAAGGGTGGTTAAGGTATAAGTTAAATAACTTGCAGCATTAATTGCCTTGAAATGTGATCCTTTTAGGTCTTCAATCAAGCATACAAATACACACACTTAAATGGTTTTAGTGCTAGGAAATTAAAAACAACGCAATCATTTCCTTCCAACTTAAAAATTCTTGCTACTTTGTGTTGGTGTACCACATAACATCTCAATAAAATAGATTGACATTTCTGTTTGTATTCTAACAAATGCACTCAAGATAAAGCAAGTTTGATTCAGTCTCTAATTATCTGTTTGTATGTCTTTAATAGATTTTTAAGTTATTCTCAAATGCTTCCTCATTTCTTTCCATTAGGTGATCAAGTCAGTGTGTGCAGGAACCAGTGCAATTGTCAAAGAGTTGCCATCAGGTTGCATCTCAGAGGATGCCTGTGGAATTGTTATTGATTACACACTCTGGCGTCCTCGCAAAGAAGATTTGTGGCCAATCTTGACATGTGGAGAACATTTCAGAGTCTGCAGGGAGATGCTTCGTTCTGTCAGAGTGACCCCACACCTGGTAAGAGCACCAGATGGCATAGAGTCTAAGCTGGAAACATGTCACGATAACAGTAGTGGGTATTGATTAATCTTTTAGTGAAACTTTTCCAAAATTGTTTTATTCTGTGTTATTTTGTTTTATTTTAGCACTTGTTTCTATTTCGAAACCTACTGGTCTCTGATAAATTATCGAAGCTCATATAGGAAGGTTTTAGGGAATTGAATGGATGTGCAGTCCTTCTCATCTCCTGGTGAAAAGGTTTTGCCCAACGCTTTTCTATGCTCTCATAAAGCAAGATAAATTTGCAGAAAATTTCTGATTCAGGGAAGAAAAATGGTTCCCTGCTATTGCTCGCCTCTGTTTTTGTTGAAATGTTGTGCCTCTAATGCATGGAAGATGAATAATTTGTACAAGGAATACATTAATAGAGCATGCACACTAACACGCACCCGCACACGCGCACACACACTCCGAAACACACAGGCTCTTTGTTCAAGCGAGGCCCCTGCTGTGGAAAATGATTTATTCTGTTAGTTCTGCTACCCATATTACTGACAGACTGAATGACTGAGCCCTCTCTCTCTGTTTGTGTGTATGTGTAAATGGACTGAGCTGAGTTGGCATCTGTGTTAGATTTACAGCCACAGACATTGTACAGAGATGGAAGATGGAGACTCAGAACGCTAGCGGGCTATTATCAAGTTTCGAAATGAAAAGTGTTTCGTCAACATGAAAACCTCTCACAGGAGCTGTTTCACTTTGGCAACAAGCATTTGGAGGGCAGACTCCTTTTCCCCACCTTTCAGCAGAACACAATAAATGATAAGCCATGCTGTTCGGTCCTTGAGGAGGAAACATTATTCATGGATTGCCGATCAGCACCATTGCACAGGATGCCCTCCTGTTGTTTTATGTTATCTTATTCTGCCTCTTCCTGTAAAAACTCAGAGCACAAAGAAAACCAAAGCTCAAAGATAAATGAAAAACTTTGAATTATACAAGGTTGTGCTGAGGTAATAATTACACTTTCCCTGTTTTTTGTTGTAATGCAGCCCAAGAGAAAATTTGGAAAAACATTAAGAAACTGATATTATGTAATGAGCCGGTAAACTAAACAACTATTTTTATTTGGAATTAGTTGAGTACATGTACATGGTTTTGTATTTGTATTTATATTTCTATGAAATGAATATGTGGTATTCACAGGGATTGGGGATCAATAATAACTAAGCATTAATATACACAGTGGAAAGTGTCTTAGCATTACCGCAGAAGCTGGCATTGACAGTGTTCCTTACTTCCACTTTTGGGCAATATGCACACCACTCTTCAAATCGACAGCTGACAAACCTTAGATTTGGGTATTTAAGTTGTGTAAAAAAAAAACAGGCCTTATAGGGTATTTCTGCCATCAAAAATCACTTTCATTTTTGTAATGTGGCTATCCTCAAGATAGCACTTGAACTAGCGCTGGTTTAAACCTTCAGATCCAGCCCATTAAACTCCAAATATTAAATAATCATGGTCATACTTTATTCTTTTTTTTATTGCTTTGCTTGGCTAAGACTCTGTCTCCTTAACAGAGTTTTAGGAACTGCCAAGCCTATTTCCATTTTATCTTTGGAAATAGGCTTGGTAAAGTTTGGTAAATGTTTACAGGGACTTTTTCGGGTTGATTTTTTTTGTTCCTCATGTCACATCCCTCCCAAGATAACCTCTGGCATTCCCCAGGGATTGCACACACTTTGAAAAGCCCGTTCTATCACTTAAAATCCCAATAAAATCTGTTGAGACATTGTGAGACAATCAAAAAGAGGTTGGAAACTATTGCACAGCACTGTATGAATTTAAGTCTTGCATAGGCCACAACACAGCAAAGCACTGTGCAAAGCCTCCGGTGTGTGGAGGGGGCTTGCACACTCACACCATAAAAACAGAAGGTTAACAGTCGTGCATGCCACGTTGCGGTTTTCTGACTTTGCCACGCTGTTTTTATGAACCCCGTTGTGGTCGTACAAATACAGGCTGAGGAAAGTTCAGGGAACGTTGCTCTAATAATGAGTCTATTGAAAGTGGTGGAGTTGCCAGTTTTTCTCTTGTCAAAACAAACCCGAAGCTGCTTCGATAAAGGGGTCACCAGAGAAACAACTCCGAGCTGCAGCTGAACATTTGCTGAACTAGATCTTGAAGAATATTTAACAAGACTGTGCAAAAATATTTGGAAAACAAAAAGAGAAGCTATCCCTGTCCAGACAATTAAAAGTACCATTGGTGGAAACACAGCTGGAAGAAACACAATGCTTGCTCTTTATTTTGACTATTGGTAACAGATGGTGCCATAACAACCAGAGCATGCTTGTAATGACATGCAAATCTAAAAGATAGAGTTGAAGCAGCATGCATCTCTTATGTTGGAGTCTGTTTATGGTATGTGCAGGATTCACCTTGAGTTTTTGGAAGACATCTTGTTTATTGCTCAAGGTAGTAAAGTAAGTCAAATAACTCAGGATAATTTGAAGCAGGGTGTTAGCTCCACAGAGGGAGAATGGGATATTAAGAGAGAAAAAGGTGAGAGAAAAAAAAAAAAAACATTTGGAAAGAGATGTATAGGAGGAGGGTGGCTGGAGCTGCTAAAGAGAAGAAACAAAAAGACGATTAATTAAAAATACCTGATAACAGTCAACATTACCCTAAATACAGAGTTTTTCTGCTTGCAAACGGTGGCTCAAATCCATCTTGTAACCCACTGTATCATCTCCACATGTACTGCAAAGTGGTAAAAACGTGACATAATTAATTCTCTGGATTGCAAATGGCTTTTAGGTTTGTTGTCTAAATGCTACGCTTTTAACTGTAGAGTAGATTCCAATAATACTTTACTCATTCCACTTAATCTTGTGGAGCCTTTCATCAGTTTTTTTTAGGAACTCTCCGAAAAGCTCTTTATGCCATCATTTGTCCTTTAACAGAATAATTTATCCCAAAACATATAATCTGCATTTAACAGTACAATTTCAGAATAAATTGCCAGTGTTTTTTTTGTGCTTAAATGTGTACCTACATTCTGTTTGAAATGAGGCATAACTATGTGGAAGAGACATTTGACACAGGATGCAGAAGTGTTTTATTGCTCTACACTGGTTTAACAATGAAACATTCACATACGCAAACCTTGTGAAGATCTCAGTTTGAAGTTTTTTGTTTGACCATGTGGAAACTGCCAATTACAATCATGCTGAGTTCTTTTAATTAGTTCTGTAATGTAGGGGGAAGGTGTAACTAACTATCTTGCAAAAGAAAAAGACATGTATTCACCTTTTTTTTGATATCACAACCACAAGAATCAGATTCTTTCTTTTTTTTTTTTTCAGATTTCATATGGTAGAGGAAAAGTGCATAATTGTGAAGTGGAAGGATGACTATTTGTAATTTTTTTCTATTTTTCCCACATGGTTGTGTGGGAAAAATACAGAAGAATGTATCACAGATAAGAATTTCTGCAAATTCTTACTACAGGATTTAGGTAGGGTAAAACTATACATACTATCTAAATTCTGTCGGTCAGGACTTTGATTGACTTTTGAACTGAACCGTTGCAGCTGTAGCTATAAATTTAGAGTAGCTGTCATGCTAAAAGATGAGTCTCTACCTCAGACTCATATTTATTGCTACCAGGTTTTTTGTTTATCTATGTCCATCTTCCAATCAACTCTAAACAACTTCCATACCCCAGTATGAAAAATCTACACAGCATGATTCTGCTACCAAAAGTTTCTCTGTAGGGTTTCTTAGGTTTGTTCTTTCAACAGTAATCATGTTTCTGATTAAAAGTATGAGTCTAAGTCTAAGTTATTTAGTCACGTTTTGAGTAGTTGAAGAAAATGACAAAATTCAAAATGAATTCCTTGATTTCTCCAAAAAACCTTTTTATGCTTGCATGAAGTAGTTTTTGTTCTGTCCCAAAAATTTGCAAAAAGAGGGATGGAAACACATTTGCCAAATAAGTTCTGATGTAGCAAACATAACCATCCACTGGTGAGTCTTTTGCCTTTTAGAGGCACAAAACTCTGAAAAATTCAAGGTCCAATCTTCCAGCATGGAGGGAGGATTGTAGCCGAGAGTGGCTGACGAGAGAACCTCCAGGATAGGATGGGAAAGCTGGAACTCTTTATGTTGAGATTTGTGGTCTGTGTTAATTCGTAACCTTTACATCTTGTTTATTGCAGTCAGCATAGCATCAAACTCTGACAAAATTTCACCCTGTGCAGCCTGGTTGATTTGCTCCAAATCAGTAGATGGAATCACTTCTGATAAGCATTTTATTTATTTATTTATTTATTTATTTTTGGCAACATTTCCAAAGTTATCTTAAAATTTGCATGATGGATGGAAATATAGCTTGTGTCTTCTTCTTGTCACTCTTTCAGAAAAGACCAGATTTTCTGAATGAACAGGTTGTAGCAGTCTCGTCCACAGATTCAGCACAACAAATAAATACTATTCTTTCCCACCTTGTCAACTTAGGTTAACATGCATGTCTTGGTAGGTTTTCAGTTGTTGCATGCTCTCTTAGAGTGTTCGCAAGCAGTTTTTAGAATCAATGATGAATTCTTCCCTCAAGGGATGAGTTTTGCTTTCCTGTGTTTCTCAGAATTTTATGTCATTTCACTGCCAGAATGTTTCCAGTTCAAGTCTTAAGATTATCTACGATGGAAAACATATAAAAAGTCTTGTGCTGTCGGTCACGCACTACATCTCTATATTTGTAAAACATCCGACATCCTATGGGAATTTGTGGTCTCTGACAGAGCTGTGGTTGTTTTTGCACACGCCAAACATAAAGCCTGGTTAACTGAACTGTTCTTTGGTGGTTTTGCTTTCTTTAAGTTGTTTCATAGCTGTCAGCTTTTTAAATTAAGGAATTAGGTATTGCTTTTTTCCAAAGTTGTCTGTATATCTTAACAACTTTAAAAGTTTTTTTTTACTCATGCAAATTCTCAGGAATCTCTTGTACATGTTCTGCTGTTTTTTTTTTTGTATAAAAAATATTTTTATACAAATATTTTTTACTAAATATTTGTTTAAACCTACTGTTTGCTCTCCTGAATGCTGTGTTCCCCTGAACTGTTTGCTAGTTCAACATCAATTTCATATCAAGGGCATTTATATTGAATACCGTTTATGAGCTCAAATTATACCTCATGTAAACATAACTATATGTTTATTGGTAGTTAGTGTTGCAAGATAAGCCATCCAATAAATGTTCGGTTTTAAAATGCTATAATGATACCACATATTGGCATACAGTGATGTTTATTGATCGGTTTTCCAAGTGCTTGCTACAGTAAATGGACTTAATTTAATTTCTTAGGTCAACAGGCAGACAGTTGTCACTTGGATGGTTTTACTTTAACTGTATTTCCATTATGTGACATTTAAATATGAACACAACCTTCATTCAAGTTCTAGACAACTACATTTCCATCCAGACATATTGAATGGACCAGTTTGACATGCTGATATGAACACTGCAATTATATTTACATTTTCTCCTCATGAAATTTCAATTTTTGTCATTAAATTTCTCTTAGATTTTTTTGTTTATAATGTTTTACTATAGATCTTTTATCCAGTCACACCCCATGATTCAGTGTAGGTGAACCAACTGAAAACCGATCGTGACATCAGATAAAAAAAAAAAAAAGACTTGTCCGAGCATGATCAGGACAATTTTGAAAGGTGGATGTGTATGAGTAAACGTTGTAGCTATTACAAAACTGTTACTGTAAATGTCCCACTTCTTAACAAAAATATTTCACAATGCAAACAAATTGTGATGAATTTTCTCAAGTATCGCATGACACCTGTCTTTTTTACTTGGTTAAGAAATTTAAAAAATCACAATGTCAGAGTACAAATAGTTCAGACTCTGATTGTTGTGGTAAGAAGAAGCTAACGTCCGTGCTTTTTCAGTCAGCTCGACAAAAATAATATTTTTCAGCTGTCAGCACAATTAAATCTTTTTCTCTTTTAAGCCATCTCTAAAGCTCATAAAATATTTAAATTTAAAGGAGACTGTCCCTCACTTGAATGTCTTCTAATTTAACACAATAACTTTAGCCTTGTTAGCAACTTGAGGTTAGTGAGTTGTGGTATTATCCTTGTGGTATTATGAGAGGCTTCGCCTGTAAAACAAGGACTACTCTAGAGTTTCTTCCTGTGCTACTAAAATGTTTTAAACAGAAACAGTAAAGTGCTGAGCTTAAAAGGCACCTTCATGCCAAAAGCCCAAAGAAATAGCTTGGACTCCTGTGACCAGATGACAGGCAGAGTAAAATACTCAATATGGTTTTAATCTTACGTCTTGGTTTATAATTTCTTCTAAGTTAAATTTAATATCTTTAAATGTTCTTTAAAGGCAACCTAATGAGCAGTTTTTATTGTGCTGCCCACTGGAACACACACATCTCTAACCTTCTCATATGTCAAACTCATTTAGTTTTTTTTCTGAATCTGTTGTGTCTCGCCGTGTGTGTTTGTACCTCTACAGAGGAATGTGCCGAGCAGGCCACTTTCATGCCCAGCTGGGTGTTACGGCTTAGCTAGAGATTAGAGTGCGTGTACTTGTGTGTGTGCATGTGTGTGTTGTGTATTTGGGTAATTGCCTAAAGAGAAAACGGACAGGATGGTAAATAACTTGCATACCTTTGTGAGGAGTTCTGTTTTTCAGAGTGACAGGACCTCCAACAATGTGACCCCTCTGCTCTAAAAACATGTTCAGAGTTTGTCATCAGCTTTCAGTTTGTTTTGTTGGAGCAAATATGTCTGTGTGGCATTTGTTTTTATTGAAACACATTTCATCCGCTTGTTTTTGTGGAATCACAAGGTGGTGGTGGGGCGGGGGATGTCAAACCTGCACTTGTGGGTGTGTTTAGTGGGTAAAATCGAGTGGATGTGTTAGTTGTTAGCGCAAACTACATCTAGGTTACACTGTGGAAAATTGTGCTCATTGACAGCTAGCAGTGTGTCTGTGCTAAACACTGGAGGCTGTGAAAACATTTTTTTGTTTTTGTTTGTTTGATTTTGAGACCAAACAGTTCAAAACAAAACAGAAAACTGTGGACAAAGCATTCCCTTTCCAAATAGTTTCTTTCTAAATAATGCTTTCTGATTGTTAGAAAACCCTTTATGTACATATTATTTTAATATGAAGTGTTGCCTAAATGCACATGGGCGTGATAAATGAATTTTAATGAATGGAAAACTTGTCACGATTAACTTTCAGCTTTATGGTATGAAAATTTTCTGTAATCTGCCCATATTACAGATATATGTATCATACAATTTTTATATCCTTTATGTGTTGTAATCCCATGATATGGAACATTTCACTGGAAACATTTATTGGAACAAATAGTATTCACAAGAACATTTGCATTGATGTGAACCATCAATATGTTATGTAAATATATGAAAATATTTCAAGTGGGACAATAATTCAGATCTTGCTTTTGTTAATGCACTCAAATAATTACACAGTTGATATAAAAATAATCCGCTGGGTTTCTTTTCTAACTCTTTTGTTTGGCTCATAATTTGAGAGTTCAGATTTAGAACACCAGAAAGGATTTAGCTAAAATTAGGCTTGCAGATAGATGGAGATGAATGGATTTAATTGCACGCTTTAACTTGCCTACTAATTGTAAATGAAAGCACAGTGAGTCCTAATTCTGACAATCTATTATTATTATTATTATTATGAAAGGATATTTGGATTTTCCTGCTATAGTTAAGGACTGCTGCACACATAGAAACCATGCATAACTAATTTTTTTTACCTTTAATCAAAGTTTTGAATTGCAGATTTAATTTTTTGAGGGGGTAAGGATTTAATTTTAAATTTATGGATTATGATTACAGAGGGGAAAAAATGCAATTCAATTTTGATTGGCATTGTCATCGTTGGCATGTAAATTAGTCTTTGCTGCCATCTAGTGGTGTAAGAAAAATACTCTAACAAATGAATATGCACTGAGGTCTGACTGCAGAAACAATGATAGAAATTCTGGAGTAGAAATTCTTGACATTCAAGTCACCTTACAGACATCAAACTTGTGAAATTGTTATATATTTTTAACAGTATCTTATTTTATTTTAAGTGAATCAGTTTAATTATTCAATTGCAATTGCATTTTCAATAAAGCAATTAAAAATGCTTTATAGACAAAAACAATACACATCAAAAAATAGGGATTAAAAGTTCTGTTTATGCAAAGATTACCAAGGGATTGCATCAATAAAATATAATGAGCACTTAGATTGCATTTAAAATGTAGTAAAGAAGCAAACTTTAAATTTTACAGAATGTTTCCTTCCATTGGTGTTATAAGAGACCTGCATTTTGTGTTTACAGTGGCTGTTAACCAGTTTATTCTGCTGCAAATTACGGTCTCTTTTTGACTCAGCCTAAATTAACTTAAAGGACTTGCATATTAAATGCTTAAACCATTTACAAATCTATTCACAACTGAGATCAAGTCCTTACTTTGTCTGGAATTTATTAGAACTGTTATACACAATTTGCTCTCGCTCAAAATCTGCGCTTATATACTGCTTGTGTTAACAATTTAAAGAAAATTAGATGAGTAGCAGATTACTGAGATTATTCTTTATTTGTCTACCTAGCAAGAGATCCAATTTTTAAACTACTCCCAGCTGCTGGCAGCAGAACGGGCTGAGGTTGGTGATCCGACTCAATTCTCAAACCATTTTGATTGGATAATCCTTCTGTTTCGCTCAAAATGTCTGGTTTTACTCCCATAGTGGCTTTACTCTTGTAGTTAAATTGGATATTTGACACCATTCTAATTTGGCCACATTGATGCTATTGGAAACATAATAAATAATTTATTCTTAGAAATGTAAAGTAAAGAAGGAATGGTTAATATGAATAGAAATTTTATTAGACCAGTTTAGAAACAATCTAGCCTTGATCTGAAATCTTGTTCTCACACAACCAGGGAGCTGTTAAAGAATAAAGAATTTTTATACAAATATATATATATTAAGTAGTGGATAAATAAAAATCCCATAAGATATGGAGTGTGTCATTAGTCCAGTGTAGTAACCCAACACCTCATTGATTCTAAGTGTTTCATTTTTTCCCCCCCTTTTTTGTTAAATTTTGTAGTGCTCCACTAGAGGGCAGCATGATTTTTTTTTTTTTTTTTTTAATGAAATGAATTGTTTTTTAGCACAAACTTATTTCACATATCAGCTGTTTTTTTTTTAAACTGTTATATGTTAACAGAAAGAGAAAGTTAGCTTGTATCTTTATTTCAGTTTAGCTAATCTGTGCTAAACTACAGCTCCTTATTCATTCATTATTATTGATTAGAGTCTTGGGTCCTGCAAGACCCTAAATGTAAGGAATACACTATTATACATGAATCTAATCCCTTATTATAGGCTCAACTGAGCAGTCTAATTAGCTAAGTATCGATCAAAGAAATGCAAAGTGGGGACAGGCCAGCTGCTTGCTTTGTTCTGTGACCACTTTGATGTCAGCTGGGCAAATGCTTAATTTTTCCACTTAAGCCAGCAGAGCCAATAAGACAAGCTGTTTCTGTTTAGTAACCTGTCTGCTGTGATTGTAGTGGGTTTCCATTTCTAAAGACAGCAGCGAAATGACATGTCTTACTTTTTTATCTCTTTGCGTTAAAAATGTAATTCTCTCGGAGGTATACATTAAATGTGTTTTCTTTGAATTTGTTTTGGTCTGCTATGGTCAAGACCAACAGAAATGGCTCCAGGGAAGTAAAAGTGGTGATAAGTCAAAGTTTTTGGCCGCCAAGCCCTATCAGTGCACTTGGGGAGTAAAACTGGCCTGTGTTGCCTGATCCGATAAAGAAAGAAGTGCTAAAAAGAATGTTTGCTTTGATAGAAAATGTCACAACAAACTGAATTACGGTTTGTAATTTATAAAGATAAGGCAGTTAAACGTCCAAGGTGGAGTTATGCTTGAGGCAATGTTCTGCTGGGAGACCGTGGGCCCTGACATTCATGTTGATGTTACCTTGAGATCACCTAACTAAATAAACATTGTTGATGACCAAAAACAACCGTATATGGGAAAAAGTTTTGCCAGGTGTTGTTTACGCTCATGTCCTCTCCACATTATCCCTGTTTTTTTGTTTTCTTTTGCCACTGAACACAATGGCATAGCTCTGGGGAAGTCCATGCCGTGACAGGTGGGTGGTCACAACCGTATGGATGATCCGTCTCCACTTTGTTTCTAATATACCACCAAAGGCCAGAGAGCTAATATAGAAGAACAGTCTTTAGCAGAAGAGTTTTGACATTGGTCTTAGGTTGCCTCGGACACAGTTGCAGATTGAGTTGCCAGGCCTAAGAGGCTGCACCTTAATCACGATTGATGTGACAGTTTAATGTTACCTGAAGTGCTAACCTGGCATCCAAGCATTTTTCAGCAACCTTGATGCTGTGTAAGGGATTTGGGCACAGTAAAACCATGTTTTATTCAAAGATTTTCTTAAATGGAGCATCATCGTCTTATTGTTTGCACAGAAGCGCTTACAGTGTGTGGAAAAAGTATTCCTGCCTCTGTAACCTCTCCACACGTGTCACATCACAGTCACAAACTTCAATATGTTTTACTGGGATTTTATCTAATAAACTAACATGTATAGAGCTGCATAATTGTGACATAGAAGTTAACTACAAATGAAGATGTGTGATGTTCATCTGTGTTTAGCCCCTTTTACCATAACTCCCCTAAATAAAATGCAGTACAACCTAATTACCTAATTTGTCAGGAGAGACAAAACTATGTGACATTTGCTCTTGGATATAAATACAACTGTTCTGTGAGCCCTCAGTGGTTTGCTCTGGCACTTTGGTGAACAAAACAGTGTCAGAAGAGCTCATGAATAAAGGTTTAAAGCAGAATTGACAATCTGCCTAAATTGGCGGGGCATGCAAAAAGACCATCACTGCAAGAAGCAGCCAAAAAGCCCACAGTAAGGCTCAAGAAGCTTCAGAGAGTTGTAGCTCAAGTATGAGTTGTGTAAATAAAAAATCTAACAATCCTAATAAAGTACACAGATGTCCGTAATGTGACAAAATATTAAAAGTTCAAGATGTGGTTATTTTTGCAAAACCCTGAAAATTAATTCTGTTCTGCAGCACACTATTTGTTGAACAGCAGGAACGAATACTCCTGCTAAATAATACAGATAATAACAATATTATTTATCTTTATTTAGGAAGATGAATAATATCTTCCTATCCTTTTTTAATAAAATGTCTCCTGCAGTTGAAATCTCCCATAATATGTTCAGTCTTTGTGTCTTATCTGTGTGTATGTAAAAAGCAATTTTTTAGCTTCTGTTGAGTTGTCCCCCAATAAATGCACGGTGGTCTTATTTGAGCTTCGTCTGACACTGCTTACACATCGAAGCAGGTCCAAGAGAAGGATCGATTGAAACCTCGTAGAACGCCGTCTCCTCCGTCTTTCTGTGTTTAGAGTGTTCTCTCTGATAAGATCTCCCCTCATGTCGCTGGGTGGTGATGGGCTTGTTGCCTCATAACCTAATATGGGGGTCCCTTCTGTGTTATGGAGCCATCGTTGAATCCCTGTCTTCTTTCCGCCTTTTCCTTTTTTTTTTCTTCTTCCTATTTTTATTCCCTGCCTCTGATTTTTCTTTCTCTGCTAGTTTGAGCCGTGCTCAGACCTCTTACACTCCCTCTCTTCCTCCGGCTCTTGTGCTCTCATACACTCAAGCCTTTATGCACTTCTCTAAGTGTACACACAGTCTGAGAGGGACTGGAGCTTGATGGGTTTTCTTCCTTTTTCTTCAGTTTATCAGCTCCTGTTTTACTTCAGTAAGTAAGCGGGTTTTTTTGTATTTGGACAATAACTTTCCGTCATGTTGTGTGACTTAACTTTTTGCTGTTAATACATGTTTTCTGGCTGATTAAGATGAGTTTGTTCTCCGCTTAACACGAGAAAAGTTTTTAGCGTGAAAATGTCACGTATGATTGAACTTATCTTCTTTTTTAATAAACCTATCTGCTTTTTTGGTGGTTGCTGACATAATAATAACAAAATAGAGACAAACCAAGTCATGCCACATAAAACACTTTTTTTTTTCTTCTTGATAAAACGTTAGAATGAATCACTTTAGTTTTGTGTCTGAGTTTCAGAATCCTAGTTCAAACGTAATCTAAAAAAAATGGGTTACTGGATACCCCGCTTCTTTTATTTGTACACGTCATTCAACTGCTCTATCATTTCTGACTTCTTTTTCTTGTAGTGAACTGCATCACCCTAAATGTTTGCTATTTTGGGCCTCCTGTAATGGTTCTGTTATTACAGCTGATCTGAGCCTAAAAACAAAGTTTCTTTTAACAACATATTTAAACTTAAGTTTCCTTCTAAAATTATTTTCGGTAAGGTTAGAATTGTTTTGAAATGTAATTTAGAGTAATTTGAGCAGAGCTGATCTCAGAGTTAATAACTTGTATTCACTTGTTAATGTATACTACATGGCTGTTGAAATTCTAACTATCTCTTTTAAATGTCCTAACATTCTTTAAAATCATGAGGTTGTTTGTTACATTGACTGATCACATAGTGAGTGGTGTTGCCCTTGCTCCTAGCATAAATAATGGGCCACTTACAGCGGGAAGGCCAAAGGATTATTTTAAAACGTTGTCTGCGTCTTACAGTTCTTAAGAATCAATTTAGAGTCAGTTAACATTTACAGGTCAAAGTGGTGGATGGACATCGGTGCGTCTCCAAGTTTAACTAAACACAACTCATTTGAAATGTTATTTTTTCCTACATTTCCACAAGTTTCTTCACTAGCGTAACAATATCTTCAGTGACCGTATGGAATACTATGAAAACTTGGTGTTTTTATTTAAGAATGTTATAACAATAGTCTCATATTGACACATGCTTTCTGCTTTGTGTGTTTTCAATGCTTTATTGAGTGTTTTGATGGTCTTTCCAGCTCAAGTTCACTCTGGTTCAGTTTGAGTTCCTAATTAGCTGAATGAATCTCTCTGTAGTGATTGCCACTGACCCAGAAATTTTGCAGCTCTCAACTGGGTGCAATGCTATAATACCCTAAGCTTGTTAAAGGTGTGAGCCAGTGCTTGGGAGGTGGGCCCAGCTCCTTGATCTGTAGTGAACTGTTTTTTTGTGAAATTCAACAGGGGATTGTAATTCAAGTCACCCCTGGCTTCTCTCTCCATTTCCTTTATTATGCTCCCTGTGTTTTTCTCTCTGCACGTCTTTTCTGTGTTTCCTGCTTTGCTGTCATTTTTATATCCAGTCCTTTAAAACTTTAATCCCTCAGCGGATGTTGTTGCTATTTCAGATTGATATTGCACATTTTGATTGATAGCTGAATTTGGTTGTATCCTTTAGAAATACCAGAAACGACAAATTTTCAATTGTTTAAATTCAATGTTCACTTTGTGAAAAAAAAAAAAAAAACACAGTGCATAAAAATAAAACAATAACTTGAATTTAATGATTGCAGATGCTTGTTTTTAGAAAAGATTTGTCTGCTATAAGTTTATTTTTTTATTTTTTTTACTTTGAGTTAAAATTGACAATACCATAATCACTACTGAAACAATTACATGAGATACACAAAGCAAAAAGAGAAGTAATGTATAAGTGGTTGAACACTTTTTGCAGCATTGGATTAGATGAAAAGGTTTCTTTGTTGGGAATTACCTCTGAATATGTATATTAATTACGTAATATTAATGTAGTCTTTGTTTTAATCACCTAATCACACATTGTGGAGCATAAATTGAAATTGAAGTGGATATACTGTTGGTGGTAAGGAGGAAGTAACATAGGCGTTGAATAATACTCTGTAGACAAAAACACAGTCAAGTTTGTCCTCTAAACCAAGACAGTGAAAAGAAGCAGACTCTAAAACTGTGCCCACTAAGTAAATGCTTTGGAATGCTTGCAAATTGTTCTAGCATTGGAGTAATTTGTTGTAAATGAAAAAAATAAGCAACTAAATACTTCTCATAGTAACTACGCATAACTTGGATAGACTCAAAAGAGAAAATCTCTCAAGCAGTCGTGAGACTGGACAGACAGAGGGTGCTGGAGAGAAAACATTACCTTGTGAAGGCAGCAATGGAAGAATAGGTTAGATCAGAACAGGATACAGGAGAGAGGTTGTCTCCTCTTTGTCTCCTCTTTGGTCACGGAAAGCAGGATTAATAGTTTCTATTTGAGGGGAAGTTATGTTCTCGGCACATGCATATAAATCAGAAGCGATGATTGCAAAACACTGCGGCACGTCCTAAGCACCCCGTCCCAGTTTAACCCAACTGAGGATGTCTGCTTGGCATGTTTGGGTGTGCTTGTCTTGTCTTTTGATTTGGTTGACTCTCTTTAGTGTGGGTTTGGTTACAGTGTTAGGTTGCTTGGATACCAGAGCTGCCGAACATACCTGGCTCCTGCACCAGGTCCAGCTGTTTTAAACATCCTTGTCCCATTGGGCTGGCAGATTACATATTTTCTTCATTCTATGAGACAGATTTTTGTGCTCTGCTTGCACTTCACTGGAGAGAAATAGAGCACATAGAGCTAAGGTTTGAAGGTTTTGGAATAAGGCCTGCCTCAGACCTAAATCTGACAGTGATTTAGAGTTCTTTTTTTCCTGGAAAAAGGTGCTTGATTTATTCAGCTGAACCTCATAATTAGTTCAAAATGTTTTGTGAGCATAGCTTTAGGGGCTAAGAAGAAACAATACAAAGCTGTGAAGTACTGAAGGAGGATGGCATTTTAAAAATTCAGTTTTGTCCTAAAGACTATCTAGTATCACTGACATGGATCAGGGGCTTCATTGTCTTGACTTTTGAGGTTGAACTCACGTCTTTTCAAAAGGTTTGTTCATTAAAAGCTGCTCTTTTTTTCACTATTTCTGTTAGTAAGCTTATAGTAAAAACAGCCATATTTTAATAATTACTCATTAAATCCACTGATCAAAATTTGACCTTCAATAACGTTTTCAATATGCATATTTTCTTTTAAAAGATGTTATTTAGGCATTTTCTGGTTAAATTGAGAGTGGGCCTGTTTTAGGAATGACATCTTCATAAATAAAATAAAATTATAAAAAAAAGATACTATTTTCTCCATGAAACCAAAAGGAGTAGCTTTGCTATGAATTAAACTTACAACAGTAAAATTCTGAGTTAGAGATAGCTGAATAAATTAATAAGAGTTACAAAAGAATTCTTTAAGGGACTGAGTGTAAATCTGTAACATTTTTATTTATATAAAATAAAAAATGTGATATACTATATAGATGTGTATTTTTTCCAAGATCATAAAAAATAATTAACTCCAAATTTTAATTTAATGACTGCAAAAACAAAACAAAACAGTATGACTATGTTTGATTAAATCATTAATTTATTGTAACTACATAGAATCAGTCCTGCAATCAACAGTCGCTTATATAAATTATATGTAAAGACAACATTACAGAGCAGTCATGGTTACACAGCTCTGCAGCTAAACAATGCATTACTAATATAAGGCATGAAGGACATGATTTAATAGATGACATTTAAAATTGGGCTTTACATCTCATGTTAGCATTTAGAACTATTGGCATTATTAGCATTACTAACTCTAAAAATCCATCTTCCCAAGAAATGTAGACCTTTAGCAAAGGTCAAAAGCTTCAAAAGACGCATCTGAAGAGCTTTGCTTTGCTGCATTTAGACTTCCTGCTATCTCACCGTCTGCAGAGAAAGAACTATCTCTGGTAAATATATATTTTTTCTTACAGTTTTCAAAGTGTTTTGACTTCCATGAACTGGCCACTCAACTGTCTGTGTTCACAGACCAGACAAAAATAAATAAAAATGTTCAAATTGATTCCGGTCGATTCTTCTCACCAGATGATTTCTGGGTGCATCCCTACAAGCTTTATTATCAAACCAAAAGCCTTCTGCTACTTTGCCAAAGTCCAACTCAAAGAAAGAAAATAAGATGTTTTTTTTTTTGCAAATTATTCTGGGCAACTTGAGCCAACCTCTGCTCTGTAGGGCACTTCCAAAAGCGGTTTTCTAACAAAACAATTTATTTCTATCCTTTGAGTAACAGCCCTGTGGGAGAGAGTGTCCGAGGGCAGATTTGTGCTAATGTGATTTGTTTAAGCCCATGTAAGCACTTGTGTTTAATTTAATGATATAATTACCAGATAAAATGCTGTGGCCTTTTGCAACTTCTTTCATGTACTGTTTAAAAAGAAATGGAAGGAAAGCTTCACTGTTGTAGCTCAGGTGTATTGTATTATTGCTTCTCTACCAATAGATAACTTAAATAATAAAGACTAGAGGACTGTAAATTGTTGTGTGCTTGTTCAAAAGAAACACAGATTTGACACAGAGAGGGTTGGTAAGTGACTTTGTCTACGACTATTTACAGACCTAAAACTAAAGACATTTAAGATGTGAGTGATTGGATTTCAGGCGGATGCCTTCAGCTTCTCATGTGTCCTGTGTGCTCATACATGCTGAATGTATCTGCTATGATATGCATAACGGCATAAGTCATAAAGTGTTTGCATATCTGCTTTCTAGCATGAGCATAGATCTATGAGTGTGTCTTTGTGCATGTGGATTCCAGCTCAAAGTTCAGGAGTGGTTCGTGGCTCTCGGTCGCCCATGCTAATCCTCTTCGAGAACGGCAGTTGCCAGGCAGAGAAATTGCCTAATGGGACTCAGTGGTGAGTGTCGAGTGAGTGACAGTTTTCTCCCGGTATTCAAACAAACTCTTCCAAAGAAAAGGAAAGAGACTGAAATGTTGCTACTATTGGATGCACCAGTTACTATTACATATATATATATATATCTATATATCTATATATCGATATATAGATATATATATCGATATATAGATATATAGATATATATATAGATATAGATATATATACAAGCAAATGGCAACCTCGAGCCACAGCTAAATACCTCCAACGAATAAGGCAAGTCCTGAGAAGCCAGCTCAATGGCAAGAACAAAATCAGTGCGATAAACAGCTATGCCCTGTCAGTAATCAGATACCCTGCTGGAATAATTAGCTGGCCAAAGGAGGAGATAAAAGCCACAGATATTAAGACTAGAAAGCTACTAACCATGCATGGAGGGTTCCATCCCAAATCCAGCACCCTGAGACTGTACACGAGCCGCAAGGACGGAGGCAGAGGACTAGGGAGTGTGAGAACCACTGTCCAGGACGAAACAACTAAGATCCATAAATACATCAGGGACAAAGCCTCAACAGACAATGTGCTCAGTGAATGTCTCAGACAACAGGGAACGGAGGTTGAGGTGCCAGAGATACCATCATGGGAGGACAAGCCCCTACATGGGATGTACCACCAGCAAATAACCCAAGTGGCTGATATCAGTAAATCCTACCAATGGCTGGAAAAAGCTGGACTCAAGGACAGCACAGAGGCCCTCATCCTGGCCGCCCAGGAACAGGCCCTAAACACCAGAGCAATAGAGGCCCAGATCTACCACACCAGACAAGACCCAAGGTGTAGGTTGTGCAAGGAGGCCCCTGAGACAGTCCAGCACATCACAGCAGGGTGCAAGATACTGGCAGGGAAAGCGTACATGGAGCGACATAACCAAGTGGCAGGCATTGTGTACAGAAACATCTGTGCAGAATATGGACTGGAAACCCCGAGATCAAAGTGGGAAACACCCCCAAAGGTGGTAGAGAACACCAGAGCTAAGATCCTGTGGGACTTCCAGATCCAGACAGACAAAATGGTAATGGCGAACCAACCAGACATTGTCGTAGTGGATAAACATCAGAGGAAAGCCGTTTGTGGTAGATGTAGCAATACCAAGTGATTGCAACATCAGGAAAAAGGAGCACGAGAAACTGGAGAAATACCAGGGCCTCAGGGAAGAACTGGAGAGGGCCTGGAAGGTGAAGACCACAGTGGTGCCTGTGGTCATCGGGGCCCTCGGGGCAGTAACCCCCAAACTGGAGCAGTGGCTACAACAGATCCCAGGAACAACATCAGACATCTCAGTCCAGAAATGTGCAGTCCTTGGCACAGCCAAGATACTGCGCAGAACCCTCAAGCTCCCAGGCCTCTGGTAGAGGACCCGAGCTCACAGGATAAGAACCACCCGCGGTGGGTGAGAAGGGAATTTTTATATATATACATATATATATATATATATATATATATATATATATATTATGGTTGAATATATATTAATATATATATATATATATATATATATATATATATATATATATATATATATATATATATATATATATATATATATATATATATATTAATATATATATATATATATACTGTCAGGTGTTCAATTTAGTTTCAGCACAAAACTATCTTTGAACTAAATTTGTACAGCTGCCCCTCACAGTTTTAATGTTCCTATACAGAGCTTAAGATATTAGTGTTTCCTGTACACACATTGCAATGTGAGCTGCAATCCTCTATTGGCAGCGACTGTCTTAATACAACTTGAGTTCTACTAACTAGCTGAAATGCAAGATCACTGGTAATGTAATCTAAGAAGAAAATGGACATGCCGGATGTATTGATGTTGGATGACATGCACATCACTTATGTAATAGAGCTTAAACACAATTATTGCCCGAGTGTCTCTTGTGACTGTGGCTACATAGAAAATCAGGGTGCTTCCTGGCTGCTTATGCAAAGTCAGGAGAAGAAGAAAACATTCCCTCTTTTAATTCTAGGCTTTTATGCTTCAAGATGGTTTAAGCTTTAATAGGTTATGAAATGAAATAATCTGCATTTGATTACCTGGCCATAATTGAGCTTTGTAAGAGCAGGCATCTGGGGAGGACAAGTATATTAGACCAATGCCAAGCAGGAATGACATGAGCAATGACCCGAGAGAAGCAGTTGTTGCTGATCATGACTGCTTTAAGTTAATTTCCAAACAATTTGAACTCCGTCATTCTACAGAACAGTTATCCCTAAAAGGGAAACAGCGCAGTAGCCAATCTTCCCACATTTGTGTTAAGAGAAACTCTGAGAAAAACCCAAACGTTAAATCTGAGGATTTATGGGGTTCATCAAAAATGTCAAAGTTCATGACAGACATTTAGTTTGTTTAGCGTTTTTCTAATTATGCAGCCATGAACATTGCCATTTACCATTCTAACTTAGGCCTGTGGAGCTGGAGATTTCTCATGTGTTTAAATTATATTTTATTTTGCAATTTCTCCAAGCACTTTTCATACTCCTGTTGGGGTGAACTGGTGAAGAGAACCACTCCTGGGAAGTTTAGAGTGGTTTTAGAGTGGTTTGTTTGGAAATTGTTTTCTCTTTCAAAAGACCATAACAACATCTGGATGAACCACAAGTCCTCCAACCGCAGCAAATCAGCACTAAGATCTCATAGCAACTGTTTTGCACCTCTGGTTGAATCTAAATAATCTTAGAAAGTGTTAAAGTGACTTCTACTATGACCTCATAGCTAAAAACCCTAGATCTGAGAATGGGTATATTTTGTTTTTCATTGACTTTTATATTTACTGTACTAAAAATAAACACCTTCCAGTTTTTTAATTTACTGCAGCGTTATCACAAATGTGTCCACAGAAAGTCAAAAGCAATTACAAAAAACAATCTAATCATAGATTAGATCTAATATGGATTTACATATTTAGTCTGTGATCTTTACTGAAAGCCTGAATTTACTTGTAAGTTGGTGTGTTTTATTTGTTTGTGTGTGAAGCCAGCTGCTCTATGTCGATCAAAAGCAGCACCGCATTCCCAAACATGTGCTTTGGAGTCAGGCTCATTTTTACATAAACACTTTGACCTGTAGTTTTTCTTGGTTCATTACTCATCTCAGTCAAACTGGAGGCTTCTGTGTTACTGCTTGTTTTGGTTGAGAAAGAGAAATGATAATAGGAGAAAAAGCTTTAAGTGGATTGAAGTGAAAAAATAAAATAAATAATCCCCATATAGCTTTAGCCAATTTTCACTGTGCAGTTAAAGAACATTCCTCAACGAAATCTGTATTTCTTCCTGTTTATGGTTTCAAGATACAGCAGTTACTCCTCTGTTGTTTGTCACTTTAATATTAACTTAAGTCTTTAATTTATCAGATTAAAAATGTTTTTGGTAAAGATATGAACTACACAACACTGAATATGAGAAAAATAGCCATACATGTTACTCAACAAATATTTGAAGCAGAACTTTTTGTAGTAGTGATTCATGTATTTAGGCGTTTGTTTCTCATATTTAGCCCCTCCTCCCTCCTCTCTTCGTAAACATGCTGGCAGGCTGGTATGTCTCTTCCCCAGGGATGGCTCAGATCTGACAACAGCTCGGCCTACACCCATGCAGGAAACCCATCCCGCCGAGACGGCAAGTTAGCCAAAAACTACTGTGGGTTGGATAAATATTCATACCTTTTCAAATTTTTTCACCTTTCAACCAGAAACTTATATATGGTTTATATTGATTTTTATGCTATAGAACAAGAATGACTGGTGATAATGATTTCAGTGATTTCCTAATTAAATGAATGTGTCTGTATTTATGGAACCTCCACCCTGCCCCAAGTCATTTGAAGCCTTCAACAGTTTTTCTTCCAGAATTGCCCCGTGTTTAGCCATCTTCCCTTTAATTTAGACCAACGTCCCTGTTCCTGAAGAAGAGCCTTCTTACATCGTTATGCCGCCATTATGCTAGAATTGGATTTTTCAGAGTTATATGCAGTATTTGTTTTAAACCACACGTAACGTTTTGCTTGCGGTCTAAAATGTTTGATATTGGTCTTATTAAACTGGTGAGCTGTTAAAAAAAGAAGAAAAAAAGTTCTGTCAAAAAAAATAAGTTCAATAAAAGTTCTGTCAAAAAAAATAAGTTCAATAAGTTTTAATATTTTGCAAGGTCCCACATCTGCACCTTTTGTGTTAATGTCTATCTGACATTTCTCCATTCCGAGTCAGTAATTGTATTGAGGATAAAATATGAAGTTAAATTTATTTACCTCTTACTCCTTTTTTGTCAGCACTGTATGAAATGCAGCACAGAGGCACACTTTCACTGGTGGTAACATTGGAACTGTATTTTCTCATTAAACTTTTATTGCTCTCATCTCCCTTTTGCTCACCAACATTGATTTGGTCCAATTTTTGAAAGATCAGTCCCCACAGGAGGCATAAAGGCCCATTTAGCGTGCTGCAAAGTGTTGTCTTAATGGTTTTTCTCTGAAATTTGTACCAGGAGAGACCGTCTGCAGCTTCACTCAAGGACAAAGAACAAGACAATCGTTTTCAATAACTGTTTCCTTTTGTTACATGGACGTTGTTCCAAGAAGTGAATGATCAAAAGGTGAACTGTAGGAGATGTTATTCTGGAAATCAATTCTGTCAAAGTCTTATTTCTGTCAAAAGTCTATGGGGATTTCTCTTTTATCTCAGGCCTGTTTCAATCTGTTTTCACTATTTAGCTACCTATCTGTCTGCCTCTCTGTGTGGATGCTTTTTACACCCAACCTTCCATCTGTTTTGTGCCACAGCTATGTTTCTCTGTTTATTTTCATCTCTTCACACATTGACTTCCGTCCTTCCTAAAGGAAATTGTTTCTGAAGATTACCACATGAGACCATATAACAGTGCCTTCTGATTTAAAAGTTTTCCTGTTAGTTGAAAGTTCTGGAAGTGGCAGTGAAAGGAACAATTAACCCATTAATACTCTGTCTTCTTTATTTTTGATAATAAAAGTTCACCGTAATCCTTAAAAAAAATCAATTTAATTTCATTCAAAAAGATTTTCTTATTCCATAAGTAAAATTTAATGTTGTTACTCATACCATCCAAGTATCTTCAGATAGTCATTGTGGATGGTGATACTGTAGGCAGGAAGGAATCTCTGGTAGCAGCCTGTCTTGCAACGGAAGACTGTTGCTGCAATGCAGTCTCATAACTTTTGTGTATTGGATCTTGTTGCAGTTTAGATGGATGACATTTAACTGAGTTACTAGTAAGCGATCTATTTTTCAATTATTTCTTTGACAGGTCACCAACTGTTTGCAGGACAGAGGAGAAATCAATCTAATTCATCCTTCCAGAAAGCTTCTGCTGTCTCAGCCTGGATGTGCCTG
Source organism: Poeciliopsis prolifica (assembly GCF_027474105.1). NCBI lineage: Eukaryota > Metazoa > Chordata > Actinopteri > Cyprinodontiformes > Poeciliidae > Poeciliopsis > Poeciliopsis prolifica. The sequence continues at coordinate 574,266 of NW_026562463.1, read as the reverse complement.
CCTCAGGGAGCCTCTGTGTCCACTTCACCTTACCACACCAGTGGGACAGGACTTGAAAACCTGCTTTAATCCCTGGTGTTACCAACGTTTTCATCCGCATAGGTTTGTTAACATTTTCATTTCTGCTTTATTCGTCAGCCCGCTCAATTTCTAAAGCAGCATTTCTCAAAGACATGTAAAAGTATGAAATAATAGTCACTGATGATCACTGTAAAATGGCGGTAAAAGACAGACGCTAGAGGTCACTTGCACCCTTTTTGTTTGATATGACCCAGTCAGCTGGAACTAAACATATTTATTAATTATTGCAAAGTTAAAACTAAAGTAGTTCATTTAAGAAGCAATGGAACAATTCTTTCCATAAGTTTTGCATAAAAGTTATTCATTGAAACTCAGTTAAGAAATATTATGAGCCAAATTATCAACAAGTCATATCAAAACAGAGAAGAAGCGAGAAAAAAGCTTGCTTAGAACTTTAGCATTTGTTCTGAAGTTCTAAGTTAAGTTCTAATAATAGTTAAAGGTTTTTCCCTCTTGGAACATCTTGCTCTTGTTTTATTTGTATTGATTAGCATAAAACCGTTGATTTATGTACACCTTAAAAAACACAATGCAAAACTGCAGTGTAATAGCTGGATAGATGATGCACATCAAATGATATATGAATCAGTTTGCAGCTGACAAGCTCATGTTGTTGCATCGAATTATCAAATTTAGTTAACTTTTTCATCTTCTGGCTTCAGATGAATCATTCCTTTCACTGCCCAATACAACATATTTGAGTTGCTGATAACCTGGTTATCAGCAACTGTCAAAATTTTTACCATCGCAGATAACCTGGTTATCAGCAACTCAGACATTATCACTCTGCAGCTATTTTCAGTTAACACTGAAAATAGTTTACATTCTTTTGAATATAACATTAATGTATATAGATAACTTTCTATTTTGATCAGGAAGATGAGAATTTGTTTTTTGGATGTGAGCAAACCTAAACTTGAATTATTCCCAATGCTCCAATGACCTGTAGCATTGTCATACACAAAACCATGTGATGTGCTGTAGCAAATTTATAACATGGTAGATGTCTGATATATTTTACCACTAAAGACATATTCTGTCTGTGCTTGTGTTTTCCCTTTGTCATATCGCATCAGTGTACTTCCATATCTCACAAAGTTTAGTGCTGATAAAGTTTTATGATTGTATGGATGCTGTAAATAGGATAACATCATTTCTAGTATACGTTGATTTCACTGTTTAGACTAAAATACAAAATACCACCTTCTTATTTCCAGAGTATATCGTGCTTGTGACCAGAAGACGTTGCTGTGTTCCCTGCTCACTGGAGCATTCCTCGAGGCCACGCTTTCCCTTGGGGCTCGGGCTTCTCTTCCCTTCGCATTAGCCCAGTGCTCTAACGGCCACGCTGTGCTAAAGGGTGAGTCTTTATACTGTATCATATGGGTACAAACATTCACATTGCTGTGAAAAAGGAGCAAAACCTTTGTAAACATTATTTTGAGATAATGCCAGATTAATGTACAAATTTTCAAAATAAATAGCCCTGGTGTATCTTTTTGACTAATGTACAAACGTGCACAAGTCCTTGCATACATTATTACCAATTGGAAGTTTATGAACAGAATTTTTATATGTTATCCTGCTCTTACCAATTTTTTGTAGTGCATATCTAATACATTGTGAAGAGAAAGTACATTTGGGAAGCTGAAATACCTTGGCGCGATGTTACTTGACATGCTATGGGCTGGTGCTTGCAAAGTAGCCGATTCAGAATTGCCTTATTTTTTTTTTTTGGCGTTAATTAACTGTGCTTCTGAGAGCAGAAATAAGTGAGACTGCAGACTGTGGTAGTGTTAAGACTGTGCAAATTACTACATATTAAGGAGCATTTGTTGTTTGATGCTATTAAAATAGGAAGTTTGCGTTAGATGGAGACTCAAACATAGTAACTTTTCGCAGACAACTATGATCCTTAACCGGTGGGGCAGTGTATTTGGATTGTATGTAATTGAACCTGAAACTGAGTTTTTAAATGGATTTAATTTAATTGAATTAATTCAAATGAAATTTGGACCACACCAGATTCCATATTATTGGATATGACTTGGGCTTGTTGTTTGTTTTTGGAAAATCTTATGAGATAACATTTGGATTAATCTGGTACCAGATAGATATATTGAATGCAAAAAGTTTTTTATTATAGCTTTATTCTTTATAATGCCATAATTGTTGTCAGGTGTGCTATAGAGACTCACATTTAGTAATAATAATCAGCTGTTGCATTTGTTGAAAAGAAGAGGTTAATACTTTGGAACAGAAGTGAGTCAGTATTCCCTTGTGGTCTCCTGCTCTACTTTCTGCCCTTTTCCCACATGATGCATCCACAGGAGGATCTGGTTTGTTTGGAATCTGCAGCTGATTCCTTTGCTTGCCCTTTTCCTTTCTTTCCTTTCACGTAATTCCCTTGTTGTCCTTTTTCCTCATTATACCCTCTTTTCACTTTCCATGACATCCTCTCTCTTTTTTTATTCTTGAAGATTTTGTAGTGGGATATGAAAGAAAGTGGAAAGACCTTATCTGCTCTTTAGTAATACCCATACTTCATTCCCTTTGTTCTTGATGTATTATCGCAATTCTAAATCACCACAGTTGCAACACAAAAATCACATCATTTATATTGAGATTTTTTTATTCATTCATTTATTTTTTTGCGTTGTGATAGAATAATGGTTCTCAAATTTAGGATTGTGACAACTTTTGGGGATCACAAATCAATAAATGGGTTCTTGAGTTCTTCTTTAGAAAAAAATAAAATAAAACTGATCAGTAACCTATTTAAGCCAGACATGGTACTCCAGAAAAAAATAGTGCTTACAGATAGATTGGTAATCTGTTGATGCTGTTTTTGATGTAATTTCATCTTTGTTTAAAATCTAAAAGTTTGAAAAGTGTGCTGTGCTTTTGTTTTTACAGCCCTATTTTACAGTTTGATGGATCTGTTCAGGATGTTAGTTTAACTAAAGTGTAACTTTATATGTATTAGTAACAGACTTTTACAGAGTTTTATTTGCAAAACAATTTGTTTTTACCATCGTTTCATCTCACTATTATGTTATGTATGTGTTGGGCTGTCATACAAAATGGAAAAACTTCAAGAATGTCATCCAAATGTCATTCTTTTTTCTTGCCAACATCATACTCGTTTCCTCAGTGTCTCTTTCTCGCTCGACATGACTTCACTGTTAGGCAGTCGGGTTGTTGCTGTGTCGTCCACCTTCTCAACAATGACATTACGTATGACTTAAATGTAAGCTGATCCTAACATTAATTTCCACTGGCACAGAGCCAGGGGACTAGCTGTCTCTGGCAAGATCATGGAGACATGCACTGTGATGCTCGCATAAGCACAGAAAATTATTAATCTCTCTATTTGTTTTTATTTGACAGGCAGCGTTATCAGTCATGTTAATAACTTTTTTTCATGTTGTGCTAACTTTTTATTAGCACGATAGAGGCAGGCAGTTGGACACATACGGAGCGCATATCTTCAGCATAACATTGTGTTCTGATTGTGTGGATGTTGGAGCAAAGAAAACAGAACCGGTGTGGTGCACATGTAGACGGAGAATGATTTGAGACACATCAAGAATCAGAGACTCAATGCAAAGTCACATTTTTAATGTGACATGTAGATTCAGGGAAACCATCTGACATACATCAGTTCAGTCTACTAATGTTTTTTTTTTTTTTTTTTATTCATAAGGTAGTAAAAAACGTATTTTCCCCCTTAAAAATGTTTGGTTTTGAATTTTATCACATTCAAATGTTTCATATATTCAGATATTTTAGGCATAGTTTTGTAGATTTGGATGCACTTTCTTGTTGAAGTGAAGTACTCAATTGTTCAGGGGCTTTGGAAAGTTGATTTATTGTGTATAAGGTCGAGAAAGTTATCTTTCCCATCTATGAAGTTTAATTATTCTAAAACTTGGCCTTCTGATAGAGTTCAATTCTTAGACAGTGCCTGTGTAGTTTGCTTTCCATTTTTGGTATCGGTTTTCTTGTCAGTGTTTCAACATAATAACCTGGTTCTAATCTTTAAGGCCTACAGAAAAATGCTGCTTCTTTCACCCTTGATCTTTTTTTATGCAATTCAGCAGATAATAAACATGGGAGAAAGAAAAAACTCAAGATTTTTATTTCCTCTGAAGAGACTAGTTTAAGTGTTTATTGTAAGAAGTATTGTTAAGATCCAGGATATTTTCTGTCCACTTGGATGAAGATGTATTATGTACTTATTCAACAACTTACTGAACAAGTTGTTAAAGAGTTTCATACACAAACATAGTGATGAAATGTCTCTTTCGAGGAGACGCTGTCTGTTGAAGAATGTCAGATTTTCTGAGTCATGTCTAATGAAAGACAGTTTTAGTGTGTTTATCTTTCTTTGCCATGTGTTAAGATCCCAAATTTATTTGTCTGTCACAGAAAAAGAAGTTAGTTTGTTTTAATCTTGCTTATTCGTGCAAGTGTTTTTACTGCATGTTTTCTCATGCATGTTACATACAATCGAAGAAAGGACTTTTGGGATTTGGTAATAATAATATTGTCTCCAAAAGGCTATTTCAGACATGTCTTGAGATCATTTCCTATATAACATATTATATTGTGTCATACTGCTGTAAAGGAAGTGCATGACTTAGTTTCAAGCTACAATCCTTGCAAGCTCAGTTTTGGTGTTTCTTTTTGTTTCCGTCTTTTTTTGTCTCTCTTTTGCTCAGTCATCACATTACATTGTGTGGCATTCCAGTATTTAGGACTCATTGACAGCAAATATTGTGGGGAGTAAAAGCAAAGGGAAGTCTCAAAGATTTAAGATTACATATTGTTTAAATGGGTAATATCTCTAAATATACTCAATAAAACAAACATTCTTTATGGTGAGATTGTAGATATTGATGGGTTTTACTTTGGTCAAAGTATTTAAATTATAAGATTTGTTTTATAATCTCATAATAAACTTCATAACTGTCATTCATCGGTTGCAGTTTTCAAACCCGGCACTTAAATGCTCATAACTAATGGATATATATTTCAATTTCTGGCCAATCACCGTTCTTTAGAAAGCCTGCTCTGCTGATTCTGATTTTGGTTAATGCTGGGTTTTTTTTTTCTATCTGAAAAGTGGCTAGATATAGCCACAAAGTTGGTGAGTTGGCAGCATTTGGGTGACTATTGTTAACTGTGGATGTGCAGATATGATTTAGTGGGCGAGTCCCTCTCTCTCAGGAGTGCAGAAAGTGGCAGTGGCTGATTTTCAGACCTTTGTGGCAGTAAATAAGATTGGTTTCACATGTGAGAGTTGGCCGACCACCCAGAATTAAAGAAACTGTTTCCAATTTATCAGCGCGCCCATACATTAAAGTCAAAGTTAATTTTATTTCACAGATTATCAGCTCCATCAAACCTTTGTCATCATTTTGACATGAGATGGTCTGTACCTCAGAGGGAAAGAACAGCTTTCTATTTGTTTCTGGACTGACTCTGTTTGTTGCCTAAAAACACGGAGATTCATAATTTTTTATCTGATACAGTGCCCAAAAAATAAAGTAAAAATAAACACTTTGCTGTACTTAGGTTCTTTATTTAGTTTTAAGGTCTCTGCTTGGAAATTCTCTAGCACCTAGAATGTGACTCCAGATGACAAACTATCTCCCTTTCCAAAAGCTTATGTAATCAAATAACAAAACTGTCAAATTTATAACTCTAAAGCATGCAGAGACAAAGTGTAAAATGTGTTGGTTTTTCTGTTTATATTTTCAGCCAACCTGACAGTAGATGAATTGGGGTCAGATAAAATGGACTGCTAAGTTACTTAATACATGATTTATAACTATGCTTACATCTAGATAGCTGACATTGATGGAAAACCTGTGTGTTTAGGTCTTTGCGATAAACTCCCTTTCCAAACAATGAACAGAAGATACCAGGATGTAGAGCAAACAGTGACGCAGCATCCGATGCCACAAAGTCAGAAAGGTGCACGTTAGCTAGGAGACACGCAAACTGCAGGACATAGCATTTACTTCTCGGTTTATCAAATGTTGCAGTGATATTATAAGTTGCTTCAGCAACCAGTAAGACTAACAAACAAAAATTTTAAAGGAATGAAACAGCAAGGGAGCAAAATTACCATTGCCTGTTTTAACTCTTAACACCTCTCCATGCCCTTTCATTACCATTTTCCCAAACCTAATTCAGTGTAGTTGTAACTTAACCCTAGTGTTCACAGGAAATGATTTAGAATTGTCTACAGACTGTGAATGGATAAAAGATTTAAGAACTTAAAAGAATATCCACCTGCTTCACCTCCTGTAATGGCAGGCCAAATTTGTATCATTCTTGAACTGTGATTGAGCCATGCAAAGTCATTCAAAATGAACAGATAAAGGAACATGTCTTTCAATGATTGCTTAAACTGCAGCAATATTAAAATGGAGAAATGAGTGGAACTCTGCTTACAAAGTTACATGAGAAAACAAAATATATCTACCTGTTTTCATTCATTGTTGGTAAAACTGGGACAAAATTAGGGAGGAAAAGAGGCTGAAAAGATTTGTTTCTTTTGATTGCGCACTGTAACTCATTGCTTTCTGAATGCTGATGTGGTTGCATGAATTCTGACACTGTTTTTTTATGTAGAGTTGGCTTAACTATAGCACAGGGCTGTGAACTATGTGTAGTGTCAGTAGGGAGTGGGCGGGAGACTTATGAGGTTATGTCAGAAAGGGAGAGAGAAAACGTATTTGAGAGAGAGAGAGAAGTAATGAATGTGGTGAAGAGAAAGAGAGGAACCTCTGCTGTTGCTTACAAGAACACTAAGCAGGTGAGTGACAGAGAGCAGATAGTACAAGTTAAAGAGTTCAAGTTGGAAATGGACTTAGGCAGGGAGAAGTAGAGCAAAGAGAGAGAGAGAGAGGGAACAGCTGTGGGAGAGACGGGACTGTCAACTCAAATGTGCACAAGTGTATCGTGGTCACCCTGGCGCTGAGCTGTCAGAACGGAGGCTGAGCAGTCAGCTGTGTCCAACAGCCATGAAGCACTCTCACCAAACGGACTTCAAGCTGATCAGTGAGTAAGGGAAAAATGAAGTACAGCGAGACTGCAGGTTTCCTCGCTCTGCAGTGCAGGGAAATTGTAACTTTAAAAAGCTTGTCGGTGATCTAATGGTGAAAATATGAAGAATTAATCTGCATCTAAGTTTGCTTGTATTTCATGTGAGGTTAATAGGTTTGTAGTAAGGACAAAAAGGCATGTTGGCACATGCTAAACTCTGCTTTAATTGTTCTAGTACCTTAGCTGCAGCTGCCCTTGTCTGTTGTGGTCATCTTTCAGTTGTTATGCAGATGGGATATCCAGCAGTCTATTGATGTGTTGGAGTACATGTTAATTAGTAACGCTGATGGAAGTGAAGTGCATTTACATTGGATATTGTTTAGGAAAGGTTAAATTTAATTTCAATTGTTTAAAATTTTAGATTAGACATTGATGTGTCTTTACTCAAATTGAGCTTTTACGCAATACACAAACCACTTCTGTAAGGAAGTGGTTTATGCATGTTTCTATGTGTTTTTGCAGACTTAAAGCTTCACTCTAGACTTCTGTTTTTTTAGTGTTTTGAGCTTTAAATTTAAGTGCTTCAAGCTAAAATGATCATTTATTTATTTAAATTGGCTCATACTGTACTTCACACACCATTAATAATTTCAAATGACTGACTTTATTTTGATTTGTGAATTAAAGGCTCATTTTACAGTGCTTATAAATTTATAAAATTGACTCTCCTGCCAAAGATGTGGTAAAAACCATAAAATTAATTTTTGTTTTGATGTAAAGAACTATATAATTGTTTATTTAGTAATTAGTAACTTAATTTCATTGGCTGGGGAAAAAATACATAATTCAGTGGAACCCAAACAAATATAATAGCATACCTCAATTTGAGGTAAGTCAATGTATCTGAAAAAGTTTAGTCATGAGTGGATTCATTTTTCTCATATATTTATATAGTAATTTTGAAAAGTAATTCTAGAGTATGATTTAAACGTATCGTTTTAGTACCTCAGTTCAATTTGTGAAACACGCAGATTAATTAGACAGATAAAAATTATAAAAACATCACACCAATAAAAACCATTTGAATACATTTATATGCTGTAGAACAGTCTAACTGCAGAAAAGTATGTTTAATACCTTCTTCCAGGTTATTTTCAAAAGGTACTTTTACTCTAACAAACATTCCTAATCAGAACACATTTTCTAGTTCATTGAATATGACTTTGAGTCACTAAAACTATGGAGGGTAAATGAAAACAACTTCACATTGTGATTCCTTTAAGGCCGTCATTATAACTGTCCAGGAGTTCACAGTCCCTGTCACCAAGTACCCGTTTTATTGAACAACCACTATTACACCTACCGTATTTAAAATTGTGGAGGTTGGTATAATTGAATACAGGATAAATGAAAACAATTGCACATTGTGATTCCTTTGCACAAAACTATCATTAAAACTGTCTAGGAGTCCAGAATCCCTGTTAAACTTCAGTCTGATTAGTTTAAGTTACTGTGAAGTACAAATGACTTTCCATGGGATGAGAGTTTAAACTCCATTTTCCTCAAACATTATAAATCCTTCAGTACTTGTACAGATGTTTTTGATTGTCCTTGGTTTCATAACACAGAACTGTTTATTGGATTTGTCCAAACGTCTTTTCTCTGGTTTCTGTCACTGGCTTCATCTCTAAAAAAAAAAAAAAATCAGAAACAAATTCAACGTCGCATGCCTGGAGCGAGTCCTTTTCTTTGAAAGAGTTAGTTTATCTGATCAGAAAGGAAACTCTCTGATATGTAAGACATGTTAGCAGTTTCACTGATTGTTTATTGCTTCTACAGCAGTATAATATCTCCAAAGTATATTTATGTATAATCATTACACTGTTTTTGATCATTTATGCTTGCTATGTTTAAGTGTCTAAGTGATGCTTATTCTGAGGTGTATTCACTTTGAACAAGAATCTTAAGTGTATAAAACTATTATTTTGATCAAATCTTAATTTTTACTGACGAGTGGGGGAGAATTTAATGAATAAAAACATCGCCAGCATTTATAAATTTAGTGATTTGTTTGGGGTCATTTCACTGGAGCTGTTTGTGCTGCACCTTTTAAAGTTCTTTATATTCTCCAGAGAGGAAGTTATCAGTTCTTGACATGCTCATGAAAACAGAGTTCAAATGTGTGCCACTGTCTGCCAGAGATAAAAAAAAGATCTATGTTCAAGGTTTCTTTCCAAAGGTTGGCGTAAATCCCTCTGATTCACAAAAGAAACAAGTTAAAAATGTATACTAGTCTCAACTGATTCTGGGTAATGCATTAAGATCATTGTTTTATTTGGTAGTATTTGGATGATTAATGGTATTTGAAATTGCCTAGGAGTTGTTTTTTTGTTAGTTCATTTGTTTTATTGATTCATAAGCTCAATATGTCTCTCTTTCTCTCATTTATTTCATTCTAATGAAATAAGTGAGCTTACTCTAGTCCATCGAAAAACCTATGTCTCTGTTCAGTTGAAATTAATTCTGGTTCAAATCTGTATGTGAATTCAAAACAGACCAGAGACCACTCCGAAAGCACGAAGCCAGGTAGAAAAGGGCGCCATGGTTAAATATAACTAAAACAATCTTTTAAATCTTGTTCTGGAGGTAGAAATGACTCTTGATCTTTTGTTAACCATTACTTTAAGTCCAACCCTGTATCAAAATCAACAAAAGAATTGCTTCAGCAGGTGAGAAACAACCTTTTGAAATGATCTAGCGAAATTCCAAATCAAAATCTTAAAGAACAGCTTTGGCTGTCGTCTGAAGAAGGTTAGGAAGACAACATGTCTTCTCAATCTGAGTTAATGGATCTTCAGAGTGTTATTAAAACATGCATTTATGACATTTTTGATGAATGTCGATAATGCCTTCAATCCACATTATCATTTCCTCTTGCATTTCTTTGTCATTATCAAGATGTTCTCAATTTTTATTTGAGCTCCAGTAAATCTGTCACTAAAATCTACATCAGGCTTGAAGATTAAAGAGAGTGCCATTCAAGTTGCTCAAATGTGTGAATGTTTTGCCCGTTAAATATTAGTTCACCTAAGTTTTCATCAAAACTTTCATGACAATTTTGACTCAGATATATCGTGCAGCTTTACTGAATGGCAGTACCAAATTGAAAGATGCAGAAGCGAGGTGTGCATGCTTATGTAATTAATTTGTGGCATAATCTGTGCTTTAATAGATTTGTTCCCGGTATTATAGTGTTTAAAGTTGAATTTTATGGGATGATATAACTTGAGGAACTTTATGCCTTGAAAGTGTCTTTCTGGTGGTTTATTTTATATCACATCAGCCATGCATTTTAGCAAAGGTGTGTAGACCTTTTAATCAACAATATTTATTCTGTAGCTTGGCGTTTACCTTTGTTGAATAGCGATAGATAAGCTCCATCATTTTAAAAGAATAAAATTACTGTAAAATGGCTGTATGGTAAACCATATTAAATGCTGCAATCCTCAAATAATTCACCGCATATAAACGTAATCAAAACATCTGTTTCCTGTTGTCAGAACACCAATAGTCAGTGTACAATTGTTAAAAAGGATGTTCAGCTAATCTGGATCATCCTCTACTGCATTCAGAAGTGCTTCTATTAAAGCACACATGCAAAACAAAAACATGCACGTAGGCCTTTTGTATTCATCATGCATTATAGATGAGTAAATCCATGCATAATCGCAGAGGCATCATTTTCAATTAGTCCTGGCTCATATTCTATCAGTCTTAAAGGAAGAGGGCCGTATTCTTAAAAATATTTATTATCGTGTGTATCTAGTACATCAGGTAAACGTATAGGTTAGAAACACTGTTCACTTCTCACTGCAAGCTGTAATTACTTGACTTTTCATAAAAAATCCAGTTTAAACTTCATAAGTAAAGTAAGTTAAATAATTTAAAAAGCTTGATAATATACATCGATTACTTTTTGTTTACTGGTATGTTCTCCCTCATAGAGTTGATTTACATTTACATTTTTTCTTCCAACATCTTTAAGACCTCTTTGTCACTGTCTTGGCAAACAGCTGTGCTTGACTGCATTTGTTCAGAGGATGAATAAATGAATGAGCACGAAGGGCTGCTGCCCAGTCATCAAATGCAGAGGAATAATTTGAGCTTGTCTTAATTTCCACTTCATAGGAGAGGCAATGTAGCAAATAATTATTGTAAGAAATATGGTTCATATCGAACAATACATATTAAAATATATTTTCATTAACATTAAAGCCTACTTTAAAAAAAAAATATGTAAGAAGCAAGATTTTATTTTCTACCTATTTGTCCATTACAATTCAGAACAACAACTTTAAGCTGCTTTTTTTTTATAGAACTGAGATGTTTTTAATGTTATATTTCAGTCAAAAACCATATATCATAATATTTACACAAAATAATAATGGTTAATTTCTTATAGTTAAAACAAAAAGCAACACTTACTTCCATTTACAACATTTAAAAATGTTATTCATAATTAATTTGTAACAAGTTTCTAACATGTATTTTAAAGAATATTACTCCTTTTTGCAAGGCGTATCAGAAGCTGATATAAACTGTTATTATCCAAAGCCGATTGGAAAATCAACTCAGTGTAATTCTTACACATACTCTGTCCTCGCTTTTATCCTGCACGCTCGTGTGCACACATGCTGGGAGTCCATTATAGAAGCTGTGAGGCCGGATCCACAAATCAAACTGTGTAAATAAGCAAGTTTTGCTCCCGCAGAGCACTCACTGCTGTTTCCATGCCTACCTGTTGCCAATCTTATGGGTTACCATGGTTGGCCTTTTAAGTGAGTGTCTGGACACGCACGGAGTTTTGTGTCTGCGTGGTTGCAGGAAGAGTAAATAGGCTTCCTCATATGACAGTTGACAATGACCAGAGAGACTCTAGGTCCTGATGTTGGTGTTAATTGATGTACGTCGTCTTGCTTTTACTATCAACATTATGCAACTCGTAATCTCAACACACCAATAAGCTGAAAGTGGTCTATGTAAAGCACTTGCCAGACACTTAACTCAAACATCTTTGGAACGGATAACAACATATTATGTTTATATAGTGGTAATGCTGATCCAAAAGACATCTTCCTTTTTTCTGATTAGATGTGTTGCCATGGCTTTAGTCTGACTAATCACCAACCCATACATACCTCATCCAAATGGATTGTTGTAGAAGTTCAAGCTTTTTAAAGATAGGCATCATGTCCTGATGGTTGCAATATGAAACTTTTGAAAGAGTCCCCTTTAAATGATTCCTGGAAAAGCTCCTGCTGCAGAAAAAAAAAAGTTTGTTTATGCAGCATTCATCCTGACAATGTACAGAATGTCCACCTGGCAGCCCCTGAACCACTGTAGAAACTGTCCATTAGTCCTTTGTTAGCAGAGATCAGGACAGGTTTGCATTCGTGCGAATGTGTTTGTGTATGTGTAAACCTGACTAAAATCCAAACACAGGAACTTGCAGGTGATCTGTGCTCTTTACTTCTAAAGGAAGAAGTGAGCTTGCTGTTGTTGCCTGATGACGACTACATGATACACACAGACTTTATGTGTCTGCAAACTTGAAATATTCATCATAAAATAAAAAAACACATTTCAGTGAAGCTTTAAACTTATAAGGTTGATTGAGAAATATCAGCCTTTGCTTGCTCCTGCTTTATGTCCTTTTTAATGTACTGCCATGTCCATGAGTAGTTTCTGCTTTCCATTCCCGCCTTCTCCTCTTCGCCCCTCTGTATCCTTACTACTTACTCTTCCTTAAGAAGTTATAGATGTTGATATGACCTAAACACATAATGCAAAACTTATGCTTTGTCTTCACATGTCTCCAATCCTCTCTGTCTCCTCATTCAGAGCGTCAGCTGGCCAACAGTATGACCAGCAGCAGCCCTCTTCCTCCCAGTGTGAGCGGGATCAGCAAGGAGCTGGCAGAGCTGCGCCACCTTGTTCAGTTCCCAGAGGAGATCGCCTGCATCCTCACAGAGCAGGAGCAGCAGCTTTATCAACAGGTAAAATATGCAGAAAGGGGTGAAGATTCTGATGGCAAACAGATGGAACATATAACAGATGGAACATATAACTAGGAATTTTTTATTCATGAATAAATTTGTAAAAGAAAAAATAAGTTTCTTTTCTTTAAACACAACACACTTCAATAGAATCTATACCACTTTGAAATTATTTCCATTTAGTCCCGATACAACCATCAATTGTGTTTTTATCAGTGCAAAATTGTGGAGTCAAACTGAAATGATTCATGATTTTAAACATTTATTTTGGGTGGAGCTTCAATTTTCAAGGCTTGCCACACATTCTTAATTGAGTCTCTGTCTGCACTTTGACTTTGCTGTTCTGTCATTATTTATCTTTGAACTAACTGCTTCATTATAGTTCTGTCTCTGTGTTTAGTCTTTGTCATGCAGGAAGGTGAGGCTCCACTCCTGCCTTAAGTCTTTTGCAGTCTTGATTTGTTGTTCACTTTCCAGACACATAAATGTGACCCAAAATCCTACATAGAGGCTAAAACAGACATAAAAATACTCCTCAAAGTAAACAAAAAGGAGAAATACATACAAATCTTAAAAGATAAGGAAAAGCAAGAAATGAAGAAACAAACACTGTAATTAAATACTTAATATATGTAGAAATTTAGAAAATATACCAAAAATCTAGAAATCAAAACCAAAAATTTCTTACAGCTTTGATATTTCTGGTGAAGAAAGAGCATCCCCAAAGCATAATTCTGCCACTATCATGTTTTATGTTGAGCATAGGTGGATGTGCAGTGATCATTTCTGGCCACTCACCATTTTTCAGACATCTTAAGGGGTCAATATTGGTCTTTTCTTATCCGATCACCTTCTTCCACAGGTCTGCTGTTTGCTTTACATGGCTTGCGGTAAACTTCATGTAAGACTTTGTATGATATTTTTCAACTTTTATTTGTTTCTTCCTCCTCATCCATAAAAGCCACATTAGTACAGTCCATGAATAAAATAGTTCCCCTAATTTTCCCACTTGAACTGTGGATCTCTCCAGCTCCTCCAGAGTTACCAAGGGCTTCTCAGCTGCTTGTACCATTTGTTCTCTCCTTGACCCACGTTTTGAGTTTAGCTGCACGGCCCCGTCTTTGGTACATTGTGCCTGGCTTCATGACTTGTTCAAAGCCTGGAATATTGTTTTTAATCTACCTCTTCTGAAGGTCAGAAGAGGTTTATTTTTTATCCTTATTTAGGCCTAAATGTAACGGCATGACATGTACGATTTCTAATTGTAAAACACTTTTTAATTATGCATCAGTTTCCTTCCATCCCAAGTAATCTCTACTTTGAGTTAAGAGCCTAAAAAAATATATTAAAGTTAAAATATGAGAAAATGTACTTCACCAACTGCCTGTCTTTGTGCAGGTCTTTCCTTTAGATTATCTCTGCTTCCTCACTCGAAATCTTGGAAGTCCCGAGTGTCAGACCAGACGTCACCCAAACCTCAAGGCCTCGCTGTCGGTGCCGGCCATGCCCACGCAGAATGCTCAGCGCAGCAATGCTGTGGAGGACCTAGTGGCGCGGTTCAATGAGGTGAGGCGACCACTTGAGAAAACCAGATATCTGGTTGAGAGTTTTTGTATTTTGGCTCATTGCTTGCGTTGATGTAGATTTACAGGAAGTATTTCCTTTATGATACACATATCTGAACTGTGCGTGTTCTGTGTTTCGGTTTTAATAGCCACATGAAGTCACTAAAACAACTTGGCAGCGCTGGTGTTTATCTTTAAGACTCTACAACATGATGTCAGTGTGGATTAGATTATCAAAACCTCTAAACATTTTTTCATGTTGTTACACGGGAAAAATATTAATAACAGAATTAACTAAATAGGTTGCTTTTTATATAAAAAAGACTGAGAATCTTGTAAACATGTTGATACTATGCATCTCATATTTGATATTGATGTACAATTTCCTAAAGCTGGGCCCTCCCTAGTGGATACCCATGCAAGTCTATCATTGTAACACAGGATGTGTTTATAAGCACATTTATTAAGTTGGCTAAACTTCTGCTGTCGTGCCTTGTTTCTTTTGGTGAATTCATCTATAAACTGTTATAAAAATGCTGAGAAAGAACAAGTGTTCGAAGAGCTGAGATTGATTGGGAATGATGAAGTCATCTGTAGGTTGCATGCCTGCTCTATCAGCTGGTTTTCATTTAAGTCTGCAAGAGGGGAGACATAAAATAGTTCTCCAAATGTGCAGTGTGACCATGTATGGGCAAAGTGGAATGAGAGTGAAATGACAGCAGTGATTCTCCCCTCAAGTCAGTGATGAATCCCTGAAGTGACTTCCTACTCTGAACTTTTGACTTGGATTTAGTAAGACATATTTTCTGAGAGGAAGTGTACAGTATTTTAGACTGTAATCATTTACTGTCATTGATTTATAATTTTATCAATCATAAATCTATATTCATTTTGGCATTTATTCTACCATTATTGGAATTCCTGTTTAGATGTATTTGTCCTATTTCTGTCTTAAAAACTAGAGGTGTTGCTTTTAGATTTTGAATTGAGCAGCAATACAGAAATGGGTAAAAATAAACAAGACATTTTCAATTGTGATGTATGTAATAATGGGGAATCCCCATTATTACAATTTCCCCATTATTACAATTTCTGGTTTTTGCATACCCATACAAGATTATTTAAGACATTAAACATTTAAATATAATATTTCTGCCATTAGTGGTGAAAGATGAACAATTTTTTTATTTTCACATGTTTGCTAGACAGCAATTGCTTTTAAACAGTCATTTACTATTTTAAAACAAATACAAAATGAACACAGATGGAACATTTTGAACTCTTGTTATCTTATTAATATAGCGATTAGAAAAATTCTGAGGCCAAAATTTCTGAAACAGTTCCTGCAAACATTCCCTAAAGAATTTAGCTATGAGATTTCAAATTCCAGCATGTTCCACTTACTCTTCCTGTTATCGGCTGAAAGTCTCATTCTTTCACATTTTCCCGCTGACGTGTCTCAACATTTAAAGAAATATAGTCTGAAATTGTTCTCAGACTATAGAGAAGATCAAACTTTAGAGTTTCTGTCTGACCAGTCATCAGCCTGGGCTGGTCAGGCTTGGTTGCATTGAACAGCTTATTTTTTGAATGCATCAAACGTAAAAGTTGTGCTTGTCAGTTTTTTAGTTTGGGTGAAAAATATTTTTACTTTTCTATTAAATTTCATATTTTAAAGGTCTGAAAACTAAAAAGCTAAGGCTCTGTTTTATTAAGTTGACTGAAGAACTGTTCGGATGTGCATGACAGTAAATCTGATCCAGCATAAGAACTTTTTAGTTGCAGTCTAGATAATTATGGGGTTGCAGGATTATTTTTCCCAGTTAAAGTTTTAACCTGCTTTCTCCAGTTTTGTATTGATTGTGATCCAGTCCCTTTTCAGGCCATGTATGGATATGAAATTACTTTCCAAGAGAAAATCAGCTAGACAGGGAATGGTGAGAATTTCTCTGCCTCTTTGTGTGTCTGTCTCGGGTGTTTAGCTTTGACAGAACCAGTATGTACTGTTTTAAGTCTGTAATAGCTCTTTGTCAACCTCCGTTACATAAGTCTTGTATCAAGGAGAAAACAACTCTTAAAGTTCAGCTAATAACAGATGGAGACAGGCAGGCTGAAGGACAGACAGACAGACAGGCAGATAGGCAGATGGACACATACAAACATCAAAGGATCGAATTGTACCCGACTCCAGTTTGGCATGTGTGTGTATGCGTGTGTATGTGTGTGTCATGTTGCCAATTTAAAAAAAGAAAAGAAAACAAAAATAATAATAATAGCTTGTCTTAAGACAGTTATAGTTTTAATACAGTCACTTGCATAATCTTATATTGGCTTTTACCAATTTCACTGTATCTCTCAGCTTCTCATTTCCTGTCATTTGTCCTGTGCAACACTTTTGCTATCTGGAATATCAGAAGAGGCGCCAGGTCCATGCAGTCCCTTGATCTGTGGCGGCTCAGAACCCCACTTCGCAGATGGTCAGAATGGTTTGGATGGCGACTGTAATTTAAACCTCCTTGCTGACATGGTGTTACACTGTCATGCTCCTGAAAGTGACTGATAAAAGATTTTCATGCATGGCACACAGTTCCTGTCTCACCGAGAACACAGAGGTGTAACAGATAAGAGAGTAGGGCAGCAGGTTGTCAGAAAGCCATGTATAGTTGAATCTAGAAAAAGCCTCTAAACCACTTGTATTGCTACAGCTCTGCAGTTTTAGAAAGCTCCAGGATAGAGGTTCTGTAGCTGTGTGAAACTGTATCACTGGTGTGATCAGTTTCACACAGGTACGGCTAGAAAATATTCTGACAGCAGAAAAAGAAAATCCTCTAGAAGGTAGAGATATCAGAAATGAAGACAAAATATGCATGGCATTATAATAATGAGTTGGAACCACAAGTAAAACCATGATGCTCTGCTGTTTAATATTATGTCACAAATTATAAGAAATAGGATTGAGTTTTTAACCTTTTAATTAATCCCCAGAAAAGTTTTGAAAAATAATAAATAGATAAAGGGTATGTTTTACATCCATAGCTGTAGTACTATTGCTGAACATGTAATAATGTTTGTGGAAAAACCAACACAAAACACTTAATCCGGTTGTTGTGACACAGAAGTAGAAGAACAATGAGGTAGATAATTTGATGAAACCTTATGAGAAAAAGAGCAGTGTAGGGATTACATTGGAGTTCTGTTTCTACATTTTTCCGGTTACCTTCTGCTCAGTCAGAAGCAATTCATGGATATCCAAAATCTACTGGCTCAGCATTCAAAACTAAACAAATTGTAAATTTGACTGGAGAAAGCTTTGTGGAGCCATGCCGAGCTGGTTGTTGTGCTTTGTTCAACACTGTACAAAATCATTGCCCTGTGGTGAACACAATGCAAATTAAAGTGGTTCTGAAAACACAGGCTACTGGAACCATTTTTGTTCTGAAAATCCTTGAGGGTTTTTTTTGTTTTATTTTTATTATTATTGTTGTTCCTCTAATGTTCTTTCTAAGCTACTGATAATGCATCAGTGACATTCATACCTATCAATAACTTTTATATAATGCATTATTTGTACTTTTGGTTATTTTGTGTCTTCATTAAATAAAACTAAACTCATATAAGAAACCAGTTATTTACAACTAAACAAAACAAGCAGGGAACCACATTTATATCTTGATAAAAAACTATTTGATTTTTTTCCTACAAGATGAAGAAATATGTGAAAATTGTTGTGTATTTGAAACTATGTATTTTACAGTATTTTGTTTTCCTTTTTGCGTGTGTGTTCGTGTGTATGTGTCTTTTGGTGGCTTTATTTAGCCCTTGTGAAGTTTGATTGCGGTTAGCTGTACACATCCTTACATAAGCCAGTAATAGAGCTCCAGGCCAGGGGATGTTTTTACCACCTGCAATAGGTGTGTTTATGTGTGTGCGACTACATTAATGAGACTCTAATGCTTGGAGACAAAGACACAAGAGAGCAGGAAGCTTTACAGATGAGACTGTGTGTCCAGCCCAAAGAATGTGACCCTGATCCATATCTGGTTCGACCATCATGTGTTTGCACATCCACAGCTGATGGTCATCCGATCTCCCCATGCATTGTATGTGCGTGCGTGTGTATGGGAGGGACATGATCTTGTACATATACTGCCAGTTTAGTCACAGATCTCCAAACAAGAATTCATGAGCATCATCGAGACCACACACAATAAAAAGTGTCAAGATTTGTCTTATGTCACTGAGTTGCAATGCACCTAGTAACAACACAGTCACAACAAAAACAAGGCAACCAGAGATATGGCACATTATATCATGAACTTATCCAAACGAATCAATGAGGAGAATTTGCAAATGAAACATTATAAATTGTAGATGAGCAGCACTTCACACAATTATTAAAGCTGTTCTTTCATGTTGAAGTATTGCATAAATATATTTGATTTAATGGTCATTTTAATAATAAAGGCCTTTCAAACTTATTCTCTCATTTAGTTGCAATTTACAATGCCTTACCTCTAAGATCAGTGTATTTTATTGGGATTTTATGGAAAATGCAATCTTTAGGTGTTGCATAATTAATTAGCGGAAACTCAATGATACATCATTTTCAAAATATTTTACAAATAAATATATAAAAAAATCCACTTGTACTCAGCTTTCAGTATTTCAATACTTATATAGATCAAATCTCCTGATATGGTGCTCATTTGTGTTTAGTCACCATTTAATACTTTGCTGGACTGCCTTTCTCTGCATTTATGGTTGCAAGGCTTTTGGGGTATATCTCTGTTAGATTAATATG
Organism: Poeciliopsis prolifica; assembly: GCF_027474105.1. Taxonomy (NCBI): domain Eukaryota; kingdom Metazoa; phylum Chordata; class Actinopteri; order Cyprinodontiformes; family Poeciliidae; genus Poeciliopsis; species Poeciliopsis prolifica. The sequence continues at coordinate 554,704 of NW_026562463.1, read as the reverse complement.
TGTAAAAAGTTAAAATGTAGTTTATCTTCTTTACAAGAAAGATGTACAAAAGCTCAAAGGAGAACCTCCATCCCATTTTCAAGACTATTGTAGCCTCTAACATGTTTATTTTTTAAGGATTGTCTTATATTGAACTCCACCTACCTTTCAATTCACTCTGTTCATCTCATTTGTCGTTTTCTGGAGGATAAAGCTGCTGCCGCCATGTTTAGTTGTGGAAAACATGATGGTGCAGAACACTATTTCCATCGTAGGAGAAAAAGTGAAGTTGATGGAGGAGTTTAAATACCTCAGTGTTCACTTGGACAACAGACGCAACAGTGAATCAGTTTACAAGAATGGATAGAACAGACTGTACTTTGTGTGAAAGCTTAGGTCCTTCAGTGTTTGGAGTAAGAGGCCCCATAACTTCTATAAATCTGTTATGAAGTGCAATCTCTTTTGCTATCATGTATTATGAGTGTCAGAGGCAGTTACTGAAAAAGAATCCCTGAAGAAGCTAAAACAGAATGCCAGTTCTGTTCTGTATGGTGGAACCTCTGGAGATTATTATGCAATGTGCCTTCAGTCAGAGGCTTCTTCCGATATGCTGTTATACAGACTGCTTCTGCATTGATAGCTACAGATGATGCCCGTAGCCAGCGTATATAACACCGCTAAAGAAAATCCAAGATATGAATAGTAGTAATTTTTTAAAAAAACAAACATTTAACTTACCTTTGGGAAGAATAAAGTATTACTGACTTGAATTGACTTCAATTGTGGTTTAAGAAGTCTTAGTTTTTCTGAGACCTTTACAGAGCCTCTGAGATTTTTTTGTTTTTCTTCAGGGAATTGATTAAATGAAAGAATACAAATGATTCCTCCTTTCTTCAGCTATTTATGTTAAAGAAGGTTGGTGAATTACAAAAAGTTTCAATAAATTGATGTTTGTGGTTGTAACTTGGCAAGGTTTGAAAAGGTGGAAGTTATATTATTACTATTGCAAGATACTGTTTATGTCAAATGTTATTATGTTTTAAGTATGTTTGTTTTGAATATGCAGGTGAGTTCATGGGTGACGTGGCTGGTTCTGACGGCTGGGTCCATGGAGGAGAAGAGAGAAGTTTTTTCCTATCTTGTCCACGTCGCCAGGTGCTGTTGGAATATGGGAAACTACAATGGTGTCATGGAGTTCCTGGCTGGACTAAGGTGCAGTGAGTCATACAAGCTATTTTAATGCCCTCACATATGTATCACCGTTTGTTTTTCTAGTTTTAAATCAGGATTTTCCACCGTCCCTCCCCACAGATCCCGTAAAGTGTTAAAGATGTGGCAGTTTATGGACCAGACGGACATTGAGACCATGAGAAGTTTGAAGGATGCCATGGCTCAGCATGAATCTTCTTCAGAATACAAGAAAGTTGTGACCCGAGCCCTCAATATCCCAGGCTGCAAGGTCTGTGCCTGTGTAGATGATGTTTATTAAATAACAAATAATTATCTCTGAATGTTCTGTAACTTATTTTCCTTCACATTTCTTCTGCAGGTGGTGCCATTCTGTGGGGTTTTTCTAAAAGAGCTGAGTGATGCACTGGACAGCACAGCAAGCATCATCAGCCTCAAACAATCTCCAGATAGCACAGATGACTCAATAGAGGTACAACCAACTGTGTCATGTGTGGAAATATTCCATTAATTTCAACATGTAATTGCAGAAAGTATCACACCTATTGCTCTGTTTGTCTCTAGTTTGTGTCCGACTACAGCGGGCAGCACCATTTTATGTCTCGGTCCGGATCTGATGGGCTGCACGTCCCAGACAAAGAAGCCACCGTCAGTAACATCCTGCAGATTATTAGGTGAGAAGGAAGTGGTCCACTATGCTTCCAGAAAGAAGAAGCATTGTCTTTTTTTTTTACTTTCCTCTCCCTGACCCTCAGATCGTGCAATCGTAGTTTGGAGTCTGAAGAATCTGATGAAATATCTACCAGTCCCTTGTCAACTGGGCCATCCTTCACATACAGATGCAACTCTTTACGGGACCGCTGCCGCAATCAGTTAGTGGTTTTCTTCTAATTTTTAAATAAAGCTATTTTTAAAGTTATTTTTTGTTTTAAATAAATTAAATATTATTTTGTTTGAGAATTCATTAGAATATTGAATTTTTCTGCAAACAGGTTCTTCCAAAGCATAAAGCTGGATAGCCATGATCTTCCTTTTTATTATATTACATCAATCCAAAAGTGAAACTTGTTTATTTAATGGTATTAAATAAATTTTTAGGAAAGTTTTGATGCACTTGTTAAACTTCTTTCTGATGCACTTGCGAAGGCAGAAGGGAATAGTTTTTTCTTTTTCAGTTTTAAGTGGCTGTCGATTGTGTTGCTTGGAAATGTCGATTCTTTGTGCCAAAGTTCTGTTTCCAAAATTGAGTTTTCTCCTTTCCTATTCATTCGCAGACAATGACTCATGGGCAAGGCAAAAAAATATTGCATTCAGATTTACATCAAAGCTATAAATACAGGGAATGATTGGCATGGCTGGTCAGGCCTCAGTAAAAACACTGTTGAATCCCTGCATGCGCAGTTGCAACATTTTTGTGAGTCATTAACATTTTTTTAAATTTAGCTTTAAAGTAAAATATAAAGACTTACAATTTTTTTTTCTATGCTAAACAGTTCAGCCTTTTGTTGACATGCTTCAAGAGTGGATTGAACTAAATGTTCCAGAATCAGCCTCTGATTCTTTTTCTTTTTTTCAACATAAATAGTGGTACAAGATAATGGGTTTGCAAAGGAACACGTTTGCAGATTGTTATTGAGATGAAGCCGAGCTCACATAAAACCCTGTGTCACAAAGAAAAAAGATAACAGGCTTGCTTCCTGTCAGGACAGGAAGGAAGAGGGCTCTGGTAGTTCTCAGGCCACTGGTGGCAGGTAGCTTATAACTCAAACTGGAATTTAGAAAGTGAAAGAAGCAGATTTAATCAAAGTTTTGACACAAATTATAAATTTACATTTAGTCGTTTTCTCTGTCTTTGACTACATCTTGCAGGTAAAGATAGGAACACTTCTTCTTTTTGGTTAGCCTTATGGTTTTCTTCTGTTTGGACTACATTGTGACAGCGGTTTATTGCTTCTTTTCCTGTGGTCTGGATCTCTTTCACTCTTTTACCTGAGGCAACTGCCAGAACCTTCCTCTGTCCCCATTTTTCCTTCTACCCTTCTTCGCCTCCTTTCCACCCCTTATTTATTATAGTTGCCATTCATTTAGGACAGTGTTTCCCAACCCTGGTCCTCAAGGCACACTGTCCTACATGTTTAAGAGGTTGCCTGATTCAACTGATTGCGGTTCAGCAAATGTCTGTTCATCAGTCATCAATTGAAATCAGCTGTACTGAAGCAAGGAAATGCCTAAAACATGCAGGGCAGTGTGCCTTGAGGATCACAGTTGAGAAACATTGATTTAGGACAACACCAGAAACAAAGCCTGTGCTGTACGTTGTTGCTATAATTGTTGAATACCAACTGCAGAAGTTTGAGCAGTGTATGTTCACATTTACACAGGCTAAGTTGCAGTTTGAGCTGCAAGCCAGGTACTTAAAGGGCATATATCATCTTTTTTTTTCTTCTTGTGCTCACTATGTTCATATTTTTTTCTAGATTTGAATTTGGGAAATACGTAAAAAGGTTCAAAAGAAAGAAACCCAGGAAAAAGTAGAGCACAGCTTGAAGTGGTCAACGTGAGATAATATAATGTATCATCAAATACCGGAGGGTTGAACTTTATTTATAGAGGCAAGTGTAACAAAGTGCTTTACAAATGCTAAAAACATGATAAAAATCTACAAATGTAGACAAAGAGGATTTGCAATGAAATTTTAAATATTGCTAATTACAATTTAGAAATATTTAACACTTGCCAAAACTGTCAAAGTATAGACATAAGCATAATGACAATGTAAATAGGTAACTTGCTAAACTTTTGTTGATGACAAAATACCAAAAGTTACCAATAAACTTCACCTGAAAGCCAAATAGAAAAACACATCTTTAGTTTAGCTTTTAAAAACATCCAAACTTTCCAGCTTGAATTTGATTATCTTAGGCAAAGATTATCTTAGGCAAAGAAAGAAGTTGAGTGAAAAGGAGAAAGTGCAAAGAGATTAGTAGCTTAGAGACCTATCTGACCGGCACTCTACCCCTAGATTTATAAGTGTTCTGTGCACAGCCCAGTCTGCCTGTGATTCACCACAGTAATGAATTACTGCTTGTACTTGGGGGTAAAGGAGGTGGAATCAATTCTGGCAGCATTTCAATAAACATTTGTATTTGTAATCCATCTTTGTTACTCTAATTCACATGGGTGTCTCATGTGTACATGGTGGAAGTGAAGCAATAATTTTTCATTTTTTTCATACCCGCACATGGTCTGTGTTTCATGTGCGAGTCTTAAGCACTAAATAGAGTAAGTCTTAAATCAATCTGCAGTGAATTTTTCTCTGTAATTTAACTCTAAGTCATCCCTTTGCACTAATGCTACATGTGTAAATGCTAAAATGGAATATATTTACAATATAAGGCTGTCATGTTCTAGTGTTGCACACATCTCATCCTCCATATATGGAAGTGCACAGTTTGTTTTAAAGACATCTTGGGCTGCAGGCTGTCTTTGTATCAGATTTGCTTTGAAAAACAGTGTGATATTAAACTGTGATTTATTTTTATGTTGTACTTGCAAAATTGTGATGTGTTAATACTAGAATATTTTATATTTGCCCTTTGTGGAGTAAGTAGTGATAATTGCATGCTGATCTATTTGTGTATTTATTTGTTTTTTAATACTTTTAATGTCTTGCACCTGAATAACTTCAACACATTTAAAACAATTGAGGTTAAGTATATGCACCAACCATAATACAAATGAATTATATCTACAGATTCACAGTTGGAGACCTGTCGGACTCGGACGGTGACTTGTCCACTGAACCAGCACTGAAAGAGGTGGAGTTTCAGGGTACCGAGGAGACGCACAGAGCTTTCAGTCACGGCACGGAACTCGTTCCCTGGTGAGAAATAAATATGCAAATATGGTCCTTGTTTGGCATAAACAGATGTTAATTTTTTTTTTCTCTCTTTCGAGGTATGTATTGTCACTACAGCCAGATGTTCACCAGTTTCTGCTGCAGGGAGCTACAGTCATTCATTACGACCAGGACAGCCACCTCACAGCTCGCTGCCTGCTGCGGCTTCAGCCTGACAACACGACGCTCATCTGGGGTACATATCCTCAAAACACTTATGTGTCTCCATTTCCTCTCACATTATTGTTCTTTAAACAAATTTAAAATGGAGCTCTCTACCTTAAAAGATATAATTTTCTGTAATATACGTTGTGAACCAACTCTGTATTTGTTTACTTACAGTTTATTTGCCACGTGTCTTTTTATTTGCTGCATAAGCCATTTAACTTGGTTGTAAATGTTCACATCCACGCAGAGCATCGTTAAATCCCTGTCCTTGACTACATCTCCAACATTTTGTAAATATTTGACAGGTAAGCCTCAAAGCAGAGGAGCTTCCCCCATGGAACAGCCGCCCGGGTTAGGCCAGAGCGTGGTGCCTGGGTTAGCCGAAGGCCTCTTGGACATTGGAGTGGTGAAGGTTTGTTGAAAAAAAATCAAACTCTTTTAGGAACGTGCTTTGTGTTTAAATTACATATCACAGTGGTGATTTAGACTCATGGTGTTTATGTGAATCTGCAGGCAGTGTTTTTGGGCCATCAGGGGGTTGATGTTCACGCTGTGTGTTTGCAAAACAAGCTGAGCCAAATGACGGTGGAGGAGAACGGTCTGACTCTACTCTACGGTCTCAGTACCACTGACAACAGGTTGGTGTGTGTTTACTATCAGCAGGCTGCAACACTGATTTGCTGCCAAAACACCTTGCTGTGATTTTGAAACTTGAACCAATTTGCTAACTTATGCTGTCAGACTACTGCACTTTGTGGCGCCCAATCACACCGCACAAATGCTCCACAAGGGCCTGTCAGAGCTGGTGAATGCAACCAGGAAACTAAAGAAGTTTCCAGACCAAAGGCTTCAGTGGCTGAGGAGACAATATGTTAGCTTATATCAGGTAAATTATGAACTGGAATTGTATCATTACTAATTTTACTAACTCATGTGATGTGAATTATGTACAGTGCAATACCTTGCAGATTGCATCTGGAGCTTTTCCACATTTTATCATGTTCCAACCACAAACAACCTTGTTATTTATTTGGATAAAATCTGGTTTATGTTCAGAAGACACCGACTTAGTAAATAGACAGAAGCTTGAGACTTTGACAGGGCCATTATAACACATGCTTTTGCACATGCATTTGCTTGCAACAAAAAATAAATAAATAGATGAAAAATGTTTAATGTTTAAATAAACAGCTTCCTGAATGATCATACTTTCTGCTGCAGAGCAGTGAACACATCTAAACAAGTTGTTGCTGCTGAAGCTGAGTATGCAATAAAAGCAACCATTTATTTTGTAGTTTCAAAATTGACATTTTCATTCACCGTCCTAATTTTGCACTACTTTGCATCAATCAATCACATACAGTAAAATCAAAATAAAAAAGATTGAACTTTGATGAAATGTGAAGAAGTTCAAGGAGATATATATGCTGTTTTAACATGTAGATCTGTTGGTCTAATTCTATGTTACTGCATATTTAGGAGGAAGGCAGGTACGAAGGTCCCACATTAGCTCAGGCCATTGAGCTGTTTGGTGGGCGGAGATGGAATATGGGCACAGGTGCTGTAGAGAAACAAAGTAACCAGAAAAACAGCCCGCTGAGCATCAATGACAAGTCCAAGAAGAAAAAGAAGGTTCTTGTAAGGGTCAGTACATGTATGAATTCTGTGTTTTGCCTTTCTCCGGAGTATCTTTAACAACTCCAATAACTCAGATTCAAAGGAATTTAAGCTGTGAAGGCTCAAAAAACATTTAAATATCTGATTCTAATAATATTAAACATTATGGCATATAGATGGTTTGAAAAATGACAGATAAAGCAAGTTAAACATAATATTGTCTTTCTTCATGTACTTCAGGGAGACAGTGGGGATGCCACGGATGATGAGATGGTTACCAGGAAGACGCGGAGCTGTAAGGAAGGTTTATATCGAAACGGTCCTGAATCTGACAGCATCGACCAAGAAGAACCAGGTGAGGCCTTTAGGACTGGGAATCGTTAAGAACAAAATATGAATATTGCCAAAACTCTGTATAAGACGTGATCATCACCTCTGCAGATGACAGCTTCCCGGGGCCATTTTCTCTATCATCCAATAAGAGCTCTGGGTTGCTCGCCTCTTCCTCGTCATCGTCTTCTTCCTCCAGCATGGGCGGGTCCAACCACTCCCGTCCACAATCATCTCCAATACTGTCAGGGACGTCCAAGTCACAGCCAGGGTAAAAATAAAAATAAAACACAGCCTCACTTGGATGTAGACCTTATTCTTTTGATTTTGGTCATGATATTTTCTTTCCCTTCTGTTTTTTTCTCTGCAGGGCGTGGAGCAGCAGATCGTGGCACGGCCGAGGTAAAGCCTGCTTCAGGGGCTTCCAGAATCTCATGATTTCTGACAGCACCATGAGCTTCATTGAATTTGTTGAGCTCTTCAAGTCATTCAGGTATTTATGATATGAATTACTGCAAAAATAAATAAATTACATTTGTCGCCTCAATTAAGAGTTTCAATTCTGACCTAAAGTTTATTTTTAAATTTTTCTTTAGCCTTGACACAGTGGTTTAAACATGATAAAAAGCATAAACCAGCATTAAATGTTGTTCTATTCTATTTCAGAATTGAATATAGACACAGTGAATATATTCGGACACAGACGTGCCAAACTCTGCGCTCTTATGTAGTAGTTAGAGTTCTTATCAAATTTCCATAAAGGCAAAATTCTACAATAAATGCCCCTCATAGTTGTCATGTTTAGGGAGTTTTCAAAGGCTTCTGCTCTGCGATTTATTTGGCTTGTCTACATTTTTCCTTGTCCGATGAATAGAAAGAAAAGCTGTGCCCTGATAAGCATTTCTTGTAACGGTCCTCCTACATTTCTTAGATTCTCTCATCTTCTGCCAAGCCTTTTAATTTGTGCTTTCTATAATAATAACCATAGAACAATTTTACTGTTTTATGGATCAAGGTCAGAAAAATGAAACAGACGGGACATAGGAAGAGTTCAAGTAAAACACCTTTTGAGGGCTTTCTTGGAAGGTCTATTGATATACTTTATACCCCTTAAACTTTCACCCATTTTCCCCACATTGCAGTGTGTTTTGTCTGAATTTTTGATAGACCAGCTTAAAATAATAAAAAAAAAGAAGAAATCTTGGCACTACAAGGGTTAGAGTCATATGTGGTAGGAGTAGCACAAGGCTTCTGCCAAGCCTCACAAACAAACCCTAGAAATTTCACAGTTTTTGCTATTCTTGATTGTAATACAGCAGGATGGCCAAACCATCCCCAGTATTTACAGATTTTATGGTTTTAAATTTCATTAAAAGTGTCTTAAATCATAAATTTGACTTGCCAAAACCTATGCATTGCTTTGACCTTTTTTATTTATCCAAATGGAAACTCAAAATGTTTTCACAGTCAGATTAACTAGTTTGTGAGTCAATGTTTGCATGAATTGGACTAAGTTCATCTGTTTGTTTTTCTCCACAGCATCCGAAGCAGGAAGGACCTGAAAGAACTGTTTGACACCTTTGCTGTGCCCTGCAGTCGCTCATGTCCAGAATCCTCCCCTCTCTACACCAATCTCAGGATTGATGACAAAGATACAGGACTACAGCCAGACCTGGGTAACAACACAGAAATTCAAATTTATGCTCAATTACCCTCTTTCTATTCCAGCTTCTTATTGGTTTGTCGGCTGTTTAGACCTACTCACCCGGAATGGATCTGATCTTGGCCTGTTTATCCGGACGAAGCAGCTAATGTCAGACAACCAGAAGCAGATCTCAGATGCGATTGCGGCGGCCAGCATCGTGACAAACGGCACAGGGGTGGAGAATGCATCGCTGGGCGTTTTGGGATTGGCTATACCACAACTCAATGACTTTTTAGTGAACTGTCAGAGAGAGCACCTGAGCTATGACGAGATTCTCAGCATCATACAGGTACAAATCTGGAGCAAGGTGGACAATAATACAGGTTATACCTCAGTAATGAGAAAAAATGTAACACTTTGTGTCTACTATTTATTTCTCTTGCAGAGGTTTGAGCCTTCATCAACCATGAGACAAATGGGTTGGATGTCCTTCGAAGGTTTTGCAAGGTATAGCACAAAGTATACATTAAACTTTAATTTGGTGGAAAAATATAGTCCTTTAAGAAATTTCTTCTTTAACTTTTCCACATTTTATCTTGGTACAGCTGCAAAGATTCATGTTTTTATTGCCCTTATATGTGACAGACAAACACAAAGTCATCATTTTGTAATATTTTGTACGGTAATATTTTTTTAATAAATATCAAAAACAATTAGTGTATATATAAATTGAACCACCTTTACTCTGAAATTCATAAATAAATCCCAATGCACTCTAAGTTTTTAAAAAACCCATTTTTTTGCAGTTTGCCACTGTAAAGTCGAAAATTGCAAACTGTGTGTAGAAGACTCAGCAAAAACTTTAAATCTCTTTAAATAGTTTTTCTTTGTCTGGATTAGGTTTCTGATGGACAAAGACAACTTTGCTTCTAATAATGAGGAATCTCAGATGAATCCAGAGGAGCTGCAGTATCCTCTGTCATATTACTACATCGAGTCTTCTCACAACACCTACCTGACTGGTCATCAGCTCAAAGGAGAATCCTCTGTTGAGCTTTATAGCCATGTAAGTCACACTGTTAAATGGTATAATTTTCAATCAGAAAATCAAGATTTTCAACATTTGTTTCTGTAAATTCTCACATTTTCAGGTTCTTCTTCAAGGCTGTAGGAGTGTGGAGTTGGACTGCTGGGATGGAGATGATGGCATGCCAGTCATTTACCACGGACACACACTCACCACCAAAATTCCCTTTAAGGTCAGATATGGCCATTTATATTTTATAAATATAATTATATTATAAATATAAGCACAAATTAGTCTTTGATTTTTATCACATCATATGATAAAACTATTTTATGAATATTGAGGTCCTGTTGATACATCAAAATTTTTTAAACATTATGAATGTTTACCAACTGGTCTGCACTGAGCGTCATTTACTATCTGTCGTGTGCAATAAGCTTTACAGACATTTTTATTGAAAGTGTAACTCAGTGAGTTTTGATTTAGTTTTGTTTGGACTGTTGTTTGTAAGAAGATCTCCTTGTTCCCCTTATCCCTCAGGATGTGGTGGAAGCCATAAATCGGTCCGCGTTTGTCAACTCTGACATGCCAGTCATATTGTCCATAGAGAACCATTGCTCACTTCTGCAGCAGCGTAAGATGGCTGAAATATTCAAGGTATGATGGGACGCTTTGAGACGTTTGTGAATAATTTGTCTTGGGTTTTGTTGAAGTCTGAGTAGTAGCCAAAAACAAAAACATAAATGTTTTTTTTTCATTAATGGAATACAGTGCCAGTAAGAAGTTGAAATACAGATGTCATTGGCATAAAATTTATATAATAAATCTTGGGCTTTTAACAATGCTTTTTAGCTGTTTTTTTAGACAGGACTGGGGTGATTATGCCATGAATAAGATCAACGAATTATGAATGAGTTATTTTCTGAAGTTTTTTTGTTGGAATTTTTCTCTTACACACTGGACCGAATTATTCATACCAGACACTCTTACTGGATTACCTTATTGACATTAGATAGATGTCAATAAGCATTGTTAGATCTAATTTAATTTGTTTGCTTTATTGCATGGAGCCAGTTTTTTAGCAATATAATTTAGGGCTATTTCACACTTATTGTTATCCTACTTTATCTATTCCAAACAATCTAGATGTTTGTTCACCCAACTATCCTGAAAAAGGAATGGCTCAAATGCAAAGTTAAAACCATCAAAGTTACACCAATGATTAGCGGATTGGTGCTATATACATAAAATAAATTGAATTCAATTGTGTATCCACATTTCTACCCAAAACACTATATTGCCACAGCTTTAACCCTTAATGAAATATGCATTCACAGGTTCCAAGACTTCACATATGTTTTCAATCACTGCATTTTTCAGCTGCTTTGACGATTTAAACAGACAATAGTCCAAGCAACAAAACCCTGAATGTTTTAATCCTCAGATAACTGTTTGTTCCTTTTTGATTTTTTTAAGTTGTATCGTAAACTCGAGGTCATGCCAGATCAGATTTAGGGAAAGAGGGTTAAATCATGCAATGTCACCATGTTTTCATCCAAGAAAACTTCACATCATTTCCTCTTCCTTGGAGACTCACTTCTGACGATCTTGATAAATGAAAGTCTTTAAAGTTCAAACAGCTCTGTGCCCCTTGACAGTTTACATCACCCTGGTCATGTTTATTTTTTGTTGTCTTTTGCAGTGTCTTGAGTTGATAAAGACACTTTAATTTTTACTTGAGCTTCAGACATCCTTTTTTTTTCCTCTTTCATGCTGATGTCATCCATCATATTTTAATGTTTTTTTTCCATTAGACTGTGTGTGGGGAGCGTCTTGTGACTCGTTTCCTTTTTGAGAGTGACTTCAGCGATGACCCTCACCTGCCATCCCCACTGCAGCTGCGTGGGAAGATCCTCCTCAAGAACAAGAAGCTGAAAGCCCATCAGGCACCGGTGGACATCCTCAAACAAAAGGTTTGGATAAAACAGCTCCCATCCACATGTTGCATAATTTATATTTCCTCAGAGTGATTCTGGTAAAGAACCTCTAGGTTCCTTTAGTTTATTACATATTAAGCACCGCTGCTTTGTTTAGAGTGCCGTGAGACATAAATAATAGATCAATCAATCAATCAATCAAATTTTATTTGTATAGCACATTTCAGCTACAAGGCATTTCAAAGTGCTTTACATCATAAACACAAAACACAAAGGCATGCAACATAGAATAAAATACCAAGTTTTTTTTTTTTTTTTTTTTTTTCTTTTTTTCCCCCTTCATTCCCTCTTCTTTCCCTTTCTTCCCCCTTCCCTTTGACACGGAATTTAAGCGCCTGTTACCGCCGGACTCCGCCGTCCGTTTAACCACGGGTATTCGCCGGGCCCCGTTGCCCACAACAGAAAAAAAAAAAAAAAAAAAAAAAAAAAAAAAAAAAAAAAAAAAATTACATACATATCCACAAAATCAAATTCATACATATAGGCATCAACTGGGCCTTTAAACCTTTGGTACTTTAGTCAAGATATTATTTGACAAGGACTCCAACCTAGAATTTATGGTACTTTAGTCAAAATACTATTTGACAAGGACTCCAACCTAGAATTTATGGTACTTTAGTCAAGATATTATTTGACAAGGACTCCAACCTAGAATTTATGGTACTTTAGTCAAAATACTATTTGACAAGGACTCCAACCTAGAATTTATGGTACTTTAGTCAAGATATTCTTTGACAAGGACTCCAACCTAGAATTTATGGTACTTTAGTCAAAATACTATTTGACAAGGACTCCAACCTAGAATTTATGGTACTTTAGTCAAAATACTATTTGACAAGGACTCCAACCTAGAATTTATGGTACTTTAGTCAAGATATTATTTGACAAGGACTCCAACCTAGAATTTATGGTACTTTAGTCAAAATACTATTTGACAAGGACTCCAACCTAGAATTTATGGTACTTTAGTCAAGATATTATTTGACAAGGACTCCAACCTAGAATTTATGGTACTTTAGTCAAATACTATTTGACAAGGACTCCAACCTAGAATTTATGGTACTTTAGTCAAGATATTCTTTGACAAGGACTCCAACCTAGAATTTATGGTACTTTAGTCAAAATACTATTTGACAAGGACTCCAACCTAGAATTTATGGTACTTTAGTCAAAATACTATTTGACAAGGACTCCAACCTAGAATTTATGGTACTTTAGTCAAGATATTATTTGACAAAGACTCCAACCTAGAATTTATGGTACTTTAGTCAAAATACTATTTGACAAGGACTCCAACCTAGAATTTACGGTACTTTAGTCAAGATATTATTTGACAAGGACTCCAACCTAGAATTTACGGTACTTTAGTCAAGATATTATTTGACAAGGACTCCAACCTAGAATTTATGGTACTTTAGTCAAAATACTATTTGACAAGGACTCCAACCTAGAATTTATGGTACTTTAGTCAAGATATTATTTGACAAGGACTCCAACCTAGAATTTATGGTACTTTAGTCAAAATACTATTTGACAAGGACTCCAACCTAGAATTTATGGTACTTTAGTCAAAATACTATTTGACAAGGACTCCAACCTAGAATTTATGGTACTTTAGTCAAGATATTATTTGACAAGGACTCCAACCTAGAATTTAGCTGATATTACATTTCAAATGCAACTCTAAACAGGTGCGTTTTTACTTGAGATTTGAAGGAAGTCAGGGTTTCCGCTGTTTTACAGTTTTCTGGAAGTTTGTTCCAAATTTTTGGTCCATAGATGCTGAAAGCTGCTTCTCCTCTCTTGGTTCTGGTTCTGGGGATGCAGAGCAGACCAGAACCAGAAGACCTGAGAGGTCTGGAAGGTTGATACAACAACAGCAGATCTTTGATGTATTGTGGTGCCAAACCATTCAGTGATTTGTAAACTAACAACAGTATTTTAAAATCTATTCTTTGAGCTACAGGGAGCCAGTGGAGGGACTTTAAAACTGGTGTTATGTGCTCTATTTTCCTGGTTCTAGTGAGAACGCGAGCAGCAGCATTCTGAATCAGTTGCAGCTGTTTGATTGATTTATTGGACAGGCCTGTGAAGATGCTGTTGCAATAATCAATGCGACTAAAGACAAATGCATGGATGAGTTTCTCTAGATCTGGCTGAGACATTAGTCCTCTAATCCTGGAGATGTTCTTCAGGTGATAGAAGGCCGATTTTGTTACTGTCTTTATGTGGCTCTCGAGGTTCAAGTCCGAGTCCATCACTACTCCCAGGTTTCGGGCCTGATCTCTAGGTTTTAGTTGTAATAACTGAAGCTGTGCATTGACTCTAGATCGTTCCTCTTTAGGTCCAAAAATAAGGACTTCAGTTTTATTTTTGTTCAGTTGGAGAAAGTTTTGGCACATCCACACATTTATTTGTTCTAAACATTTATTCAGTGATTGGATGGGTTCAGAGTCACTGGTGACATCGTAATGTAGAGCTGTGTGTCATCCGCATAGTTGTGGTAGCTAATATTATTAGATGCAAGTGTGCTGAAATGTATGCCCGATTTCTATTTAGTGAAAACAAGGATTTCAATTGTGCATTCTCTGTGAAGAACAACTTTATGTTTGAAATTATGAGCAATATAGATCGTCCTTCTGATAATATCTATGTAAACTCATTCACAGGCTCACCAGCTGGCACACATGCAGGCCCAGGCCAGCAACGGATCACCAGGAGTATCTTCCCCTAACAATCATGCCAATGAAGAAGAGGAAGAAGAAGAAGATGAATATGACTATGATTATGAGTCTCTGTCAGATGGTGAGGATAACTGTGCTTTGAAATGGGGGGGAAACTAACTCCAAAGCTGCACTCGATTAAAGAGGCCCAATGGGATTTCAGTGAACTCAAAGCAAACTTGAATATGCCCCCACTTAAAGTTTTTATGTTGTCTCCTATCATTCACTTTCTGTTCACTACTCTATTCTGTCCTTCCTCTTTTTAACAGCTAATTGTGTTTTGTTGACACTTTATTCTTTTTTGTTTCATTTTCCCTTTTTCTTGCCTGTTTTCCACTTAGCTGATGTCCTCACAGCCTCTACTGCCTCATATGGCCTAGAAGGTAAATCCTCTAAAGTGCCTCTTTAAGCTTCTGGTTTTTCTCTGTAATTGTTGTGCAGTGGAAGCTGGTGCTCTTTCAGAAGATTTGTCTGTGACAACCTCAGAGGTTTATTAGAGAACATCAGTAAACAAACGACACCAATAAGGCAAATAATACAATATAGTTAAATCCATCATCTAACAATATAAATGTAGAATCCAGCTGGACTAATAAGCTTGGGTAAAGGGTCAATAATCATAGAAGCAACCAATAATTCAATTTTAATTCTGGATTAGCTTTAGAGGGCTTCCCCTCCTGGAGATTTATGGTTGTTATGTGGCAAATTTGGAAAAGTTCGAAGGGGTGTGAATACTTAAAAGAACAATAACTGCATAAAATACTTTATTTAGATATTGATGCTAAAACTCAAGTGTCTTTTCACAGGATACTGTGATTATTTGGTGCTTTTATACCACTGCATAATCTTTACAGATGAAACACCGGGATGAAGAAGTGCGTTAGTGATTGCTGCTGTTGCTGCTGTCTGTGTGCTGCTTGTGTGGATCAAAGGTCCTGCTCTGCTCTGTGTTGCTTTCTGGCATGGGAACTAGCACTTCAATCTGTTTTGCAGTGAAATATTTATTTATAATCTTTGATACTTGACAGTAATAAAATAAAAGTGACGCAAACAGATTGAACGTCTCCTGCAGCACATTTGCAACAGAGTATTTTCAGATTTTACACCTCAGCTTAGGGACAACTGTTTGTTTTTGTAGTTCATTACTCAGTGACATCAGCAGTGTTTGTGCCTTTACGTACTGTTTGCAGTCGAGTTTGTAGACCCTCAGATCAAAAATCTGTGAACGTTCAGTTTAGAGAAATCTGAGACTGTTTTCTGTCTCAACACGTTCACTAAACTTTGACCTGAGCTTTTTTTTTTTTTTTGTTATATGGACTGCTAACGTGAAACGGGCTCATCTTCCTGCATAATAACAGCTGTATAAACGCAATGCCGGCAGGGAACTTGTGCACATTTGTATGAGTTAGCCTTGAAGCCTTGCGATTAAAATTGGATTCCTATTGATAAAACTTAACACTTATTGTCAACGTATAATGCTGTCTTTAGAGTTGCTCTTTGTCCCACAGAGATAAGATCCCCCTTCCTCTTTTCCTCCGTACTGTATTTGTCTGTGACCTCGTCAGCGGCTGGGCAGACTCATCAGGGAAGCAAAACAAAGCCATCTGGTTTCTCAGGCCCTACATTGCCCCTGTGCTGAACAACAAACCAGGGGAAACTACCCTGCCGTGGTCTCAGCCACAGCCCTGCCCTTAAATTTACTATTCCCTGGTTGTCCCTGTTTGACAAATTCACCGTTAATAGACCTTTAGAAGGTCAGAAAAATACTTTGAGCAAGTATTGGGGAAAAAAATACTTGCTCAGAAATATTAACCAATAAACTTATCAAATGCAACGTAAACAAGTAATCCTCCACCCTGTTTCTTTTATGTTATGAGCTTTAGCACTAACTTCAGCTTGCCCTTCAAATACAAACACTTCAGTTCGAATTTGGCAAGTTCCCTCCCTTTCTGGTTAAACAGTAGCTCCCTCCTGTCACACTTTGGCCCACCTCTTCAGCTGCTGTCTTCAGCCCAACGTTAAACCTCAGCTTGGTTGTGAAACCGCTTTTTAAAAACATTCCAAATGTTAGGAATTAAGATTTTCCAAATAAAAAGCCTCCAAGCCTTTTAAACTGATGTATGTTTTTTTTTTTTTTTTCGTCTTTACTGTTTTGGCTTTTATTTCTGTGTAGGAGGAAAAGGGAGCATACAAACAAACTCCTGCTGTTGCTTCTGTTTACAGCTAAGAAAAAGTGTTTTGAATATTTCTTTTCAAGCTTGTGAGCTTTTGCTTCAGAAAGGCTTATCAGCTCCCCCAGTGGAAAAGAATATGCTTGTTAGCTGCTTAATGTATTTGAAATAACTTTTTTTGTTGATGAACATTATAGTTGAAGAAAATTTGGAATTACTATTTTACTTTGATATCAACACATCCAATTTCGCAGTAACAAAGCATTGTTGCAGTGCTTTGATTTTTTTCTCTTACTTAATTTTTCAGATCACTAAACACATTTTAGCATTTCATACAAAAATATAGACAACAAAGAGTAATAATAATTGTCCCCTAAATCTGATAAATGCCATCACAAATTTTGGATAACAAGCTATATGCCTTAATTTTGCTGTGGAGAAAATATCAGTTAAGAAAACATGTCTGATGCCAAAGATGTCTAGGGTTTGACTAGGCCATTCCAAAACTTTTATTTAGTTTTTGAATCATTCTAAGTTGAACCTCTTGGTGTTCTTCTTCATACATTTTCTGATAGCAAACAGGGTTCAGGATTTTACAGAGACGCCAAAGTTTTAAAAAATGCTGGTTTTGATTCAGTTTTCTTTCTCTACTATCCTGTTTTATTGTACAGACAACATCCTGGATGACAAGCCCGATGCTAAGAGCTCAGCTGACAAGGAGGAGCAAAGCGTTGACGAAATACCAAAGAGGATGAAGAAGGCCGACAACATGATGCAGAGTAAAGGAAAGGTTAGGAACCTAAAATCATAAACCAGCTTCTTCCTTTCATTGATAGTTTTACTAATTTATTATATTTTCATGTCCGGACCTGCAGGTGTTTGACATGGAGCTGGGTGAGGAGTTTTACCTTCCTCAGAACAAGAAGGAGAGCCGTCAGATCGCACAGGAGCTCTCTGACCTCATCATCTACTGCCAGGCTATAAAATTCCCTGGTATGGTTTTACTCTTAGTGTTGCATTTTCCCACAGATGGACATTAAACGTTCAGTGTATTTATCTAGATACTTACGATGATTTCATTTTTGTTTTTGCTTTTATTGCTGTCTTTTCAAGAAATAAATGGTAGTAATTTTTACAACTCTTGCTATCCCATACAGAAAACCCACTAAGCTCATGACTCCTTGTACCCCTTTGGGAAATTGTGGCCACTTTATTATGCTTCAGTTTTCCGTAGAAGTTGATTTAACCATCGTTAGTTTTACTGGGTTGCAAGAAGATGTTTTGGGAATATCCTCATCTCCTCTATAAGTAAGCCGGAATCTAAGACTCTTCACTTGCTCTGCCTTTTAGACTTCAAAGTTTAACTTGACTACATCCTCAGTTCTTCAAATCAGAACATTTGACTTTGTTTTCTTTATGCACTCATGATGTTGCCTGTATCATCTTCAGAGGAATCTGTCTTCATTCCTCACTGCGATTTATCTCAAATATTTCTCTTTGTGCTTTAAATACAAAACCTCATCAGTGCTTCCATGTCTAAAAGATCGTCTTCTCGTTAAATGACATATGCCAGTGTTTCCACTAGTATTTTATTTGTTTACAGTTTCCAGAGACAAGAATGTAAGAAAGGAAGCAGGATGATTGGCTCATTTCACAAAGGCAGCAGGACTGGCACTATTCCTGTTCTGTCCTGAATGCTAACAATGTACCATAGAAAATTGTGTGCAAATATCTACATTTTACATTTTTATTAAAAGCAGAAATTCTTGATGCCATTGATTATAGTAACACGCTTATTTTTATCCTTCATTTTTTTTGCTTTCCCTCATATTTGAAGTAAATGCATACGGACTTAATTTTGCATAAATAAATCCACTTTAAGAAAATTCTGTGTGAGGATAGGATGAGCCTATAAAAAATAGAATGTTCCTAAATAAACATTGACTAACGCTTTCTTCACGTCAAAGTAAGACTAATAATGGATCTCGCCAAACAGATAAAATGAGCAATTGTCACTCTTAAAGAGAAAAAAATAAATAAATTATGGCACCCTCCTTAATATTGGTAAAAAAAAACTTGCTTTCTGTGGAGTTGGACTCCAAACTGAGAAGTGCACACTTTTCCACAATACACATATAAGCAGATTGTGTGGCAACAGAGGCAAGTTGGGAGTTTACTGCTACTTCAGGCTCCAGAGCCTCTGTGTCATCAACTCAGATTAATCACTGGCTGAAAAGTGATTTTGTTTTTATGCCTTGTGACTGTTCATATGCTGCACAGCAGAGTACAGCATGAGATTAAAATTATTGACCAAAATGGGTGGCTGTTTTCTTTACTTCTTTTCAAAATTTCTAAAGTGCCTCATTCTGATGACTTTTTGATATTTTGTCCTCACAGTAAGTCTGAAACTGATGGTGAAGTTGTAGAAATCTCCCACACTTACAGCAGAATTCCCTATATTTTTAGGAAATGGTTAGATATTTCTTGGTGGTGGTGACATCTTGGCACAGTATTAGAAAATTATATTTTATTTATCTAACTAAATGAGGTTTAATTAGATCGTGGACTCCATTGGTTGATATTAACCATAGTTAAAAGGGACTATGAATGGCATTGTATAATCCACTGTAATCTTTAAAAATGTGCTTTTTATCTGCCTGCAGGTCTGTCTACCTTGTCTCCATCTGGCTCTGGTAGAGGAAAGGACAGAGGAAAAAGCAGGAAGTCCATATTTGGAACAGCTCCTTCTCGCTGTGGCGCAACAGGGGAGGTCACAGCCCAAAGCCGCACCCCAGGAAAAGGTATGTAGTTCCTAGAAATGCACCTGATTTAACAGAAAACAGAAGATAAACAGACCAACCTGTCACTTGTTAATTAAAGAACATTTACGATGGATTGGAGTAGTATAGTTAAGGGTATTCGTAATTAACAATTAGTCTAAGATAGTTCAGATTTTTTTCTTGATAATTTCTATTATTTTGCCATATTATAGAAGACTAAAAATACTGATTTCAAAAGTTTTCCTTGCTCTTTCTGTAGGTGGCTCTGAACGGCTCAGCTGGGAGGAACAGCAGACATCCCCTGTACTCAACCCCCCCACTTCGCTCAGCGCCATCATCCGCACACCCAAATGTTACCACATCTCATCCGTCAACGAGAACGCAGCCAAGCGACTGTGTCGGCGGTACTCTCAGAAGCTGATCCAACACACAGAGTGCCAGCTGCTCCGGACATATCCAGCAGCTACCAGAATCGACTCCACGAATCCCAACCCTCTGCTCTTCTGGCTGCATGGAATTCAGCTGGTGGCCCTCAACTATCAGACAGACGGTGAGAAAAATGTGCTGACCTGCTTAGGTACATGTCAGTCGAGGTATGAAGCGGGATAAAATGCAGATTATGTCTACTTGATAAAGTGCAACATGGGCTTTGAGTTTCTACATAAGTCTATAGCATATTTGAATTGCCTTGGAGCCCTTAGTTCCAGATCTGCCAGAGCAGTAAGTAAATATAAAAGTTGCTTTTAAATCATTTCATTTGTTAAAAGAAAAAGGCTAAATGACTTTAAATTAATTTCTCACCAAACCTAATAAGTAGTTGAAAGCCTTTTTCAACCAGTGGGTCCTAATAAATTTGTTTTTCCAAGTCACAATGTGTTGCTTTTTTATGTCAGACAGATTGTATTTAAGTAAATCTTGCTCAATAGAGTAGTCAGGTCTGCGTGTGGCAAGACAAACTGAAATTAGCTTCCTCAAAAATAATTTAGTAATTAAGTCATAATTTAGCAACAAGAAAATTACCATTTATTTTAGGTGTGTCAAAGAAAGCAAAAACAGAGAAGATTTGTAAAGCAGAAGTATTTTTTAGAGGATTGCAGTGTCTGTTCTTATCCTTTGAATATTCCCTACTAAATCATGGCTGCATCATCTTTAAAACATAAACTCATGCATGAAAGTGATTTATGTGACGAGAATGCTCACAGTCACATTAAGTATTTGCTTTTTAGAAAGGCTCTCTCAGATGCAGTTTGAAAGAATGGCAGTGTTAAACATGAGGAGACAATTTTATTGTCTCTTAAGAGCAGTTTACATGCTGACCACATTCTGTTTTTGTGAGAAAATACCTCAACTCAGTAATGTGAGCCCACGCTGCCGCCGTTTCCCACAAACAGAAGTCAGTTCCTTCTACACTGTTGCTAGTTTGTGCAAAAGTCCTGCTTGTTCTGTTGCGTTAAAAGTTTAGATTTTTTTTCCCTTCTCCTCAGATCTGCCGATGCAGTTAAACACAGCGTTGTTTGAGGCTAATGGTGGCTGTGGCTATGTTCTGAAGCCTGCTGTGCTCTGGGACCGTAGCTGTCCACTTTATCAGCAGTTCTGTCCGATGGAAAGAGACCTGGAGAAAATGAGCCCAGCAGTCTATTCCCTCACTGTGAGTTCAAACATCACTCAGGATGACAACATTTTTACAATTGTTCCTGCATGTTTAAATTTTAAGATGACACATTTTGTTGTTATTTGTATAAATGTAAAAAAGAACTTCCCTAATGTACATCAAATGTTAGTCTAGGATCTTAAAAACAAGAAAATACACACAAAACCCATGGCTGTATTGCCTTTTTTGGATGGAAGTTGATCAGGTTGACCTTTTTTAAAGTTGTTGCTGACGTTAATAAAGTATTATTCGCCAGGACGCTTTTAATCTGGTCGTAAACTCATGTACCAGAACAAAGAGTATAAACAGGAGTGACTCGACACAAAAATCACACTGTGTTCCTGTGTGGGGGAACACAGTGAAGGTAAATCCCTATTTTGCAGGTCAGGGTGACTGTGAATGCAGTGCTCTCAGACCCACCTGTTCTTTAGTGCCGAACGATATATTTAGAAAGAAATGACAGCATCTCACATCATGCTTTCCTCTCAGCTTGTTTCTGGACAGAACGTCTGTCCGGGTAACAGCTCCGGCAGCCCCTGCATCGAGGTAGACGTCCTGGGAATGTCGGTCGACACCTACCATTTCCGCACCAAGCCCATCCACCGCAACACCCTCAACCCGATGTGGAGCGAGCACTTTCAGTTCACGGTGCATTTCAAGGAGATGTGTTTCCTGCGATTCGCCGTGGTAGAGAACAACAGCTCCCAGATCACAGCTCAGAGAACTCTGCCTCTGAAAGCCCTCAAACCAGGTTGGAGTCACACAGCTGACAACAAATAAGTCGCAGTAAATAAATGGAATAATAAATAATATATATTTGTGTTAATCCTCATCGCATGTGTAGATTGTGAATATTTTTAGGGGCCTTAACACTTCTGTAAATCATTACACATTTAGAAAATTTCACTGTCATTTTAAAGACATAATTAAAGAAATATATATATATATTTCTTTAATATTAAGAAATATATATATATATATTTCTTTAATTAGAGTATAGTTATTGTTTTTTTTGTGTTTTAGGTTACAGGCATGTTCAGCTGAGAACGCAGCATAATGAACCTCTCGAAGTCTCCAGCTTATTCATCTACAGCTACAGAACAGAGGAAGGTCCCACAGGGGGCGCCACTCCCTCATCTTTGGTAAGACTTGCTCAGGTCTGGTGCTGAGATTGCAGCAGTTCAAACAAGATTTGATCGCTTAAGTGCACTTGTAAAACTTCAAAGCCTTCATAAGGACACATCCTCATTAAAGTTTAACAAGTGATAGACTGCAACCCAGGAATGTTCAAAGCAACTCCTACTGGCCCAGTCAGCAACATCAAAACTCGCTTTGGTTTGACTTTCTCGCTCTGAGGAGAGTGTCGATTAAAGCAGAAATGTCATGTCAGGAAGTTTCATAACCTGCCGCGTCGTGCGTGGTCTGCTCTCTCCACAGCTGTTTAGTTCGGAGGAGAAGCGTGTTTCAGAGCAGCACAGGGTGACAGTACATGGGGCTCCTGGTCCAGAACCCTTCAAAGTCTTCTCTGTAACGGAGCAGACCACTGCCAAACAGCTGCTGGACATGGTACGTGCGACAGAAATGAAAAATGAAAAAGTGACTGAGGCAGGAGTGAAAGAAATAAACGTGCATTTGTCATTTATGTGTGTTCAGGTTGTGACATCTGGAGAAAACCCTTTTGAGTATTTCTTGTGTGAGGAAAAAGTGCCCCTGCTGAAGGAGCGCAGCGAGGTGAAGCGCTGCGCTCAGTATCGGCCGCTGGCCCCTGAGGAAGAGGTGGTCAGGCTCGTCAGCAGCTGGGACGCAGACGATGGATATGTGGGGAGGATCTGCATCAAAACAAGAGAGGAGGTACAAGCAAACTGAGCAGCATCCTGTGCTTCACTTCATCTGCATGATGTAATGTAGACTCTAGTGCCCTCTTCTGGTTATCTCTTAAAAATGCATTTCAGTGAGTGAGATTCTAATGTTCATAAATTTTATGTATTTCAATGATTCTGTTCAAGAACACAATAAATTATGTAAAATTACTATGCACATGGAATGCCTGATCTAAAGCATATGGAGAATCAACAGAATATTGTCAAATTGAGACACCAGATCAAACATCGCAGACAAGCTGAAGGCAGCTGCATGCTTTTTATACCATTCTGTATTGATGCAGCTGAAATGACACTGATAGTATCTATAGATTTCCTTTTTTTTTCTATTTTTGAGTCTTACCCTTCATTTCTGTGTCCTGCTGTGATCACATTTGTGGAGCCCCAAGCACTTTCAGCACCATTATATCCGAATGATTCTGGTTATGATGAATTTCTTTTTTTTAATTCTATGTGTGTGTGTGCGTGTGTGTGTGTGTCGGGGGGGGGGGGCATATGTTCTATCTACAGGTGTAAATAAAGTAACTTAAAGAGCCCCAAACAAGTATTGCCTGCATAAACAGTGCAACACATGAACGTCCTTTTCATTCGGCTGACATTTCTTTATTGAAAATACTTTCTTTTGTTTCTGTTTTTATATTCAAGTTTTTGTGATTTTATAGCTGTAAGCCATAATGATCAAAATTAACAGAATAAACACTTTCGATGTGTCACTCTGCGTGTAATATAAATATTTAATGTATTTTCTTCCTTTCGATTTCCAAAATAAACAAACATTTCGATCATATTGTAATTTAATTAAAATGCACCTGTATTTTGTTCATTTCATTTATCCAGAACCTTACTGACAAAATCACTGTCCTGGAGAGAGAGGAGGAGGCGACAGTGGGGGGGAAGGACGCAGCAGGAGGTGGTGGCGGCAGTGGAGGAGAGGATGAGATGTTCTTAGTTCAGGTCCATGAAGTTTCACCAGAACAGCCTCACACTGTGATCAAAGCCCCACGGTACAGCACGGCTCAGGACATCATCCAGCAGGTGGGTCCCTAAGAAATTATTAAAGCGTGCCACAGAATTCCAGCTTTATGATTTCTATATCATACTTTTTTCCCATGTTTTCTTTTCCTTTTTCTTTTGAGTAGACACTGTCAAAGGCAAAGTATTCCTACAGCATTCTATGCAATCCCAATCCCTGTGACTATGTGTTGGTGGAGGAGGTCAGCAGGGAGGCCGGTACTAAGAAGTCCTCCGCCACCAAGCCCCTTCAGCGGGTGCTGCTGGATCACGAGTGCGTCTACCAAGCTCAGAACCGCTGGCGAGGCGCTGGGAAGTTCATTCTTAAACTCAAAGAGCAGGTAGCTCGAAACACAGAAAGATATTTCCAGAACAAGAGGCTTTTTTTTGTTTTTTAGCTTTCAGTGTTTCATGCTTTGTTTTCAGGTGATGTTTTTGTCCCAGTTGTGTTTTCCCAGTATTATTGTTTTATGAGCAGAAACAATGTGTGGCTGCTACACGTGTTTGTCATCTTTGTGCTTCTACTTGCAGCATTACACGTAAAGCAAACTGTTTCTCATGTTCTAACGTGCTGTTCAAGTTGTGTGTTATTTTTTTAACAGTCATAATGGTTTTAGTGTACCTGCTGCTGCTGCATTTGGTTTTGTGTTTGTGCTCGGCTTCCTTTCCATGTTTTTTTGTGATTTATCTTGCATTTTTAATGAGCTTGTAAACAGTTTTTTTTTTCTTATCTGCAATTTATTTATTTATTATTATTTTTTGCATCTGACACCTTTTGCTGTGAAACTGAAAATAAAGCTCGCTAAATAAAGCTTAAAGTAATTTTTTAAAGTTCCTTTTAGTGTGCTCTCATTGACAAATGATACCTAAGTGAAATAGCAAATAAATCAGGTTACCACACAGAGGAAAAAATGAGAGGAAACCTGGATTCTGCCTTGATATTAAAGAGATTGAAATAATCATTTGGGACATTTCTTATTTTGTTCCACTAACACCAAACCCCTTCTTCTTCCAGTTGGTGCGGGAGGACAAAAAGAAAGTGATTTCCTTTGCCAGTGAGCTGAAAAAGTTAACCAGTCGCAGCCGCAGCATGACGACGGGCATGGCAGCAGACGGCCCCACGCAGAGTAAGGATGAGCGAGCTGCATGCTGTGTGGCTCTGACAGAGCTCCAGGAGTGAGGCTCACAATTTGCCTGGTGTCTGTGCATGGAGAGGCAACAGAGGTATTGTATGCTGTCTATAACCTCTAACATTACATAACACAATTGCCTTACATATTGCCCTCTCTAACAGCACTTTCAAAATAAGAGCAATTGAATATTTTTCTTTATAATTTGAGCAGAGTTTCAAAGTTGTATTGATTTCCCTGGGGTATAAATATCATGCAACACATGACACAACCTCTGGCTTGATGAGGACCCAGGTTTTTCCAGTCAATAAGAAAACACAATTTTCAGTGATCATAACAGTAAATGTGGTATAATATTCTCCAACGCTCACTGTTAGAGAAATGCAGTAAACCTTGGCATGTCAGGGTCACTAAGTCTCCTTCCAAACATACCTAAAGAAATCTTGTTTGTGGTTCCTTTGACTCAATAATCAGTAAAAATGATCAAAAGGAGTCTTGCGCTTCGTTCTAAGAGGGTAAGTTAAATTTTTGCCAGAAAAATTCAAGGGTTCTTATTGAGTCTTGGATTATCATTGAGATATGGCGAAATCTACATAGAAATAGTTCACCAGACATAGAATCATCCTCCTTCCACACAAGATAAGGAGATAAGATCTCCTTATCTTGATAAGAGATCTTAAATAGTTAAATTAAAAATCTCCATTAATCATCAGAATAATCAATTCTCTACTAAAATAACCACTGTGGGGTTACGTTGCTACTGAATTACCAACAGAGCATCAAACGTGTGAATCATGTCGCGATTTTTGGTCTGAAAGAAGTCTATATCTGGAATCACTCTTCAGAGTGTTGGAGTGTTTTGTTCTGATTGAGACATGTTGAATGAAACCAAACTTCTTTCCACCAACTGAAAATCAAATGTAGAAAACTAATCATCAACAGTATTTCAGTTTCACTTACTAGCAATAATCCATTTCTCATGATTGTTTTTATTTTCTGTGTGGTTTTGATTATGGTACATTGCAAAGACCTCTGTGGTTGTATCAAATAAATACATATATTTTAAAATAAAAGTCAAAACTATGTTCTCTGCAGGGTATCTGTCTGCAGCTGCAGGCCTGACGGCGTGGGTGACTGAGGGTAGGGTGGAGGCTGGAAGGTTCATCCAGGGTTCCTCTTCCTCCTCCTTTAATAGAAATCTCCAACTTTTCCACCCTCCCAGCTGCTCTCTGACGCTCCGAGTTTTGAAGCTTCACCTCCTTAGGAACTGGAAGATCCACAAATGAGATCCAGGAGGAAAACTTGCACTGACTACTCGTAAACTTGGAGGAATTTTCTGTTTTCCCACAATTTCTGAAGTGTTTCCATGAGGAATTGTATATTTTTGGGTAGATTCTTCTTAAAGTGAGGAATGCATAACAAGCTTGTTTCCTCACTTGGTGGAATGATGGACTGGAGTTTGAGAAGTGTCTGTTCCCATTCCTCTTGGTTTATAGTGATTGTTACGACTCCAGAGATGGTCCAGAGTATCATGGGCAGCTGTTTTGAATTGCAGTCTTCAGGGACTGTAAATAGCACTATAATATTCCTCCTGTTTCTGATGAGCAGGAGGAGAAAATCCCTGAGGGACAGTTAATTGACAAATAAGTGTGAGTTTAAATTGCTAAATGAGCTGCTCAATGGATAAATGTTTTTTATTAGACACAAATTATTGTTTGTGGTTAAGATGGTTCAAAGGAGGTAACTGGTTTGATATAAACTGATACCCAAGTAGTGACAGATGGAGGAATATCTTATTTAAAATGAAGGATATTGTAAGTAAGATTTTAGTCTTCCTCTCTTGGGTGAAGACATTATAACAGAGGCAGACAAGCGGGCTTGTTTGGTTCTTCTCACTGTTTCAATTCTGTTGTGGCAGTGAAGTAAACTTTTCCACTTTACTTAGTTATTCACTAATAGAAGCTGCGAGACTCCAGGCAATTTGTTGAACACTAACATACCTGCACTAAAAGCAACAGTACACATGGCAGCATCCTAGAACAGTGTACATGTGCAATATTGGTTTTTTGTTTAGGAGCAATTGTGGGACCTTTTGTTGCTTAACTTTAATGTGGCTGAAGAATGCTGCAAAACTGCCTCAAATTTCTATTTGAAGATGTTTTTAAGGAGGATTTGAAGCTGTTGCACAGAAAATTTAAGAGCTCACATCTCTTGCTACTTACCATTTTGGCTACTAACACAATACCTTTAGGAAAATACATATTTTACAGTTCTATTGAGAGACCAATGTATATCTAAAATCTGTGCAAATTTTAGTTTTCCCGGTTTCTCAATCTAATGTGTAACAAGATTTGAAGTGAATCCACAGTCAAATGGTTCCTACAAGTTCATGCAGCAATGTAGAGTTCAGCTCATAATTATTTTGTGATTATTCTCCTAACAGAATTTTGCACATTTTATTTCTTTTATTTGTGTTAGATGATCATATTCTGTTTTGTTTTCTTTATTGTGACCATTTTGTGTCGCTTTTATTGTGAACCAAGTTTTTTTTTTTTTTTTTTTTTTTTTTTTAAACAGAAGAAAATGTGACATGCATTTTATTTGAGTTGATCATATCAATGTATTAGCTTAAATTTTAAAGTTACTGGACATAATTTAGTCCAGTAACTTTGAATCACTAGAATCACTTTTGGCCAATTTGTCCCATTTTCATCTAAGTTTTTATTACTATTTATTTGACTTAGAACTGTAAATGTAAATGTATGTTTGACGTCTGACTTGTAGGCATGTTAGGTCTTCCTCACATATTTTTAATCCAACCTAAAGAGTGTCTCATGAGGTAACTTTTTTTTTTTTTTTTTTTTTTTGGATAAAATTAATGGAAACAATATTTACTCCATAATTTTCCCCAAGCAAAACCTTGTTGGAAAAGTTCAAAAAAGAAGATGTAAATATGGCTAAAAAATAGAAGTACAAAAAACTTGACAGTTTCTACTAATGTGGTTATTATTTAAGCTGATAGACAAACTAAAATTTGCCTTCATTGTATTTTTATTTACCAAAAAATAACTTGCATTTTAGTTGAATATTTTGTTCTTCAAAAGCAAAAATATTTAGTTGTTTTGTCTGGTTGGTGATTTTTGGTGAGAAACTCTTACCCACAAATAGCCACAAATAGACATGGAGTTGAATTTACAAACCACTAAATCGTCAAGTTTTGGTGGGACAAATCATTTATCTCGTCTCATGAGTTTCTTGGTTAAATTTTGTAAGTCCATTACTAAGATTTTTAACTTGCATTCCAACATTTTACTGACTGACCGTGTACTGATTTTTTTAGTGTTTAATTTTTATAAAACCTTGCCTTTCTCCTTTAGTCTTCATTTTATCTGGAGCTAGCAGAGTGCCAAGTAAATTAGTTAGAATTTCAGTGCAATATTTTTGTGCAGTTTCTTCACTCTCTCTCTGTCTCTGTGATTTTAGATATTTAACTGTTGGTCTTGAATTATTGTTGTAGTTAGTCAGAATTGATTTCATTTACACGCACTGATTATCATCTGACAGTGGGGAAGTCTGGTCCCAGAGGCTTCTGGTAATTAAGGTAGATGAAACACTGATCTCAGAAACCACAACTTCATGTCAGTGATGATGAAGCTTTAATCCTCTTATCCAATCAGACAGGTACAGATTTGAAATGAAACACAAATGAAAACCATTGTCAGGAAAAAGATAATATTTCATCAAACGGCCGTTAGCTGCAGCCTCCCGGGCCTGGATGAAAGTGATGTCAGTGCACAGTGCAGGTAGGAAGTGTTTCTGTTGGGCTGTAAAAAAATCTGTGAGCAATCTGGGTTTTCACACATTCACATCTTGCTTTCCTTATTCTTAACCTGTAGACCTCATTTCTGAATGTAATGTTTTTTTTTACAACCTGAGAGAACTGTGCGTGTTATTTATTTTTAATGTGAAGCCCTGGTTGGCAGTTATGTTGTTTCTGTACAAGTCCCTGTAAGTAGTTTTTTCTTTTTTATTTATTTTAGTTAAAGAGGTTCATCCTTCTCCTTTAACTTGACTCAAACTTATTTAGCCATGTAAATATTTTTGTGTAAAGTTTTGTGCAGTAGTCATTCTCGTGGCATAATATCCTGGAGTTACGCAGTAGTATATGTTATTATCATATTTTTCATTAATGTGGAAAGAAAAGATTATTTACATTTTTATGTATTCTTTATATCCACTGAACTTGACATGTCTTTGCTTGTTGTTGCATCTTTAGCACTATCTCCATAAAACATTCAGTATATCATCTGCCACCCACGATCTGTGTTAAAACCTGTCATAAGCACATATCTATTTACTTGAATTTCTGAATGTATAGTTAATGATGGATTTGTCACATAGCAAAATCTGAATAAAATGCAAATATTTAATGGTGTTGCATGTTAGGATGTTTTATGTAAGCTCAGCAGCAGCGAATAACAAATGAGTTTTATTTTAGAATGGTAACTACAGAAGTTTGCCTATTTGAAGATATTCCTGGGTATTTGAACTGGGTTTGTGTGGAGAAGTTATGAGTTTTCATTATCTCACCTGCAATTAACAGCCTTCTGAGCCATCCTGGTTTGGAGAATTAGAGAAGTTGTTATGACAGATTTTTTAATACTTTACTATAGAATTGCTATTATTTACACTAATCAACATGCACTCAATGTAACATGGGAACTATATAAAACTATACTTACCAGTGACTGTCTTCTCCTGTTCGAAACAGAGATCTACACCCAATTTTTGGTGGTTTAAAGCTCAACGCATCTCAAAGTCCTTAAGCTTTGAGGTGCCTTGATTCTTTAAATAATACAAGTGTTGTTGTTTTTTGTTTTTTTACCACTGAACATGCAATATTTTAATAAAACAAACTAGTTAGACTATTTTACAAAATCAATCTGTAAAAGAGTGTTTGTTTGAAATATTAAAAGGACACAGCAAAGGGACGGAGATCAATCTTTGAAAACAATTCCTGTACTTAGCTAGATTTTATGAGTGGAAGCGCCAATGTCTTATGGAGTAGCACAGGATATTTCTTTTCCACTTGAAAAAAGAAGGAAAGAAATTGTATGGATAATAGCATCACAGCCTCCATAGTTTAAGGATTTTACTTTTCTGTCAAAATGCGACTCTAAAATCAGGATCTAATCCGTCAACTGAGTGTGCTGGCAAATTTGCACCAATCTTCATACAAAATCATTCAAAAAGATGCAAATTCAGCACAGGTGGCAGTTTGGACATGCTTGTCAAATTGTTTGTGCCTGTATGCCTTACTCCCATTTTCCTTTGAACAAAATGTTCCATTTAGAAAAACAAACATTATTGTTCAACTTTAGTTTTGAGCTAAACATCACTTTGCTATTATCCCAGCTTGTAGCCTAATGAGCCAAGTTCAGTTTGCCATCTTCTTCAGTGTGCCACAGTGGACACAGCTTTCAGTGACATAATCAGGTCATTTGGTTGAATCCATAGCAGTTGCTCAGACGTGCCCAGCCTTCCAGAAAATTTTCGAAATATAACTCTGGGCTCAGTCAGCTATTTCCATTTAATAAGGAGCCCTCCATGTCAAATATCAGCACCAGTACAGCTCAGTCTTTCGAGTCCCTTAATGCAAAATTATGCAGTCATCAAATTAAATTACCAGTTTTAAAACCTGGTAATTCTGCAGGTTAATGATCCTTCCTCTTTGAGACTTCAGATGAAACAATTCACTATAATGTGCTTCGCAATTAAAAAGTTAGGCCACCTATATCATAAGGAGCCTTGACAAGGGAGATGTGTTCTGTTAAGTGGATCCCACAGGAAATTAAACCGAACCGCTTCCTGCAGTAAGGATGGGCTTAGGTCTCACTAAAAACAGTCAAGTGTGAAAAATATATTGAAAACATTAACTGATTTTTATTTGCAATGTACCTAAAGGTTAGCATATTAAAGGGTATAGATGATGCAAAATTAACTTTTAAAGTCTTGCTGAGTACTTGAAGTTTCTTGGAGTGTGTATTCTTCAATCCGTTCAAATTCTGTATTATGTCACGGTATTTTGCCGCAAGACTGTCAAACAAAGTCATGGAATCGATCATTTAAATTTGCAGGAAGCTGCAGGTTTTTGGGATAGAAATTATCCAAATGCATTCAGTGACATTCCAGGCAGAAGTTCTAGCTGAGGCCTTTCTTACAAGCCATGTTCACTCATATTTTGGTAGAATATATTTCTAAATGTTTGACAGTTTTTTTGTTTTTTAATTTATATTTTTAATCAATTTGGGCGTGAACATTTAGAGATGATCATTTCTGTGCAATCAAATGACAAAAATGGCTGAATAAGTGAACACTTTCCGACCTGGAGGTAGTAACGCACTTCGTTTGCATTTAAAGAGACAGCACCAAAATTAGTTGCTCTTAGATATTGTCGCTCCACAGCACAGCCTGTAGAGCGACAATATTGATTTAAGACCAAGGCACTGTAGTTGCACTTTATACAGACTGCAGTTGATTATGTAAATGTGATCAGGATTTAAAAACATATGTCCAACATAAAGTTATAACTTACTGCAGTTTGTGTTTGTTTGCTTTTCTGCATGAGAGGTTGACCTGCCAGCATCTCACTGATCTCAAAATAATTTCCACTTTAATTGTAAATGATCAACAGCGTGTAGAAGACACAATTCTTTTTTCTTTTTTTTTACTTATTAAAAATAGAATCTGTTTTATTTTTCTTCAGGCAGTTAAAGGTCTTTCAGTGGTGGGCATTATCTGTTGTGTCTTCTGAAGACCACTCATTTGTGCAGCACTGCAGCAGCCACAAATTCATTTTTCAACAGATTGAAACTTTATTTGGATCGAGTCTGCCAAGCAGCTTGACAAGAATTAAAAGGCAAGTGTGAACAACACAAGACTGCATGTGTCAATGAAATGCATCAGGCAAATTTACGTTGAGTTGCACCGTTGGCCATAAACCTGAATGAAACAAGCACAGTTCCATACAGACACCAGTCGCTTAAAGGGCCATTTAAAATAGTCAAGTTTTCATCCCCTCACTCTTAAAGTACTATGTGTTACCACTGTAGGTCCAGTTTTCTGAAGGTGCTGCAGCTCTCAGGTCAGCAAGCCTGAGGAGATTGAAACACAGAAATTACAAAACAGACAAGTTGCTGCTGAAATTGCAGATGGCAAATTAAACCCCATCTCACTGATCATAAATTAAAAGAAAAAAAATATTTGTTTTATGTAATACCAGTGATCTGAATGCCAAGTCACTTTTAGCTAGTATAAATCAAGTGATATATATTTTTGCTGCTCTGGAGCATCTCCATTAGTTTCACAGAGAACGAAAAGAAAATATACTGAAAACATTAAATGAACTTGGCAATAATGATCATAACGAGCACAGTGGTGCTGGACTCAGTCAGAGTTTGGTCATGGGTATGTGAAGGTTGTTCCAGGGGCCCATCCACAACTCTTCCTCATCTGATTGTGTTCTGTCACTCGGGCACTCCAGAGGTTCCCTGGAAACAGCCTCACCGCTGCCGTTTCCGTCCACCTTTGACTCGAGCTCGCCCTCTGCCGGCCCGTCTTGCTCTGACGAGCTCTCGGGCTGCTCTGTGACAACCAGCGCTGCCGGGAGCACGTCGGGTTTAGACATTACGCTTTCAGGGCCTGTGTTGCTGGTGCTGGTTGACCCCAAGGACACGCTGGATTGTCGAGTGTTTAACACATTCAGCATTTTGTTAGTGTTGTGGAAAGAGGAGGTGGCCGTTGCTGAGGCGGCCCGTCTGCAGCTCTGAAAAGTGCTCAGTGTGTTGCGCCCCTCTCCTGCTGGCGTCTTGGTGGTGTTCAGGGGCACTCTCTCCTCCAACGTGGTAGCCATTTTGTCCAGTTTTTTAAAGTGCTTGGCCAGCCGCGAGCTGAAGATGGGAGAGCTTGGTTTTGGATTGTTCTTTGTGGAGCTGGTGCTCTGGGAAGGACCTGAAGCATTGACTGATCGCCGTGTGCGTACGATGGAGCCGTTCTGAGCCACATAGATTCCACCGTTGACGTTAACGTGGCTGTTGTGCGTGGTGGATAAACGGCTGCGTTGGGTCTCTGGCAGACTCTCCTCACCGGTGGAGCTGGTCTCGTACTCTCTGTCAACCATCAACTTGATCCGCCGCTTTCTACCACCAGCCTGAAGGGAAAACACAAATAACTTTTAAATAAAAAAAATAAATATCTGAAGTAAAATGGCTCATTGATTAAATAAATTGATGAAGATACCATGATTTTTTTGTTTGCTTCTTTGGGGAATGGTGTTTGGACAAAGAAACAATCATCCGTGGTTCATCCGTCTTGATATGGGATTCGTTGTGTTATTATAGCCAGGAAATAATTCCTTTGAAATTGTAACTTCAAATGGTTAATGTTTTGTTTGTTACACTGATGTACATTGTAACTCTTTCTAGTTTTAATTCAATTACTTTTTGTGTCATTTTACAACAAAATTATGTTTTTCTTTTGGAACATATACAAACAGGACAGACAAAATCACGTTTAGTTATTACTGCAACACTAGAAATATTTTGTATAGACATCGAATGCTTTTTTTTAATCCACAAAAAACCATCAATAACAGGATAATTTTTTTTTTCATTTTTAAATGAAATTTCCCACTAAAGAACTTGCTGCACCAAATGGCTGATTGGATATGTCAATATCTGACAATTCAAGTATTTCCATTCTCCAAAAGCAGAACTTCTTTCACTGTGGATCATAACGTGATTTTGAGCATTTTAAAGCAGCCTTTCATTAATCTGCTGCTTAAGTTTTAATTATAATAAAGCACTGACATAATCGTTTTGAGAATATTGCATATGAAAGATGTTAACATTTTATCCTCCCTGCTGTTGAAGCTTAGAGGTAGAACTACTGCTCTCTGCACACACACACACACACACGCACACACACACGCATGCACAGCCAAACACTTTGCAGAATGAAAAAGACTTGTGAAAAATAAATCCAATCTGCTTTCATACTGTGTAACCCCTCACGGTTTTCCACTTAACCTTGATAGCATGCAAGAAGGAATATGTTCTGTTTCTACAGTGGCAGCATCTTTTCACCCTGCAGATAACAGATGTGGGAAGAGCAGACTGGTCCCGGGAGAATGACGCACGCAGAAGGAGAGATGACGAATGAGAAAAACTCTGCTACAAAGAGAGATCAGTGAATCACAATGCATGAGCCGCGGCAGCTACCGCCAAGGCTTGTTCGGATAGTAGCAGAGTTTTTTGTACCAGAACGACAGGTTGTCAAATACGGATGTTAACCTGACACAGATTTTTTTTTGTATTAGGAAAAAGAAAAAAAAAAAGCTGATTGGAGAAAGGGGGTTTAAAGTTACGAGGAAATAAAAGATAGAGAACAGCAGATAAGAGACAGTCGGGGGTGCAGCAGAGGACATGCTAGAAATTAAAGCTACTGTGAGCATAAATCACAGCAGGCGTGGAGGACAGATTACAGCAGCAGATTCCACTCAGGTAATAACTGCACACCCACAGCAGGCCTTCTCACCGGGTCCTTACTTAGTGGCAGAGCTTTTCATCTCAGGAGGGGGGCTCAGGCCTGATTGGCATTTCAAACAGCTGATTCATTTCCCCAAACGTCATCCTCCTCTTTGTGTCTTCCTCCACTTTGGCTGCTGCTTTTCTCTTCCTCTTCTGTGTCTTCCATAATGGGCGACAAATCGTCTGAGGTGTTCATCACACCTGAGCCGACGTGGTTTGAACTTCGCCTGCTGGCTGCGGACTTTCTCAGTCTGACATTCCCTCCTCTCCCTTCCTCACTGTTTTCTTCACTCTCTTGCCCAGATGTTTTATAAGAACCAGAGTTCTTCAACATTTTGGGGCTTGGTGCTGTGGAACCTGAGTACTTTTTAAAGTCAGTGCTGCTGTTTCTGTGTTTGCTACTTTTTGAAGCATATCTTTGACCTTTTGACCTTTCCCTGCTCGATTCTTCCTCCTCGTCTTCACTTTCAGTTCCAGACTCCTCGTAAGAATCGGACACCTCTTCATCCTCGCCCCGACTTTCGGCGTCGCTCTCCGTTTCCAGGTCCGACTCGTTGATTTCGGTTTCCGTTGTCGCTGATGAGGTCGGGCTGCTCCTGTCAGACAGGCTGAATTCAGACGGAGACTCTCGGCTGCCGCTGCCTGTTTCCGAGTCACTTTGCTCAGTCATGCTGTCCCTGCTCTCTGTCTCTCCCTCCCACTGCCTCGCCGTGCGTCTTCTGGCAGACACGGCTGCTGAAACGCTCATGTCTCCTATAGAGCCGTACATCTCCCCGCTGTCGCCTCCTCTCTCCCTGCTTTTCCTGTCGCTCCAGTGTTCATCACCCACCCTGTTGGGCTCTTGCATCCTTCTGGCTAAGGAGATAAGACCAAAGGCCTCGTTCAGCCTTTGTTTTGCTGGTGCAGGCATACTTGCTCCGGTGAACGTTTGGAAGTAACTCCCATCGATGAGCAAGCTTCCGTCCAGCCCTACTAAGCCAGGGAGCTCTCTCCCATGCTCTGGCCGGTTGCCTCCTCCTTGGACTGCTGAATTTTTCATCCGACCGTTAGTCATGCTGTGTCTGCTGTCTCTTTCCCAAATTCCCAGCTCTCCTTTCTGCTCTTTTTTCAAACTGCTTTCCACTGCCTCATTCTTTCTTCCCTTTTTATTTTCCAACTTCTCTGCCTCACGATTCCCGAGGCGGACATCTTCTCCCTCCTTTCCGTCTTCCAGGGGTCCCACTCTGGCTTTGTTCCATGGTAAATGGATGACCGGAGGTTGAGCAGATGTGTTCATTCCCATCACGGCCTTTAACCTGGCAGCTGTGCTTGAGCCTTTCAGCTTACCACCGTCCTGTTGTTTTTTGTCGCCCTCAGCTTCTGGGGCTCCTGGGGTCTTTCTCAGAGGTTGAACAGGTGCAGGATGGGAGGTTTGGTGGCCAGTCTGAGTGTCTAATCTGTTGCCTTGAAACTGTCTCCTCACCTGTCATTGTGATGATACATATGGGGATTAATGCTGTATATTTTTACAAAAACTTAATTTAATTAAAAGCAAGATCAAAGACAAAACTTTTTTTACAGACAAAAACAAGCACAATCTAATAGACACAGTTTTGGCTTTAATCTTTCCAAAATATTACACTTCCCCTCCTTTCAAGCTAGCTGACATAGTGGTTAATATTTTAAGAAAATCCAGGTTCACTGTTGGTAAACAAAGGAAGAATTCACCACGACGTCCAGAACAAGAAAACGAGTGGACTTTAAACTGACCTGTTTGCTCAGAATGCTGTGGAAATGCCTCAGTATGATAGGTTTTACAAACTTTTAGTTTGTGCTCAACTTTTCAACCGTGCTTGTCTAAATGCAGAGTTTTCCCACTGGCTTTTTGTTCTTCCAAAATGCTTTGCTATGGATGTTTCATCCCAAAATAGCAGTGCTCTGCTGATTCAGATCTTGTCAACTTTAATCCTGTGCTTTTGATCCCAGGAACTAAAAAGGTTCTTCCAGACAATTTAACCTGTCTGGATGATCAACTTGATGATGATATCTCTACTCTGCTGTCTTACTTCAGCTTTTTAAACATCCCTCCACCAATTGCTTTAGTGGGACTTTAATAGTATGCATTCATTCCTCCACTTTGGGCTTGCAGAACATTTCAGTAGAAATGGGATGTGAGCAAAATGGAGAAAGTAAATAACTTCAGTAATCATTGCAATGATTGTATTTCAAACTGGTGTTCATAATCCTGGTTTGTTTGAAAAGCACTGCCTAATAGGAATCCAGATCAACCTTTTGCAAATTTCTACCACCATTTTTTTAGCAAGCAGTTGTCGTTTTATCACTACAAACTTCCATTTTGGAATGGTTCAAATAATAGTAGT
This sequence comes from Poeciliopsis prolifica, assembly GCF_027474105.1. Taxonomy (NCBI): domain Eukaryota; kingdom Metazoa; phylum Chordata; class Actinopteri; order Cyprinodontiformes; family Poeciliidae; genus Poeciliopsis; species Poeciliopsis prolifica. The sequence goes on along the minus strand of NW_026562463.1, from coordinate 517,562 downwards.
ATGTTTAAAGAAAGGGAGAAAAGGTTAGAATCCTAATAAAAGTTTCTAATTTTGAAAATGCAAGCACATTGTTCAGTTCCAGAACAAAATACGAGGAAAAATGTATCAAATTTCAAAATGATGAAAATTATTTCCGTGGATTGGGCTGATTTGCTCCATAACTGCTGCTCAATTACAGGTGAGCTTGAGGTAATTTTCTCACAGAAACACCAATTTCAAGAAAATTACCTCTTCACTTTATGACTTTTTAAAGTATTTTGAAATTTGTTATACTAAATGGCATCAAGTAAAAGAAATGTTCCACAAGCAAAATGCTTTAACCATGCTAAATATCAAGACATAGTATACTATGTCTTGTTTTCAGTGTTTAATGGTTCTCCTAAAAACTGCAACCTCTTTTAACCATCTATATTTCATCAGCCCTTATAATGTGCACTATTTTCCTCAGGCTGGTCACTGTGGTCTTCTGGAAATTGTGACAATTTACAGTAAAAAATTTCCAGGGAGCAGCAGACATTTTTTGATACCTTAAGAGCTGATTGTTGACTGACTCCTAGCCATTTTAGATATTCTGAAAATCCACTGGAATAATTGTGGTTTGACTTCAATTTGAAAAAGTTTCAGGTCACTTTTGTGGCGCACCTATGAAATTCAGTATTTTTTATATGTTCTTCCCACTTTTCAGTTAGTAGTTTCATCCACACGTTAACAGTAACAGAACTCAGATTCTTGGATATAAATTTATTACAACCAGCATGGACACCCTTTGGTGTCTTCATCCTTCGATATCTCGATGACTCTACCTTTTTTTTTTTTACAAAATGAATGACTTAACTGATTGAACTCCATGCTGCTATTATTTTAAACACAATCCTTCCATTACATTCAAATTAAAACCTTTAACCATAGATTATGGTTTTGATCCCATTCAGGGCAGTGGATTCTTATGAAATATGACAGATTATGACCTCTCATCAAACCAAAATATATCTTTGGGCTTCTTACTGATAAATTAATTTATCAAGATCATACAAATGCTATTTTCATTACAGAAGGCTACGTAGAAAATTACTTTAATTGGTTGGTTGTCAAAGCAGGTAAAAAAGGTTTTAGCCATGAACTGACGAGTGGGTGGCACAAAACAACCAATATCAGAACCCAAAACTTGTAGGTAGTCGAAAATTCAGGCATGACGCAACAAAAACTGCAGAAGTACACAATGGTAAACAGAGATAATCGTCAGGCCCCCCGAGTATAGACACTAGAAAGACAGATAATTCAGGCTTTGTGAACAAAAAGCATGAAAACATCATCAAAATTGTATTTTAAGTCCTTTGATGCATCATCAGCAGCCTTTCATCAATAGCTGATTTAACCTAGTGGGTAAGGAATTACTATGGGAATCCTTTGTGAAGCACAATAAGACTGAGCTACATCCACAGGTTCCAATTAAAAGTTGCAGAAAGGATGCTTTGTCTGCACCTCGTCTAACCTTGTCAACAACACAATGCAAAGCCACATTCCGCGCACATTACAAATGCATGATTGCAGAGGTAGCGTGCTCTGACGGAGTCTACCTGGAGTCCTGACCTGTCCTCAGCCGAGAACATGCGAAGAATATTAAAAAGGGACATCTTAACAAAAAGCCCTGGACTTTATGGCCACACTGTTGCTTGCAATATGTTCCAAATTATGCCTTTATACTTGTAGGCTGACTGTGTGTGGTACTCACTGAGGCACACACACACTTGCAGAATGTTAGCCAATGTCATGAGATTATTATCTTACACCTGTTTTATGTCTATTTTTGAAACAATATGTGTGCATTTGTTAAATGTATTTATATTTTTACTGTTTAGGTAAAATATTCATATAGTCTAATGTCTTGGCATCTTATCTTCTCATCCAGTTAAAAAGAAACAAAAAAACATGAAACACTTTATTACCAATGCTTATGTATTTTCCTATTCAATTGGCATTACCAACACGTTTTAACTATGTGGTATAAATGACATGCTTTGTTTCACAGAGCTAGCCAGTAGCATTAGCAAACTAATCAGCTGTTGTTGTCCCTCCAGGACAGTAGATGGCAACCAAGAGTACCTACAGTCTCATACACAAAAAGGCTACTGACAAATTAATATTTTCTAATGCAAGTTGCAAACAATTTGAGGTAATGCAAAAGAAAATCACAAGGTTTGGTGAACATGTTACAAATTGAAACATTTAATAGTGACTGGGAAACTCCTGCTGGTGTCTAAAAGAACAGAAGCTGAAATTACTCAAATCTTTGGAGCCATTTTAACATCTTGGCTGTTCTTCATTTTTCCCTCTCACCTTTATTTAACTAAGTTTCTGTTATTTCTTATCTGACTTTTGTGGATATGAAATTGTTTCTTTCTCTGCAGGATTTTTATAATTCATCATGTTTTTAGTTGAACAATAAATTATTAAAAATAAAGTGAATCTCGCAACAAGAAAGTTTTACCGTTTCACTTCGATCTTACCTCTCCGTCCGACTCCTGTGGGCTGTAGTAGTAGCTGCCATCGTCATCAACCACAACCTCTCCGTACTCATCGTAAAGACCGGAGGGCGAGATCAGCTTCCTGCGACTGCCGTACTGAGGAAGCTCATACCTGCACAAACGGAGCAGGAATTTAACAAGGTATTACAGATAAGAAGAAGAAGAAGAAGAAGAAGAAGAAAACAAGCAACCAGCGAGACCTTACATTTTTATACTTCTTTCTTTATGTTAACCCATATCAGCCAATCATAAGTTGAGACAGGAGTGAAAGAAGCTTGAAATAAAACCACACACTTCTCTATCCAAAGTCACTTATCCAACAAGTGACACATAGTGCAACAATGTGGCTCAGCACAATGATAAGCAGTCTCTAATGACTTGCCTAAACAAAGCTGCCTTAATCACAGAAGGAGCATTTTGTTGCCAGGGGCCATTCTGTTTGTGGAAAACGCAGGAATCGATTCCTCCCCTCCACCCCTTATGCCTCTCTTTGTTGTCTGTTGCTGGGAGCACTGCCCGACGTCCCCAGCCAAGAAAGCTGTTCTGTATCACAACTTGGGCTCCATGCCCTGTAGCCAGCAACTCAGACAGCCGGTGGGTCAAAACAAAGAAAAAAGTATTCAACGAAATGGTTTCCTGAAAACAATATGTCGCAGTGTGATTAACTGAACAAATTTGCCGTGAGTCCATTACCGGAGTTGAACGGAGAAGTTTTCTTGTGTAATTTCTAAGCTTACAGTTAGTCTGTGGGAGAAGTTGCCCTGGTATTACATTTGGCAGCCAAGTAATAAACAAATGGAAGAAGGACGTGGATGACAGATGGGTGTAGGTGAAAGGAAAGGAAGGTCGAGGGGGAAAAAGAGACAGAGAGGAGAGGAACAAAGGAAAGAGTGAAAAATGAAGGAGTTTAAGCAGAAAGACCAGGTAATATATAAATGTCACATTCAAAAAGCAGACAGTTTTACTTCTTCAGGCTAATGTAGATTAGTGACCGATTAGTTGGTCACTATTCTCTGATTGTGAGTTTGCAGACTAAATCTAAAGTGCAGCGAAAACAAAATAATTCACAGGCTTTAGTACAGATTTGTTTTATTCACGTTTTTCCTGTTCACTATTCCTCCTCTCCACTCTATGTCACCACTAGAGGGCAGTAGTAACATTGCCATCACATTCAGCTATGTCAAAGGGACAAGGATCACTATTGGTAATTTTTTTTTCATTTGTGAAACGCTTACAGCCTGCTTAACATGACATTCCTTTGAATGTTAAATAATTACACCAGAGCATTTTACATTTTTTGAAGATGATTCTTAAAAAAGTATTTTTTTTTAATGTTTCATAATTCTCCCCCAAAAAACATAATTTTGGTGATATATCTTAAAAACAAGGAAACTATACACTAAGTTGGAGTGGGCTTACAGTTTTCTTGTTAGTTTTCTTGCTAGTATGCAAGTGTCACCTCATGGAGTTGACCTGAAACGAATCACCTTTGCTTTGCTTGTTATATTTGACTGAGATCAATTTCATCTAGAATGATCGATTTCTTTTTCTGAAGCAGAACGATGAGGGTTTTCATGTCCCTGACGAAGAAAAGAACGACCACAGCATGATGTGGCCGTCGCTGCGTTTCATGATGTCAATGATGTGTATTGTCTTCCACTCATATCGTTTTACATTTAGACTAAAAAGTTTGTTTTCTGTCGTCCGACCACAAATTTACTACTTCTCCTATGTCGCTTGTAGGAAACTGAAAATGGGATTTTCTTACAGTTTTTTCTTGCACTTGTTCATAGAGGGTAGCATTGTGGAGTCCACAACATATAGTTGTTGGGTCAAAAGCTTCTTCCATCAGTTGGCTACTCCTACCGATAAATGCTTTCCTTTGCCTCACCTGTAAATGTAGGTGAAAAACAACTTCTTGGTAGGTTGGTAGCTTTACCTTACTTTTTTCTACAGTAAACTGTAAATGTTTAATAATTTGACCAAATCATTCTGTGCAGCTCTTTGTTCAACTGGATTTGAGAATGAGCTGCAGTGGTACAGTTGTTAGCCCTCTTGTCTTGCATCAAATAGCTCATGGTTTGAAACCTGGCCTGTGGGTCTCTCTTCATGTTCTCTCTGGATACTCAAGCAGCAGTTTAAAAACATGTCTCTTACTCTAAATTGTCCTTAGGTCAAAGATTCTCAAAGGCTGGATTGGAGAAGTTCCTTTAAGATGTTCAAAGCTTTGGATTTCAAAACCAGTAAGTTTGAGTTGGCCATCAGTTTCTTCAACAATCTTTGTCAGTTAACTGAGAGGGAAGGCAAACCTACTCATCTACTCATGCACTGACTGAGATCACTCTGACCACTGTTAATTGTGTTTACTGTTAAAGCAGAGATGGGAGAACTAAATGGAAGCTCTGGAAGCACTAGAGAAATTCCCTGTTTTCCCTCAAACTATACAAACATGGTTTCCCAGCCTCATAATTTCTCATGTAATATGACGCTGGAGCCAGAAGAGAGATAATGTTTTTTATGGTTCAAGGCACAGAAGTCCAACATAACTTGGAATACAGTATATTCCACATAACTGAGGGCAAGCTTTTTTTATTTTGTTTGTTTTTACCCTTTTACCAATTATCTCTAAAAAATATTGTCCATCAGGATGGACCATGCAGCTCAGTAATCCAGCATGGACACAATATTGCACTCTGTCAATTTTTTTAAAAATATGTGCATCTTTAGGTATATAGCACTCCAGCATTACCTTCCTATGTATCACAACATTAAGATGATGCAAATACTGCATAGGTGCCAAATTCCAGAAGTTATGTAAGCGGTGCTTAACTGTTGCATAAATGGTGCTTAAATGACAGAACCATTACCGATGATCGAATACTACTCTATGCAGACGCTTTGTCGCTACTAATGAAAATTTAGTCAATGTTAGAAATTCAATTGGTATTGAGGATAAAGTAAAACTGATGTCATGGCAAAAAATAACCGCCAGTGTACAGTATTTTGCCATACATAGAAAAAAAAAACATTTTAAAGACAGAGCTGTGTAACTTAAAAAGTAATTTTTTGTTCTGCTGACTAATCATTTGTAGTATTTTATTTGTATGTAAAAAGTAAGAAGAAGTTGTTTTGTTTTTTGAATAAGTATTATTAAAACTGGAGACATTTACAATAAATGATTCATGCCATTTTCTTCTCGAATCCAAGCTGAATTGGGCTAGTAGCAGTTGGCAATGGTATAACTCGTATAAAATCCTGTTCAAGTTGCATCTTTTTGGGAGAGGATGAACAAAAAGGACAAAAGATTTTGAATCAGGATGTAAGATCATGTTTCCAAATAGATTAAATTGCCTCCAGAGGAACCGTAAATATGTTTGTGTCTCATAAAAAATGTGAACAGGAAGAGTTTTGTTTACCTAGAGAGCCAGTTTAATACTCGGCAGGATGTTCTACCTGCGCCGCTTATTCACGGAAACAGATAAACTAATTAGGTGTCATTTTACACAGTCTGATTTTGTGTACGGATCTTGTATGCATGTAGCGTCAGACATGAGTTTGTGGATGTTGCTCTAAGCCACCAGCATCTGGCCCATTGTCTGCTTCCACGGCTGGCTGCCTGATTAGCTGCTACGGTGCTGCAAATTTGGGTGGAGAGAATTAGCTCTTTGTGTGCGTGAGCGTGTGTGTGTGTGAGAAAGAGAGAGGGCAAGAGCAAGAGAGCAAGCATTTTTGTGAAAGTTGAGGCAGGAAAGTGCTTCTGATTGATTGTATGAGTAAATTAATGTTTGCCACAGGGGAAGTTATGTGTGTGAATGTCTTCTGTTGTGTATTTTTGAGTGCTTCTGTGTCACAGGTGTGTGTTAAACTGAATAAAATCAAGTTCCAGGAAATCTGAAGCTGAAAAAGATGGAATGCGTTGCAGATGGCAGGCAGGCGGAAGAATCAAGCACGCATTTCGGAGGGATGCAGCCAGACTCCTTTGGACTTGGTCATGATCACTTTGATCAAATCGACATGGAGATCATGCTAAAGCTTCAGTACTGTGTTTCCTGTTTCCTTTAACATCAAAGACCCTGTATATACACAAACACACACACATGCACACAATGATATTGATCGACTTTATTTGGCTCACAATTGCTATGAGCCTGTCATGAGGCAGTTTGCAGGTGTCAAGACTGGCAGTATCCAACAGTGTACGGCTGATGCAATCAGCTTGATGTCAAAGTGGCGTCTGCGTGACCGACATGAAACTCAGCTGCGTAATGGTTAGACATTGAACTCCTGATGCTCAGCTGTCACTGGTCCTGGCCAAAGGTCAGATTTGGATCAATGATGAGTTGGTACGTATTCTTTTCTCATAACAACGTTACCCACTGTGTAGGACAGGTTAACACACTAGATAAAACACTGCTATTTTTTTTCCGACCTTATCAAACCAAAACAAGTACACCTCCAGAAAAACTATCCATTCTCCATGACAGTCTACAAACTTTTTCAAAGTCTCACTGCGAACAAGAACGTCATTATATTAGTGACGTTGGTCAGTGAGATATTCAGGATACTACGTCGACAAGAAACAAAATTTCCAAAATATGGTGTGCATTTGTAACCAGGGCTTCTGTGCCAATACCAACAAGTTTCCCTGCATCCGCAACTGAACATGTAGGATATCTGACTGAAATGTGGAAATGTTCAAGGTTTATGGATATTTTTGCTAAGCAGTATTATGATAATCAGAGTGCTTTCCCCTCCTCTGGCATGGCAACTTACCAATTTGGCTGATTTAATAAAGGTTATCATAATCAATAGAAACAGAACTGATGTATAGCTTTCTTGCCTGCTGACTATCCTACCAAGTTTCAATAATTCTACTTTTTAGTTTTGATGAGAAATACTGACAAATTTAAAGACAAAAATCCAATAAAACATCTACATTCAACACCTTCTGCAATCACCTTGAAAAAAATGGAAAAAAACAGCCTGGTCTTCTTCCCATGTTCAATCCTTTCTTTTTTTTTTGCTATTTTTTAAGAAAACCACACAAGACATTTCATTTTAGATCAATTAGGATCACCATTTTTTTTAACTCAATGCCACAAGAACAGGACATATTTTAAAACTGTTTGGGAAATCAAAGATGGTAAAGTCATAACTTTGTAAACATCCAGGAGAATAACTTACAACAAATTGTGTGAAATTATAAAACAAAAAAAAAAGAAATAAAAAAAAAAAATAGCGAAATAATCAAGAGGAAAACTATTGACAACTCTGGTTCATCTTTGGGGACGATTTATTTATATCTAACAGGGATATGTGCATCTGTTCAAACAGCTACCAAATATATACAAACCAATAGCCTGTTATAATGCAACTATTGTGAGCTGAGTCATGGTTTATGTTTCTTTTAGGTTACACTTTCTAGTACCCAACTTCAGCATGGCAGTAACAAAGTGCTGGTTTTTAGCAAAGCCTCAGTCAACAACAATAAAAAAAACCCTTGTAAGTTTCACAGTTATTGCATTATTTTCAAAGAGTCTCTGATTAAGTCCAAATTGACATACTGAAGAAGAGTTTGCAAAAAAAAAAGTCCTAAAGTTGGAAAAGGTTTTCCTTTGCATAGAAGCAACTTTGTTTCTGAAATATGTGCTTGTGTGGGAAGGGACAAAAGCAGGAACAGTAATAAAATGTGTGATTTAAAGTGTCTAAGGCCATGTGCTAGAAGTCTTAATATTAACAGAGTTCAAAACACATATTTTGTATAAGAATCATTTATTTTCTAGACTCTAATTTCCACAGTTACTTTAAGGTAGAAAATATAAAAGTTCACTATCAATTTATTGCTGTTCTTTCTATATACTGAACTAGGAACTACAAATTTTTAGTGTGTGGTAAGAATAAGGATATAATTAAATAGCTAGACTATGCCTGAGTCTTGAACATAATTTTGTAATATATTTAATGGGACAAATAAAAGCAGATTTTTTTGACATACTTCCCTTCAGGTATACCTCAACATATTAAGCTGTATTAAAAGGTCCGTTCCTTAACCATACGTCTTACTCTTAAGCATTACTTAGTAGATGTCCTTTTTGTGACATTAAATTAAAGTTACAAATGTACTGAACATACATCCACATCTACATGAACTCATGAGTTAGTTACTAGGACATTTTTGAATTTGAAGTAAACTACAAAAAACAAGGACACATGTTGGAACATGTAATTTCCATCTACAAAAAACATTTTTACAGCATAGTAAATAAAAATATACTCACCCATGGTCATAGTTGTAATAATCTTGTGTGTAGTAGTCCTGGCCGGGATCGATGCCAGACTCCATGGATAACTCCTGTTGAATGTAAAGCCAGTTATTAGCAACAAATCACACTTACATGCTCCTAACTGAGAGACCGAACAAGCCAAGAGGAAAACACAAGCAAGTAGTTTAAAGTAATGAAGAAAAGACAGAATACCTCTGGCCTGAGCAAAGAGGGTCGTAGTAGCTGCTGTGTCTTCCAGAAGGAAAGAAAGAGTAGAGCATGATAAGAAAGATGATAGAAATGTTCAAAACTTTATGCCTGATTTCAGTTTTGCAAAGTTAAGAAGCTGTACTGAACATTGCTCCAGGTCCAAAAGAGCTTCTAGATTAATATTATAAAAAACAGCTAAGTGCAAAATAAATAATTTATTATCTGGCACGAGAATATTAGTGACCAAAATGGATGACACTTCATGATAACCATCAGTTTTAACATTTGTCAGAAGAGTTTAGATTTTCATTAACAGTCATGTGACAAAATGTTCAAATCTAACAGGAAGAGGTTTTTTTCCAAAGAAAATATTAAAACCACTTTGTTTTTGATGACATCTTGCTATTTTATTAATTGCACCAATCCGAGTAATTCCTACAAATCTTTATAAATTTTATCCTTTACAGTGATGACACATTGGAAGAGAGACCTTACTGACTGCTGCAACTTCAGGTTGGATTAGGGATGAGTCAAGAATACAGAGTGAGCACACTAGCTTTAGCTTCATGCATCAGCAAACTGCTTAGGATTAAAACATCAGCAGGAGCAGGTTGTCTGTGTACTGAGGACTGAAGCTGTGTGCATCAAGACAGATAAATATCTGCCTAAACAGGAGAGGCTGCTTCATCCACAACATCATTAGTCAGTGAGTCGAATAAAAATATACATTTATAGTTAATTTGATGGTTAATCTAAGGTTTCCAATTTGAAACCTCAGTATGAGTATTTGTTGAATTAACGGACATTTTGCAGCTGTCTCTAAAGTATCTTTCAATATTTGTTGCTGTTTAACTTGTGTAAAACATTTCAAACACATTGTCTGGCAAATCTGAATATTTTCATTTGCAACCTAATAGGGTGTTTGTTTCCTGACTAACAATTCGGCTAAATATTTTTTAAAATCTGTTTTTATTCCAGATCTTAGCACTATTCACACTGATGTCAAACATCTTTATACTGCTATTTATTTTATAAATCACATGAACAGTTTGATCAGGGAAGTCATAACATTTTCAGAAGACTGTTTGCCATTTTATTCAGTATCTGAAAGCATAACTTTATCACTTTTTTATTCCTCAAACAATAGGAATATCACTTTCAAAGCCAGTTTGAACTCATATTAAAAGGAAAATATGAAAAAGTCAGTTATTGAGACACAAATACATGCAACTTCATCGTTATTGCATCAAAAAAGAACAAAGAATAGAAGAGAACAAAGAGGGTGATAACTAAACATCAAATGAATGAAACTAAAAGAAAATAATACATGAATATATCCAATTATAGCGAGCAACAAAAGAAAGACACTTACCTCATGTTGGCCATATCCACGCCTAGAAGATTAAAGAAAAAAGTAGAAGAAATAAGCTAAAAATTACCAGATAATTTGACATGATACAGATTTTTTCAATGCTGTTTCTAAATGCAGAGACAATCAGAATTGTTTGTATGGGTTGCAGTATTGTGCTTTGGTACAGAAGATTCACACAAACAGCCATTATGAGTTGAAAGCACATCACTTTTATCATAAAAAGTTTGCCGTTTGTATAGTTTTTTACAAATCTTTCAGTTTCCTTTTTCTTAAGACATGACCATTGTGTAATGCGTTTTGTGTGCTTTCAAAAATTCAGGAGAGACGCATCATTTCAAAAGCTGCTCATATAATACTAAAACCTAAAAATGATAGAAGAGTCATTGCCTTTTTTTCTTTATCATGATTGTATGTCAAGGGAAAACAGGAAAAATGCAATAAGACAGAGACCTAAGTAGTGCACTGTCTATTAAAATTGTAGGTAAGACATTCACATTTAGCTAGTAAAGGAATTGAAGTCAAAATGTAATTTTAAAAATGAAGTGAAAAGGTTGTGAAAATAGTAGAGATAAAGAAAAATGTTTGTAACTTTTGCAGGTCTTTGCATTGGGACTGTCTTGAGTTTAAAGATAATTTTAAAATGTCTTTTTTAATGCATAAATTTAGACTATTTTCTCAGTTCTCAAGCTTTTTTTCCATTTTATTTAACTGACATTGTGTGGCAGCCATTATGGCTTTAACAGAAAGGAAAAAGTATTGTTTTCAAAGTCCTTTTGTTGATTTGACCTCAGTTCGGACTACAACTGCCGCAGCATTTGTATGAAAGCTTGACACTGTTTTCCCACCATGCGGAAGGATTTCTGACGTGACAAAAGAAACGCCTGAAACTGCAAAATCATAAATTAAACATAACAAGGGCAGATGTAAGTGGAACAACTCAACATAAGACTGCAAGAGAAAGAAGAAATAGTCACGAGTCTCTTTGTCAGAACCTGGAGAATACAGGAAGCAGTGTGGGGTGTAACAGAAGTAATGAGCTGGCAAAATGAAGATGTATCACAGAACAACAAATGATGTGTTTTGGAAGACACATCGCATTCACTCTCTCAGGCCTGTGCAAATTATTCAGGCACTTTAGAATTTCATTGATTTCTTCCAGAAATTCAAATGAGGACACGACTGTGTCTCTTCCACAAACAATTCACACACCGGGGAGAAATTATAGGTCTGCTCGGTATTAAAATTCACCTTAAAATGAAAGTCAGACCAAACAGAGCAGATACAGTCTATGAAAAAGGTGACGGACTAAATAGTTGAGTAAAGGAAAGGAGCGACGGCTGAGACAAACAGGGTGGTTTAAGAGGATCTTTATGAGTTAAAATAAAACAACAAAACCAAAGTGAGCATGTGTGTTTCCAGCTATCATTTAGTGCCTTTTAATGTTTGCAGTGCAGTCAGTGTGTGAAGATAAGTCTCTATCTTTGTGGCCTTGTTGCTCCGCAGACGCATTATGAGGTCCCTTCGAGACACAAACAGCCATCTAATCTCCACCGAGCGCACAAACAGGAGCAGGTCCGACATGACCGACTCTTTTTGTCCTCTCCACCTTGTCCTGCAGTGCTTTGCAGAAATAGGAAAGGGGAAATATTATTAGGTCTTAGGAACAGACCATAACGACCTGCGAATGGTCTCATACTTCTTTTTATCTGTATTTTATCACTTAGTTCCCTTACAGAGAAGCTCTGTGTTTGTGTACATTTATCCATTTCATTCTCCTCCATCTGTTTCACAGCCTGTGTCTACCTCAGCTCTTCTCTCTGTAATGAGATCTCATTCTGTGCCTTTGTTCCACTTTTTTCCATTTGTAAATTAATTAGAACTGCGTCAAACTAACATAAAAAGTTTTTTTTTTTAAATCCTCAAAGTCATTTTATACATTGTCTGAAAATACTTGTCTAAATGTATTTTGCTTTCACAATGAAAAGTAATCTGGCTTAATATCAGTAGGTGCAATTCCAATGTTGTCTATGTGTCAGACTGTATCACAAACTAAATGGTATGTTGAAATAGTTAGTTTGAAGGAAACAAATGTGGTGTCTCTTTGCATTAGTAATTCACAACCAAAATAATTTCCAAATTGGAGGGAAAAGTGTAAAATGTTCTGTGCTATGATGACTAGAAGGTCTCTGGTTTGAATTCAGGAGATTTTTTAGTAATTTCTTTGTTTTCATCTTCTTCCCAGGGATGTGTGGGATGTTTATAAAGACTCCTCAATCATGTAGTCTGGGACTGTGAGTTTCCCCAAAAAATCAGATTCAATTTCGGGAATAGCAGTTATTCCCGAAATTATTCATAACCCTTGTAGATTTTGATTTAATTAATATTCTCATTCAACCACAAAGTTTGTTTCAGAGAGTCATTGAGACATTCATCTAAAAAAAAATAAAAAAATACAGCAAAATGTAAAATGAGACTCGGTTTGAAAAAAAAAAGGGCTTATTGAATGTTTAAGCAACCAAATACTTCTTTTTGAGTGCTTTCACTGGAATTTATTTTTGGTGATGAGCTTCAATTCTTTGATATCGGAAGGCTGCCTTGCCATCACCCTAATGTTGAGCTCCCTCCACCAACTATCAGATCAAAGTCCAAACTTTGACTTGGCTTTGGGCTGAACTTTCTTTGGGGGGCATCAATTATTTTCTTTCCACTGGCGAAGCACCATCTGAAGTACCAAAAACTGGTTTTGTTTTCTCTTCTCTCTCTTAGTTGACCTCGAGGAAAAATCTGGTTTTGTTAAGGTCTGCATGAAAGCACAAATCCCCCAACAACTGATTAAAAATGTGGTGAGCACCATGCTTTATACTCTGTAGTTTGCACAATGTTTTGCCGTTCTTTTATTCTTTTAACTTTTTCTTCCCTCTGTTAAATATGCGCATTTTCCTAAAGTTTTTCAAGTGTGTGAATGTGCGACCACAATAAAAAAAAAATATATATATATATTTTATTCAGGCATTTTGACACACTTTTACAACAAATATTTTTAAAATCAAATATTATTATGCTATGTATATAGGATGAAGTTATATATAAAATAGAAAAGAAAACTGAATTTCAAAAGTTTTACATTAGTTTTATAGGTGAACCTAATCAGACAGTCACTGCCTCGGCTTAGCGAAGTAGAAATGGTCTCTAAACCTTGTCAACATGCAGAAGAAGCTGGGTAAAATATTTATTGTAAACAACATCAATATTAAGTCAAGCATTACATATGAACACAGACAAAGTATCATGTTATGTGCTGTGTAAAGCAGGTGCTTGCTGCTTCGGTGGGCTCCCATAAACATATTTACTTTGTCCTATACTTGTGTTTCTCAGTTCAATGTGACATGCAATGGATAAAACAAACATATTTTCAAAGATGTTGTTTTGTATGCACGCTCTGTTTTACAAGAATAACTGAAATAGTATAAAGAACAATCTCTCAGCGTGGCAAAGAAGATCCAGAGCGTGTACGAGTGTGTGGCTGTGTAATAAGATGCAGCAGGCTGAGGTTGAAAGCTAATCTCGACATAAAACATTTTCAGCCCAGTCATGTGAAACAGACGCAGTGCAACCTGTTCGGTGCCACTGTGTGTTTGCATATTCACGCTGCTGCTTATGTCGAGCCACTCATCTGAACTTGCGATGCTGGTATTGTTTTGAGCACGCAGAGCCCTTGATAGAAATCGCATCGTGACAACACGGAGTCCATAGTTGGATGATGACTTTGCGTTGATGGAAACGCTGCTGAGCATTTGAAAAACATCCCAGCTCACTGCGTTGAAAAATTACACGAGGAAACCGTCCAGTGGGATATCTGACAGCAGAAATCGTCTTATAATGCCAAGGGTGTCAGCATCACAGTGGGTTTTATTTGGCTGCACACCATGATTGGACACAATTACAGTGACATGATCAACAGTGCTCGTCTTGTGAAACAGATGCAGCAACGCGTGGAAGTCAATTGCCACTAAATTTGCTACAAAAAACAAAAAACAAGCCTCTCAGCATTTGGATCAATGTTGGGAAGTAAAAATGAACTTTTAGATAAAGCAGTTTATTTCCATATCAGAGTATTGCTAAGATTGAAGAGAGCAGATGGGATGATACCCTCTGTCAGGCACTGTGATGTAAATTAGTGAGTGATTCTATACATTCTTTCATATTTTAGTTAATAAAAGTCTTCTAGTTCATAAGATATCTTGAAATGAGCCAATAAAACAGAGTCTCTCCCCTCTCTGCTGCTGAAGCAGAACTTCTTCAGCAGGGTATTGTCAGCAGGTATCCTCATTTTTTGCACACTCACTCTGTGAGTATGGCTTAATGGAGACAGATTTACACATAATTTCCATTTCTTGTAGATGAATTTAACTGAACTCCAGGGAGTGTTAAGTATCTTAGTTATTTCTTAGTTTCCATCCCCTGACTCAAACTTTTCAAAAACCTTTTTCTTGATTCGCTTGGAGTGTTCTTTTGTCTTTGTTCTGTAATGGTAGCCAGGGATGCTGATTAACCACTGAATACTTTGCGGTTCATCAGTTTCTTGAAGTGATGTCCATTTTAAGGCAAAACCTTTCAACCCTCACATTTTGTAACTTCCAATTAGAGGCAAATTTACCATGTCTGATTCTGATGAAAGTAAAGTGAACAGTCATCAGGCTTCTCACGAAGGCAGTCACAAGTGACATCTTTGTAGAAAATGTTCTGCAAAACTGCATTGACATTTCTTCAGATGCTTTTTCTGTAAAGATTACATATTTAAACCTTGCTGCAGAACGAACCCATGGCTACATCATAGGCTCGATGCAGACTATGATGGAGACCTTCTGCAAACGCTATAGATTACCATACAATCTAATGGACCTCTGGGAATTCACAACCACCTTTAGCTGATGAACAGCCCAGCAGTCCCTGAAAATATTCTGGTTGTACTTTGTAATTACCTTTTAGAACTGTTTATATTTAGGAATGTGTGTTATTATTACATAGGTTTATTGGTGAAGCACAGCAGCTTACTTGCTTTATGCTCACATGAAAATAACCAACTCTGGCATTTGTTTGTTTTTTGTTTTTTTAACTAAAGTTAGTCTGACTTCAAAAAGTAAAGAAGTATGTTGTAACTTTTGCATATTTACCTTTTTTTTCTGAGAAAAACATTTATTTAATGATGAAGGTCTACATTCCTCATATGTAAAGAAAACACCTTTTGATTTTAAATGTGTTTTATTACTACAATTACCCTGTTACCATGTTATTATGCAGGAATGAAGGACATTTTAGACTTTGTTACTCATGAAGAGGTTTCTGCTAATTATCAACCAGAAACAACACATGTGCTTTCATTTAATCTAAGCATATATCTTTTCTTTGCCCATGGCTGCTCTGCTCCACCCTGAGGCTCTTTTCTAAAGTGGAACGAGTGGTGGGTTTATGCAGCAACACAAAAGCACACTATTTTGCTTTTGTCTTTGTACCAGATATAGGTACATTTAGCTTTTCTTGCAAATAAATTAGTTGTACTTCAGCTCAATATATGTCATTTAAAAAATTCCATATTATCACAGTAAGTACTCAAAATAGGGTTGTTTTATTTAAACCAAAACTAAATAAATCTCCCTACAGAACATTGTGTAAAAATGCATTGCAACTAGTAATAATAATAAAAAAAAACTCAGCCTGCAAATATTCTTTGTTTTTTCTGCTACCTATAAGCGGCTTTTACCCTTAAAACAAACAAACAAACAAACAAAACAAACTAAAGATATCTAACTACTACAGATGAACAGATGCTGGACAAATTAATCAAATTGCTGAGAACAAAAAGTGAGTAAAATACAAATTAAACAGTAACAAAAAACTAAAAATACTAGAAACAGAAAATAAATAAGGACTTAAAAAAGCAGAAACAAAAAGACTCAATAACTATGTAATGGCAATAACAAAAAAAAAATAGAAATGGGAAAGTATGAAGAGGACTAGATGAAAGAAGACAAGTGTTAATGAAAATGTAAAAATATACAGTGAAATAAGACTGAAAGCAAAAATATCAACATCAAAATATCTGAACAGAAGAAAGCAGAGGTCAACTCATACAGTGGGTTTCCAAACAGATACATTTTAGTTTTTCTGCATTATTTGATCTAGAATTAAACGTTCACCAAATTCTTAAGTGATGAAACAAAACTATTTATCAGCAGGGTGAAGATACATAAATTAACTTAAATTGGGTTAACTTAAATGTACCTAAATGTATACACTCCTATTTAAAACATGACATTTTAATGATTATCTTAATGAAAATGTCATATTTAACATAGTGTTTAAAAAATGTTAGAATGTACAGTAAATTGTTTTCAAAATTGGTATGATGTGTTATTTAGCAAAATCAAAAGAAGACATTTATATTGACACCAGTTATTGGTGGTTTTCTGAATTAATCTACAGTATGTGCTTTTTTATTTATTATGTTTAAAGAACTGGAAATGTTTATAATGACATAACTGATGTCTTTTTATCAAAGTGTCCTCTCCTTTACCAACCAGTGCAGAATAGCATGGGGGGATTTTTTTCCTTTTTGCAGGATAATTAATGTGAAACATGCCATAAATCTGCACCTTTAATATTTGTTGTTACATGTGAACAATAAAGATGTTCAAAAGTATGTTGTAATTTACAAAATATAGAGAGGCACAATGTAGTGAGTCAGAGTGAATGTCAACAATTTTATTTTGAAAACCTAACATTGTTTAAGGGTTTAAAGTTTTTTTTTATTTTGTTGTTTTTAATATCAAAATATTATGATGTTGTTTTGGTTGACATAAATCTATTTGGTTGCAACTATAAAGCTAGAGCAAGCATAAACAGAGTGCAGTGTGAACCATTAATAACCAATGTTTTGCAGCATTACTGGCTAATGAACCAAACTCTTAGATCTGTTCACAGAATATGCATGTAAACTGTCAAAACTGCAGGGTGTGGCTTAAAGCAAGCCTGATTATGTGAGAAAAAAATGGCTGTTCATGAAATTCAAGTCTCAGACTAAGTTAAGTCTCGAGTCTTGACTGTGAAAGTTTTTCTTTTATATAGTAGAGTAATTGACACTTTTGTCACCTGTCTTGGTATGTTCCTGGCAGATTTCTTCACATTCATTTCACCATAACTGGACTTGTTCATAAGCTTAATTCAGTGTTAAAAGCAACTCAAACCTCTGTTCAACCTTTTCACAGAATCCCATATCTCCCTTACAGATTTTGATAAGAAAAACATTGACTGGAACATGGATTGATATCAACAGGGATGCAATTTATGTGCACAGTATGCATAATGTTAATGAGAACAGGTCACATTGAGGTAACTAAAAGACATCTAAACTCTCCCCCCTCATTTCCAGTTCATATCGTCTTGCGTCAAATAGGAAGAGAGGATTTTTATTTTAGTTTGCTTTAAAGTTTATGTAACTACTCCCTTCACAAAAATGAAAAGGCTAGAGCATAGTAGACTGAGAGGGAAAGCGTTTCTCAAGCTCCTCAACAATAGAGTTCATGTGTGGGTTTGAAATGTGTCGAATAGGGGAGTTATTCTCTCCTTCACCACCTCCTCTTACTTCTGCTCCTTCTGCTCCTTCTCCTTTTACTCCTCTCTGTTCTGACTCTCCCTCCACTGCCAACATGTCCAAAGAGTCAAGAGAATCCAGAGAGTCCACAGAAGCCCGGCTCTTCATGACCTTTTTAAGTGGAATCTGTTTCTGGTCTATCTGGCTGAACATGTTGGCCACAGACTTCTCGATGTCTGCTATGTTTTGGATGTTCTTCAAGATTCCCTTCAGCTCTTTCCGGGGAGGCTCGGGCTCCATGTGAACGGGAAGCGGTGGCGCCCGGAGAGACACTGGCCGCAGCGTGGGCGCCTCTGAGAGAGTGGGAAGGACAAACGTGGACGGACGCAGAAGCAAGGGAGATACAGGGGGTGGTAAAGGTGGAGGTGGAAGTGGTGGGGGAGGAGGTGGAGGAGGAGGTGGAGGAGTAGAAGCACCATTGGGGGTGGAATTAGATGGAGCTGGAGAGGCAGGGGGGATGGAAGTGGTACTTAGAGGTGGAGATGAGGGAGGAAGAGGAGGAGCAGAGCTGGGAGGTGGTGGTGGTGGTGGTGGAGGTGGTGGAGGTGGTGGTGGAGGTGTTGACGGTGGATCTGGTATCACCTCCAAATGTACCTGAAGTCTTTCCTCTGCAATGTGATTTCCAGTTAAACTTGCACCAAAGCGCCTTAGTACAGGAGGCGTCGGCTTGTGACTCGGCGGAGGGGTGCCGCCATCACTTTGAGTTACAATGATACTCGGAGGTCCTTCCATAAACTGAGGAGCTGACGCATTATGGGAAGGGCTGTACTTCTGATGCTGGGGAGTATCTGTGATTGCAGAAAGTAGGATGTCAGAAGACAGTGAGCCTCTGGAATCTCTGCTTTGCCGTTGTTTCATTTCTTGGAGTGCTTGTTGCTCAAACTGTCTGGCTTGTTCCTTCACTGTCAGCTTTGGCTCAAGACTAGGGCTTCCCATCACATCTGAATCCAATCCATGTTCAAAGCCTGAATCCAGACCAGCGTCTTTGCTCTCCTTGAATTCAGCCTTCAGAAGCTCGTGTTCCCACTGCACAGGATCCATCACCACTTGCCGTCTCAAAGCATCCCACGTTTCCTTTCGATGCAACCTTGAAGGGAGAGTCCAGCTGTGTCCACTTCCTGATCCCCATCCACTGTCAGAGCCACTGTACCCCCCAAATCGCAAGTCACATCTGGGTGAGCTGACCCTCAACCAGGCCTTGCGAAGCCCTCTCCGAGAAGGGGAAAAATTCCCAAGAAGGTCTCTCCTCCTCTGGTTGCTTCCAAGGTTTTCAGGGCTACTTAAGGTTCCATCCTCATGGTAGATGGGATTCTTAGTAGTTAGGGGGTTTTCATCTGACAGAAAAGTAATGTTGGACTCAGATTTGGGGAGTTTGTTGAGCACCCCTCCATTTGCAAGACACTGGCGATGGGCGGCAATGGCTCGTGTGGCAAAGTCCGAGATCAGGCGCTGGCGGTCACTTTCGTCTAAGCTGCCAATGCTGCTGCGACCACCACCGTGATTTGAACGGCTGATGAATGGATTCAAGGAGAAAAAATGAGACAGAAGATGAAATGCAGGGAGGAACAAAGAATTTAAAAAAATGTAGGTGGGAATTAATGAGCAGGAATGTTAACAGTATACAAATAAAATCTAAAGGATATAGGAGAGAAAGACAAGAACATTTCTGAAAAAAGGAGCGGTAATGCATATCACAAAATTAAATTTGTTGATCAGCAGACTACCAGGACACTGGCTGCTTATGTGTGAGTATATACATGTACTGGCAACAGACTTTAGATTAGTAAAAACTAAAAAAAAAAATCAGTAATGACAAGTTTCATCCCTCTCTTTTAATTATCAAAAAGACAAGAGGTGCAAAACCAAAAAGATAGATCTGAATCACAAATGACTTTACGCATGCCTTACTGTGCTACCATCAACTATGAACAATGAACCAACCCCTCCTAGTGAGGGGCAAAAGTACAGAGCCTTGTAAAAGAGTCTGTAGCCCTCAAGCCTTTTTATATGCATTTAGATTTTAAATTCAGGAGAATTGAGGTATTTTATTCAGAGTTTATTAAATAGACTAACACAAAGTGAACTGACATTTTCAAGACAATTTTTTTTATTAAACCCCTCAAGGACAGATCCATTTTCATGAAGCTAGCCAGAAGTTCTCAGTTGCATTAATATCAGAATTTGGATTGGGCCACTCTAACATACATATATAAATATGCTTTGATTTAAACCATTCTGTATTAAGTTTAGGGTCCTTGTCCTGTTTGAAAGTGACCCTCCAGGACAATCTCAAGTCTTCTGCAGCCTCTAATAGGTTTTCTTCTAGGATTCCCCTGGAAGTAGCTCCATCCACTTTTCCATACTGTCTGACCACTTTACAAGTGCCTGACAAATTAAAGTGTCCCCACGGCTTAATGTTAAGTGTTTTTGTTTCTCATCTGACCAAAATGTCATCGCCCATATATTTACTTAAATTATAAGGCATCAAATTACAAAGTTTAATTTATTTTAAGTCATGATTGACATATACAGCATTTTTATAACAACTGAAACCAGTGTAGTTGCTTGATTGTGTTCTAAAATTGCTCTGTGTGCCTGGAAAACACATGATACCGTCCTTTGCTCACATGAGATGTTCAAAGTCTGAGGACATTGTTTAATAACCTAACTGTTTCTTAAATTTATGCATAACTGTGTTCCTTGGTCTTTGTGATCCCATGAAACATGAAATTGTCACAAAAAAAAAATGAATACTTTTGCAAGGCACTGTATGCAAATTTTGAAACAACAAAAGCTGATCATGTTCTGCACTGGGCACTGTGACCTGTTAATTCAAGATAATAAATTTGCCTACAGCAGTGGGTGAATTCTGCATATGTCATGAAACATAACTAGGTTCTCATTTATGTAAGCAACAGAACAGCACTTCATAAGGGGTTGCAATCTGTAACTTGGTAAAAGAGAAGCAAGCTTTACTCTGTGATCTAACATCTTTCTACTTTTTCTGCTATCAAGTCACTTAACTAGCATGAACGCAAAACTAGCTACAGCAAGAATTTCACTCTCTGAAACTAGCCACAGAAGCAAAACAACATTGACATCTTACTTTTGTCTTTCAGCCATGAATAAATGTATAACAATGGAGACAGAAAAGAGCAAAGGAAAAAGAGAAGTGAGCTGTTGATAAAGAACAGTTTTAAGATAAAGAAAAGACAAAGAATGTTCTCAAAAATTTCACAAAACAGACAGTAATTCAGAACAAAGCCAAACTCCTCCTGGATGACACCTTTCTTAAACACATGGAAGCTGAAAATAGGTTGAAATCTACTTATATGTAAACTGAGAAATGTGTTTACAACATGGCATGTTGTAAAAGAGCTTTAAAATACTAATTATGCTTTATCACATAAGAGCACATGAAAAAGAAAAATGATGACATAATAAGAACAGCTTTATATATATATATATATATATATATATATATATATATATATATATATATATATAAAGCAAGTTATATATATATATATATATATATATATATATATGCGATAAACAGCTATGCCTTGCCAGTAATCAGATACCCTGCTGGAATAATCAGCTGGCCAAAGGAGGAGATAAAAGCCACAGATATTAAGACCAGAAAGCTACTAACAATGCATGGAGGGTTCCATCCCAAATCCAGCACCCTGAGACTGTACACGAGCCGCAAGGAAGGAGGCAGAGGACTAGTGAGTGTGAGAACCACTGTCCAGGACGAAACAACTAAGATCCATAAATACATCAGGGACAAAGCCTCAACAGACAATGTGCTCAGTGAATGTCTCAGACAACAGGGAACGGAGGTTGAGGTGCCAGAGATACCATCATGGGAGGACAAACCCCTACATGGGATGTACCACCAGCAAATAACCCAAGTGGCTGATATCAGTAAATCCTACCAATGGCTGGAAAAAGCTGGACTCAAGGACAGCACAGAGGCCCTCATCCTGGCAGCCCAGGAACAGGCCCTAAACACCAGAGCAATAGAGGCCCAGATCTACCACACCAGACAAGACCCAAGGTGTAGGTTGTGCAAGGAGGCCCCTGAGACAGTCCAGCACATCACAGCAGGGTGCAAGATACTGGCAGGGAAAGCGTACATGGAGCGACATAACCAAGTGGCAGGCATAGTGTACAGAAACATCTGTGCAGAATATGGACTGGAAACCCCAAGATCAAAGTGGGAAACACCCCCAAAGGTGGTGGAGAACGCCAGAGCTAAGATCCTGTGGGACTTCCAGATCCAGACAGACAAAATGGTAATGGCGAACCAACCAGACATTGTCGTAGTGGATAAACATCAGAGGAAAGCCGTTGTGGTAGATGTAGCAATACCAAGTGATTGCAACATCAGGAAAAAGGAGCACGAGAAACTAGAGAAATACCAGGGCCTCAGGGAGGAACTGGAGAGGGCCTGGAAGGTGAAGACCACAGTGGTGCCTGTGGTCATCGGGGCCCTCGGGGCAGTAACCCCCAAACTGGAGCAGTGGCTACAACAGATCCCAGGAACAACATCAGACATCTCAGTCCAGAAATGTGCAGTCCTTGGCACAGCCAAGATACTGCGCAGAACCCTCAAGCTCCCAGGCCTCTGGTAGAGGACCCGAGCTCAGAGGATAAGAACCACCCGCGGTGGGTGAGAAGGGAATTTTTTTTTTTTTTATATATATATATATATATATATATATATATATATATAAAAATTCCCTTCTCACCCACCGCGGGTGGTTCTTATCCTCTGAGCTCGGGTCCTCTACCAGAGGCCTGGGAGCTTGAGGGTTCTGCGCAGTATCTTGGCTGTGCCAAGGACTGCACATTTCTGGACTGAGATGTCTGATGTTGTTCCTGGGATCTGTTGTAGCCACTGCTCCAGTTTGGGGGTAACCCTAACCCTAACCCTACCCTACATACACAAAGTCCAGCTAATAATTACCTAAATACTTGATGCAGCCAGGATGTTTATAATGCATTGAAGTTTCACCTCCAGATGGTCAGGTGCTAATTAAGCATGAACAAAAAAAAACAAAAAAAAAAAGAAAACCCTGCAAAAACCCAGACAGCAGTGTCATGTCACAGGTAGCTTACTCCATTCGTCTGTGGCAACACACTGAGTTTTACACCCGTCCTCCCAATAGTCATGCAAAGGATGTAAGAGGCACACATCATTAGCTGCACTTTTACTTCACAGATGAGGCAAAGTGAATGTTTCACAAAATTAATTGTTTAATTTCTTAATGAATCCTATGAAAAACATGGTTTTAGATACCCCCCAAAAAATGTGGAAAGATATTGGGAGCTACCAAAAAACAAAAAAAAAAACAAACAAAAATCCCCATCTTTCTCAGTCACCTTAATGTGAAGGGATACAGATTTGCTTCCTTCCGACTTTTTAGGTACGGTGGATCTCCATTTATTTGTTCAGCATTCATGCAAACCATGCAAATTATGATTTTAAAATTTTTGATAATCCTCCCTTTTAATTAACATTTTTGGACTTTACATTAAAACCTATTACTCATTTATGATGCAATTAATAAAAGCTGATGGAATAGATTATTCCCTCTATGTAAATTTGAATACTGAAACTGGAATATAACCTTGCAAAGAGAAGAACCAAAATAATTGAAAAGAAAGGCTTTAACCTGCTCAAGAACTTTGTTATGGACTCAGTTGTAAATGTGCTATAATTTGCATTTTGTCAGCTTTAATAAATTTGAGAGATTCAGCCCCTAACGGATGGCAACGTCACAGAGCACACAAGTATTTCACAGAACCACCAAACTCCCTTCTCTGCAAACACTCCTGTTTGCAGTAAAACATCATCCCACCACAATTAAATACGCTGTCCAGCTTATCAGCAGAATTAATTTTTGCCCAAGGTGGTCTTTATAAATTACAAGCTGCATTTATATCAATTATCTTATATCCAAGTTCCATTCCGCACACATTTTTCAAAGCATCCCGGGCTTTAGTCATTTCACATGAGCAGACACAAACACACCCGCTTGTCATTTGGAGATAGTTTTCACCATCTTGCATATGAATTGCTCTCATGTTAATAGGAATGTGGAGGCATATCAAGGACAGACAGGAAACTAGCGATGCATGTAATGCTGATAAGAATTCCTCTCAACTTCTCCTCAGCATCTGAGGAGAATTATAAATAAACTATCCAAGCAGTGCCTGCTGTTTTTGTGGGGCTATGCACACAGTCCCTACACAGCCTTGAAAACAACGGAATTTGGTTTTATCATGTTCCAGGTCTAGATAAGAATGCAAAAAAAGGAAAATTTGTTAACATTTTATCAACATGAGTTGAGTTTCAACAATTAAAAAAAGGCATTTTGCTTTGTTCCTGTGCCAAGAAAAAAAATCTTCTTTTGAAAGATCTTTACAGAAGAACAGACCATAAGTATTATCAAACTCTCCCCCAATGTCGCAAAACCTACCAAGTCAAATTAAAAAGTAAAGATGGTATATAGATTCATTTTTGTCAAAGATAAAAAGAGAAAGGAGTGGATACAAAGTATTGACTCAGATTGGCTTTTCAACTTTCCATTTGTAAGGAGTTTTTGAAAACTAAGGTCACTGACACGTTCACTTTACAATTATGCACCGCTTTTTCTTGGTCTGCCCCATAAAATTTTAATAACAAATCTTGAACTTGCAGTTTTGATTGTGGGAGCATCTTTCCCAGTCACTTACAAAAAAATGCAGGAAATGTGGGACTGGGCATGGAGACACTACAAAGCAATGAAAGCTGTCACACTGCCAAACTCTGAAGCATAATGGCCTTGAAAGTGTGAGCTAATGCCTCTGCTTTGACTCATTAATGTAAATGCCACTTTCACACTTCACTTACATGGCGTTGTCACCGAGCTCCTCGTACAGGTTGTTGGCAGTGCCTCCCCCGGGTTTGCCTGTTGGCAGTGCCATCTGGATGCGGGCTGTTTTGGCACACTCTGCTTGTCTCCTGGTCACAGAAGCCAAGATAAAACACTGAGTATGAAAAAATACTAAGAAAACCATGAAAATGTTGATGTATGGCCATAAGAATTTCCATTGTAACCACATAGGGACACAGCAACTAGACAAAAGAGGTTTCTGTGGTCAAATGAGACAAGCACTAAACTTTTTTACCTCCAAGAAAAATGCTATGCACGGTGGAAAGGTAACTGCAAAACATCCTGAAGATCATCACCATCCTGACAGTGACGGTGATGGGGGCATCACGCTGTGCAGATGCCAAATACTGGAACAAAACTTGACGCTACAACTTGAAATATTTGAGGTTTTCTTCCAGCAGATCCTAAGCTCACAGCCTAAAACGTCATGATTTCCAGCTCAAATTACATTAGGTGAAAGAATAACCCAGTCAAAATATTTACTTAAGTCAATTAGCATCAATGACAATTGATTTTTATTAATGCGCCCCTTGCTATCTGTCTGTTCAAAATCAATCTATAAATCTAACCACAAAACACACACATTTTTATTGCTTAAATGCTAAAATGGTGAAATAGAATCGATCAGACCTGCATGTCAGCATCATAAGCATCAGTTTCAGCTCATCAAACATCTTGCAGATGGTTCCTCACCTTATTTTCTTAAAGCAAAGACATGCTTACAGATCCATTTTATGTTATATTACAGTTCTTTGTTTTGCCCAGCCATCTGAGAAAATGTATATCTGAGTCATCTTACTGCTATAATGGTTATAGCTTTCTATCAATGCTAAACTTAGAAAAAAAATGTTTTGTTCATATTTCTTATTTCTTTGATTTGCTTCTGGAACCTCAGATCTTTTTATGCTGTTGTATGCTTTTTGTGCTGTTCCATCTAAATGCAGCTGTTTTGTCAGGTTTTAGCATTTGTTTTTATTGTCCATTCTGTTTTCTCCGACTTGAGCCGAGTCTCGCTTTGGTCGTTCCATGTCTGTTGCTGTGATATATTTCTAATTGAAAACCAGGACCCCAGGACTCCCTGTGTCAGGGCTCTTGTGCCCAGAAGGTCTGCTTAGTAATTTGTCTGTCAGTGAAATTTTGACTGATTAGATCTCTCTATCTAAAACGCTAAACCAAAACTGTGATTTATTGCGACTGTCTGGACACTGAGTGAATTGCCTGGCGTCACTCGAGGAGTTGGATTACAAACATCCAGTCGCAGATTGATGAAAAAATTGACATGAAAGCAGAAATGTTAACAAGTTTACCAGATTGAGATCAAAATGTGATTATCTGTAGGATATAGTTGATTTAAAATGTAGCATTAACTACTGTAATTCACTGATTATACCAGATATAGGTGAATACAGTGGCAGCTCTGGCACTGACGATACACCACCTGAGCATTTCTGTTGCTCCCCCAAACCAGTTAAAATGGAGAATATCGTCAAAATCTACGAACTGAATTAAATATAGTCAACAACTGAACAAGGAGAAACATGATGGAAATACATATTTAACCATATTTTTCACTCTTTTTTTTCTTTTTCTTCTCCAGAAAGGTGCCTAATTTAAAGCCCAATTCTTTTTCCAGACAGTCTCAGACGGCGTGGAAACCCTGAATCAATCTCAGTGTTCTTCAGGATTCATTTCTTTGATTGCCTGCTGTCCCCCTTGTTTCACAGCCACTTCTGAACTCATCCATTTCATAGTCCAATGAAACTCAGCTGATTAATCACAGTGAAAAGTGTCTGGGACGGCTATGACATTAATATAAAAATATAAAAAAGGGGATACTCACTCTTTGAATCTGGAAACGGCAGATGACGCAGCAGATGAGAGACAGAGAGAGAAAGATTGGGATTATTTGGAGCATAAATCACACGGCATCTTTTGTTGGCCAAATTTACTTATCGTAATTTACGAGCAAAGTCGGGCAATTGCTCTTCATTAAAGTCATTTAGCAACAGATAATAGTGATCATCATGATA
Source organism: Poeciliopsis prolifica (assembly GCF_027474105.1). Lineage (NCBI taxonomy): Eukaryota > Metazoa > Chordata > Actinopteri > Cyprinodontiformes > Poeciliidae > Poeciliopsis > Poeciliopsis prolifica. The sequence continues at coordinate 490,564 of NW_026562463.1, read as the reverse complement.
ATGATTATCGCTGTGTTTTTTCCCTCCCTTCCACAGATCTCCACTCCTCTGCCGGTTATTTGTGTGTTTCTCAGCAGGAGAAGACCAGATCCAATTTGTTTGTGTATGCACAGCTGTTTATATGCATTTCAGGGAATTTAATAGCTTTCACGGTGGTTAGCTAAACAAACTATTACAACTGGCATTATGGAGCAGGCTGCCATGCTGAATCATCTGGGGCAGTGACTTGCCCAACTGACGATGTGTCTGCTCAAAGACTCAAAGCAAACACAGCCTTCAGTAATTAGAGCAACTTCATTTTAATTCCAAATATTACTAAGGCTGAGTCTGGCCCTCAAACGACTGTCAGGTTGTTTGTACCTAAAAAGTGAGGCATGTTTTATCAGCGTATTTTTAGCTGTGGATCAATACATGCGGGAGGATGGTGACTCTTGGACTAATTCCAAATAAGCTGCAGTCTCTGTGTTCATCATGATGAATGAACCTTATCAGAAGCTACAACAGCAAAGCCAAATTGCATGTTAACATTAGCTATATCTTACAGCACTAAGTTCCCAGGTAATGACCGCTAGTAGGATCAGATTACTGGTAGTTCAGGTTTATTTATGGAGACTTGCTTATACATAAACCAATTAGAATTTGCAGATGTCTTTCTGTCTAAATGATTTAAGATCACAATGTCAGTTTACTGCAAATACACACAAATAAATGATACTTACTGTCTGTATGTGATAATGACAATTAAAATAGCGGGAACACAGCAGATGATGATGATAACGGCCAGAGCCAAGAGTGCCCCCTCTGTGTAACCAACACTGTGCACAGATTTCTTTACACTGGCCACCACTTCAGGGGTTCTGATTTCCAGAATCCGGCCACCAGGAGGGAGAAAAGGCTGGAACTCTTTATTGATATCCAATATCTTCCCATCGAGAAACCTTGGAGCAAGAAACACGTTGCGATTGTCACTATTTCTATTTAAATCTGGTTATTTCACAGCAGAAGTGATGCCAAGACTAATACTACTAACTACAGGCTGCTCATAAGCCCGATGGGTGAGCCTCCATGAATTATTTTTTATTAACAAAAGATGGATTTTCTTTTTGTCTCCTCATAAATAGTGTTAATATGGACCACAATAATATGTCTGAAATTAAAATTATTGTATATTTGAATCTGAAGACAAACTTTACATTGAATATTTTTCTTATTACAAAATAATCCAAAATTGTCACATAATAGCTTGCGTGGAAAAAAATCTCACTTCACTAATAATTTGTATATCAATGTAATTGATATTCACATGCAATTTCTATTCACTGTGACTAAGCTATTTTACAAAACAATAATAGTGTCTGGATGTGAAAAGCCCAATACATCAGGAGTATGAACACTGGAAATGAGCTGAATTGTACATTATCTTACAAAGAAAATCCTCCACAAAACTTAAATCTTGAATAACTAACATGTAAAGGGCTTCAGGGTCCAACCCAAATTGCATCTATTGGGGCAAAGTCAACAGAATGACATAGAAAAAAAGATAGCAGTGACCAAAATAAAAGTTTTTCTGGTCATTTTGTTGTTCAAAGACCCCAAAAATATTCCATTCTAAGATATTTCTTTATTCCAACATAGCACAAAACAAATATCTTTGCTCAGTTTTCTTTGCCAATAACTTAATGGGGAAATAAAGTACATTTGCTCATTACTGAGTAGTAGGTCAAGTGCTTACTTGAAGAGCTCTTGTCTAGATATGGCTCTGTTTGTCAGTGGATCGATGGCATAAATCATGAGATCTGACTTAGTGTAATCTTCAAGCTCCATCGCTTCGCCATCCCGATGGGGCCCAATTGTTTCCACGACAACCTTTGCACCGACCACCTGCTCCTGAACGTAGCGTTCCAAAATGCTGAGGATGGAAAATACTTGATTTAAATATTAAATTTTTGAAAACACCTTGTTTTTTTTGTGTGATTAGACGAGGAAAATGTGGTCTGTAGAAAGTTTTGTGATAATTAAAGAGTGTTGAGCATTTCTTTTTCCAGAATGAATCTTTGCGATGTAGGTAAACCTTTTAAATCTCATAACACAAATTGTCTCGCATGGTGATGACGGCATCATCCTGAGAGCCAGTTTTATTGCTACGATGTAATTTAATGAAGAAGAAAAAAAAAATATCATTATACAAACTAAATCTGCTAGTTTTGTGAACTTCTTTGGGACAAAAGAAGAATTCAGCACAACTCGGTGTTGGCAAAAATCTTAATTAAATATCAAACATGTATAACAAGATTCAACAAATCTTACTACCACACATCTGTATAGTAAAATAATGGGCTTTGTTCAAAAGCTCTGTTAACGCCAGGCATCTAACTGACTCAGTGGTCAAATATCTAGACAAAACTTAGCCAAAAGTTTGTTGATGCTTTTGGCTTGAGATATACAACATAAATGTTGTAACTCTGCAGCATGCTAATGGAGAATTGACCATTTTTTTAGTGGGAGTGTGTGTATATATTTGAACCTGATTAGTGGATCGGACAAAATCCACAATAAATATGATTGGCTTGTTGGTTTTAACATTCACTGAAGCTCTTGTATAATTCCACCTTGCAAAAAAGGAACTGTTCAAATGCATCATTAAAAGCACAAATTATTGCCAATAATGAGTGTGAACTTCTGAGTGGACCTGAATGCAAACACAGCCATCAGACTCCAGCCCCACTGCAAAAGTATTTATCCCCTCCTGCTGGCTATGCAGGCTTGTTCTGCTAAATGTTGATTTTTTTCCCCCCCTCCCTCAGAAACATCTGCTCACAGCAGGAGCTCCCCTGCTGTGGTGTGACTGTGTGAAAGGGAAAAGCTTGTAAAGGTAATAGGACATAAATTAAAATTATACGTGGAAGCCAAAACAAAGCAGGAGCTGACCGTGCAGCTGTGGTGCATTGTCACAAAAAAAGCACAAACGTAGGAATGCATATGCACATCATGACACATTATGAATAATACATGGGATGTTCAGGGCTAAATGCTGTCTTTGCTTTTCAGATATGAGTAAAAATGTGTTTTCCAGACTGTGGACAGAGATAATTCTACATAAATTAAGTCAGAGCCTGAGAAGATACAAAATAAGGTATCAAATATTTTAGCTGCTTTGTGGCGCGGAAAATGTTTTTGAAAATCTCAGATAATGAGGAAAAGTTTCACAAGCGAGCCCATGAGAAGGGATTAAGCTAAAACAACAGGCAGCATACACAACAACAACAGATAACTGAGCAAAAATCATCATCCTGAACATTTTCTCAAAAAAATACTTTGTTTTAGGTCAGTGCCTCTCAGTTAAGGATTTAAAATTTAATTCAAAGAAAAGGGAGCCCTTGAAAAAATACTGATATTTGGTCTGATTATAAATCATAGTTACAATTCCACTTGTGTTTCTTTGAACTGTTTATGCTCCCTTCAGACTTCATCATAGCTCTTCTTTCCATTCTTGGTCATTATGCCATGAGTCACATTACTGACTTTGTGTAATCTATTCTTCAGGTAGCGTTTCCAAAACTGACATCTTATACTTTCTAACATATTGAGTATGACTGTATGAAACTAAATGAGGTTTAATTGGGCTGAACAAAAGTAAAAGAAACTGAAATGGACTGTAAAGTGGATAAGATGATTTATGGTTCTAAATCAGAAAAACAACTGAATGCTTCATCGTTGTATGACTGCTTTCTTCAATTGGAGACACGTGGATAACTTCATTTAGCCCTGTCTATACCTGATCTATACTGGGAAAATTGAACAGTAATTATTTGACATTTACTCAACTTTGGATCTATTTTTCAGAATTAAAAATGTCTTCGTGCCAGTGAGGATATTATTCATATTTATTGGTTTTATTTTGAAAAGCTAATTTATCTGGTTTTCTCCATTGAGCTATGCTGGCTTGTATACCTGATAAAAATAATTTGAATACTAAACAAATATGCAAAAATATTTAAAGGATAAAATCATCATTGTTACCTGAGCAACTGATCTTTATTTTTTTCAACATACGTTGGAGGGACATTTGATACGACCACTTGCATGTCCAGCAGGTTCACAACAGACACCTGATGTTAGAAAAAAAAAAAAGAAAAACATTTTAGATGAGATGCATTTTAATAGAAACCTGGGACAAATGAGATCTTAACCAACATAATTGCAAAAAACAAACAAACAAACAAATAACTCATTCAAGTCTCCAATAATCTGAGACTTTTACTCAATTTCTGCCATTTATGTTTAATTAATTTGTGCAGAGAACTATAAATACATCTCAACTGAAAAGGTTCTCGTGAATCAGAGTGAAAAATAAAACACACACACCACTATCTCTGCTCTGCTGCTGTGTCCTTGACCGTAGTTGTCTGTTGCAGCCACCTCAAATTTGAAATATGACCTCCTCATGTTGCGATACATGATTGCCGTCTTCACCACACCGGTGTACGGTTCAATGACAAATCCATCTTTGCTGTCTTTCGTTTCTTTTCCTGTGGGAGGGGGGATGATGAGCCTGTAGACCATGGAGCTGTAGTTCCCAGTGTCTTTGTCCACAGCCTGGAAAATGAGCAAAAATATTAGCAATATTACTTATAATGCCATCATTTACAAAATAAAATAAAAAAAAACACAGTCAAGTGCTTTCTCTATATATTATCTAGTTCATTATCTGCAGTCCTTGTAATATTGTATTATTATAAACTAATTCAGAACAAAAACACTTATTTGCCCTTTTATAATCTCCTGAAAGTTTTCAGGATGTGATGAAGCTTGCTCTTACACTTGTTTTACTATGAATAAGCAGTAGGGGGTAAGCTGATTCGTCTAGCCATGTGCAGATCCATTAATCTATTCTGTCATTGTGGCTAACTATCAGCTCCTGCCCAGGCAGACAATGATTTATAGCAAGGTGTTACAACACAGAAATGCATATTGCATACAAAGCTCTCACACACCCAGCACATCAGAGGCAATATATATATTTAAAAATCTTGTGATTAAATTCTTCTGACAAATTCAGGTCTTCCAAGACAGAGAGGCAGCCCTGAGGCAGACTGGAACCTCTGTCGTGTTTTCATGGTTGCAGACTGTCCGTTTGGTTGCTTGCCCTGACTGAATAAACATAAAGTGTAAGAATGCATAAGCTTTTAAAAATTAGTACAGCATTTGTGTGCTGCCTTTCTTGTACCTCTTGTCATCCTCTCATCCATGAAGTCAATCAATGTGCAACCAGTGGCAGAAGTGGAATGTGAAAAATGGCATAAAGGTGTTTCTTTGTTTTCCTCCCACAACCTTTATAGTCTCTTCTCTGCGAGTTTCAGTCCATGAGGTCTCAATTCATGGCAATAAAAATAGGTCCATTTATGTACCGGGATCTTTAATTTTCCAAAGAAAAAGTTCTGGATTTTATGTATCCCTACATTTTTTTGTTGTTGTTTTTTTTGTTTACACCATTAAATAATTCTGTGCTAATGCAATTTTTGCTGTAATACTCCTTTCATAAAATCCCTGGGTGAAAAATAATTGTGAAGGAATGGACATAGAAAAACAAGAAGCAAAAGTATTTGAAGTATTTTTAAAGTGTGTTTCATGACAACAATTGAAAAGTGTCTCCTCTAAGTTTATAATAATAACCAAAAATCCCTAATTGGTATCACACTATCATAACCCTCAAATGTGTGAGTAAATATTGATACACAATATACTTTTTTTAAATATATATTTCTCTTTATCTTTTTGTATATTTCTTTGTGCTGATCATAGTCTGAAAAATTGTATTTACATGTCTGATCACAGTTGAAAAAGACAAATTGTGGAAATGATGGTATGATAATGATAATCCTTTCAGTTTATCTGTTTTAGTTCTGCAATCCAGAAAATACTGACTTTCACTTAAAAACATGTAAAGTTAAATTACCTTATTTTTACAGTCAAGCCTCACAAAAAATGCTGCTCTGCTGATATGCTTAACAGCTTTGGAAAATAGTCAACCATGGAAGCTGTGATAATTGGCTGGTGCCAATTATCCCAAAAAGGTAAACAAGAGCCGGCCAGACACAACGTTCTCTCTGCCAGGTCAGAATAAAAATTTCATAGCTTCAAATCCAGATCAACATGAAAACTTAATTTCCTCTCAGCCGGGCCTCGCTCAACCTCTGGTAAAATTTTCATGTGAATTTACTAATGACTTTTTAGATATGTATCCCAACAAACTGGAACACAGCTGTTCATTCTCCATGGTGGAGGTAGCTATTGGCCACAATAGCGCTGCCATGCCATGCATTTGTAACATAGGGAGGAAATAGTTTTTGGTTTTGTGTTCCTCTTGTTCTGACTTGTTCCTCTTTGCACCCATCAAGTATTGAAATGAACGTAATTGCTGTATGCTTCTGCTCTGATATTGAATACTAGATCATCATCTTTTAGGAAAAGTTAGAACATGGGCTTTACTTTAAGCTTTTGACAGATTAAAGAAAACAAGCTGCTTTGAGTCATCCAACATTAGATTATTTATTATAAAATCCACCTGACAAAAAACACCCCAACATTACGCTTTTACAACTCTAAAGCCGACACTTTAGAGAATTCACCAGAGTGTCAATTTACCACCTTTTACAAGTCTTTGAATTAGACAATAAATAAAAGGCTTATATAAGTGCCAGTGGTACTAATGTACCTGCACTGAATGCCCTCAACTGGAAACAAGTTTTGATGAAACAGTAAGCACTGTGGCTGCTACATCAATTTTAATTACAGTACTAATGTGTGAGCCGGGAGTCCTAAAAGTGCTGAACTTGGCAACATTCAGTCTTAGTTATGTTTGCTCCACAAAAATTTTTAAAACCTGTCTGGAACCCGGGGAAGCTTTAAGCCTTTCTCTTTCCTCTATTTCTAAATTTGCACCTCATCTCCTGTCTCCTCTCACTGTCTTAATCCTCAAAACTGGATAGTTCTATTGAAACACAAAGGGGAAAGAAAACAAAAATAAGGTAATAAAAAATGTATCATCTCAGCAGTAAACATGCTTTTTTAAACTCATGCAGCTGCATCATTAGCCTGTTTATTTAGATATGCTATTCTGTTTCATTTAGTAGTGCAAGATGAGCAGTTATGATTGAAACTCCTATTTTTACTTTTGACACATTTGCCAAGTGTCTTTCATAACATAACAAACAGCATAGCTTTAAAAAACTGGGATATATACAATAAATTAAAAGGATTAGTGTGTCTTCTCAATCACAGCTCCTCCATCAAGCCATATCTCTCCAGTTTCCTCTAGTCCAGGTGTACATAAAAAATGAAGTTATCAGTGTGCTAAAATGGATTACTTGTTCCCTGACAGCAGGAGGGAGGACAAAAGAGAGGAAGCACAAAATAGAGGCTTGAGGATAGTCTGAAAACCCTTCCCATGTTGGCCAGTTTCTCTAGAAACCAGAAGTGCAAGAAACAAAATAAAACAATGGTCTGTGAGCATCTAAAAGCATTTTTGACATGTTAAAATCAGAAGCTACTAGAATCTAAACAATAGAACCACTCTTATTAACACTTTTCTCTGCTTTGAAGCAACAAAGTTTCAGACATTTATATAAAACTGTATTATTGAAGGATGGTAAAAAGATATTCAGACCTGCCGCTCCAGAGCTGTATGTTTTTACTGGTTTTATAGGAGAAGCTCTACAAGCATCTTGGAAGGATTTCTGAGAAGCAGCTGAAGGGACACTTCAACATGAACAGCAGAAAGGCGTGACAGTCTGCTCTGATGATATTTGCACGGATAATAAAAAGGAAACCTGAAAAACTTCACAAAAAGATTGAAAACTCAGGTTGATTTTGCAGTTTTAAGGTGGTCGTGCATTGCTATGGAGTGGAATGTAAAACAGAGCAGTGACTGTTCTTTTTGTGGCAGAGCATGGTGAGGTGTGACAAGGCTGCCATCAGGAGCAGCATTTTGAAAACTACATACAGAGGATATTAGGAGATGCATGATGAAGGGTTCACGGTCAGACAAGTCATCCTTCCCCATGTATGAATAATGTACACAAAGTTTTTATGAAGTGTTTTCTTGTCCCCACAGAGAGAAGGAGTTGTCTGACTTGATTACCACTATTTAATCACCACTATTCTATAAAAAAAACCTCCTTGCAACTTTCACGAGTATTTATGAAAACCATGAACCTGGTGGCTTATCTCAGCTTCAGACAATTCCTTTGACCACAGGAACAGAAGTTTCAACGCAGACAAATTAAAGGAGGTAAAAATGACATGTTTGACAATGTTTTAAAGGTTTTAAATGTTTCACAGCAAATGATTAAAGACAAGCCAATAAACACAAACAACACTTTAAACATTGTTCAATACACAAACAAAATGTTTGCACATCTAGGATAATTGTTCTCCTAACATCATTTAACATTAGGAAACTGTTAAATGTAAGAAGAACTGGTTAAAGTCTATACTAAAGGAAGTAAAACTTTGATCAATTGTTCATGCAAATGTCCAGAGCAACATTGTACAGAACTAGACATCCAAAAATGATGTCTCACACTTTCTCCTAATGTAGTTTTCTATAGTGGCCCATCTGTCATTTCTCAATCTCCTGCTGAAATAATCCAGAATCCAAAAACACTGTTATGGCTTTCTATCCTTTAATTGCATTTTTAGATTATGGCATTTTTGTTTTGCTTATTTAAAAAACAACTTTGTGACGCAAAAATATCTTCCTCACAAGCACAATTAGACACAAGAAATCCAAGTTTGCAGACTGTTAAAACTTCTCAGATGATGGTCATTATACATGGTGGACAGAGTCCAGACTCATTCAACAATGTTATTTTGAGAAATCCATTTTTTTTTCTGTGACTTCCATCCAAATTGTAAAACTGTGTTCCTTTCTTCTCAAGTCTCCCATAATATTTAGTCTATTGCATTGACATAATTTTGGCTAGTTTATGAAAGAAGCCAATTTAATAATCAAAATAAGTTGATTGAGGAAAAATTGGAGAATGAAATATAATCCACAATAAACAAATCCTGTAAAAAATGTCCCTTCCTTATGATAATTTTGGGCTGGTGAGAACTGGCAGGGTCTTGCATTCTTGCTCTGAGATATTTTGTGACATTTGAGTGTTTCATACATTCATGTCCAAAATTATGCTTCAGTAAATAAGCATGAAATTCAATATACAGCCAATTTACTATAGTACACAAATTTAACAGAAAAGGGCTAATATATATGTATATTTTTTGTTTTATTTTTCTCTTTAGTACAAAAATAATCTTTTGTGTTTACAACAGGTGCTAGCACACTCCCTTTCCTCACAAAACTATCATTTTAATCTGGGTTCAGTCTGTTATGTCAGAGTCATCATGTAAGGTGTAATAAAGCAGAGACGATCTTAAAGATAATTAAACACCAAAGGCCAGACTTTTATGTAAGTGAACTCGTTTGAGTCTTTTGTGGAATCCAGCTTCATTAAAACATATTACATTTTTTTAAAAAAGATAGAACTTCAAAGGAACAGGCTTTGTGATTTATTTTGCATGCTGAAAGGTATTTTAATGAGACTGGATCACTCAAGCTGCTCATTACGATATGAAATTCCTTGCAGATGGGTAAAAGGGAGGGTTTTCAAGCAGTAGATAAAGAGAAACAAATGTTGATGTTATCAGGTAATCCTGTTACATACTGTGGTTCTAAAAACTTCAAGCACAAGCAAAAGACCCTGCAAAAGGAATTATTACCACTTTTAGACTTTGTTATTTACCTTCACTTGCAAGACCGAGGTGAAAGTTTTGGCATCCTCTGCAACTCCTCCAATGTAAAGAGATCTGGTGAAAACTGGTGGGTGGTCGTTCTCATCCTGGACATCAATCACCACCCGGGCTGTGTTAGCTAAAACACACAAACAAAAAAATAATATATAAATACATAAAATAATAGTATAAATAAAATAAGAAATAAAACTGATAATAAAAAAGTCACATTCAACTAAGAAAAAGGGATGCAAAATTCTAAAAAGTGTGGCACAAAACTGCTTTTATTGCGGTAGACGCATACAGAAATCCCATGAAACTGAATGCTTTCACCTAAATTAATCAAGAAGATGCTCTTTTCCCCCAACATCTGAAAACAGAAACCGTATGGTACAACTGCCCACCCACCAAGACATTGCTGCAAAACTTAACTGACTGCTGGAAGCATAAATCAAAGAGACAGCTAGGAGGCCAATGTAACTCTGAAGGAGCTGTACAGATTCACAGTTCAAGTGTGGCAATCTGTCGACAAGACTGCTATTAGTCAGGCACTTTAAAAGTCTGGGCAGCTTGGAAGAGTAGCAAGAAGAAAGTCATTGTTGAAAGGAAACTCTAAGATGTTACATTTGCAGTTCATAAATTGTGGGGATGAAGTTGCTCTAGCGACACAAAACTTAAATGAAACTTTTTGGGCTGCATGTAAATGCGTGATGAAAAAAAAACTGACTGCATCTCTATTTTGAGGAGCAGTGGTGAAAGTTTCATGAATGTATGTGCTTTCCTCAAGTAACCCTTGAAAAAATAGACAAAGTCAAAGCTACAAACCAGTACTACAGTCAAACGTTTTGGATCAAAGCATGGTCACGTGTTAGAATTGCTCAATGTACAGATACAAAGTAGATTAAAAATTTGTTGCTAGATTTAAGCATCGAGGTCTTAGACGCTCTCCATCCAATCTGAAAGAGGTTGTGTAATTTTGTACAATAGAATCGGCAAAAACTCCAGTCACAAGTTGACACACCCCAATAAAAAAAAAAAAAGTAGCTACAATTTCAGAGAAAAATGTTTTTTTCAAATGCATTTAATTTCAATTTACAGTTGTACACTTTGCTGTGTTGGATGTGTGGGTCTATTACATAAAATTTCAAGAAAACACATTAAACCACAGGTGTCAAAGTCCAGTCCTCAGGGGCCTCTGACCTGCAGATTTTAGAAGTGCCACAGGTACAAAACAGTGGAATGAAATTACTCAATTACCTCCTCCTCGTGAAGATCAGTTCTCCAGAGCCTTGCTAATAACCTAATTATATTATTTATATGTGGTGCAGCAGAGGCACAACTAAAAGTTGCAGGAAACCGGTCCTTGAGGACAGTAGTTTGACACCCCTGCTTTAAACACTTTTATGTTCAAGGAACATGAAAAGATGAACATTTCAGAAATCAGTAACAAAAGCCACAAAAGTTAGAAGCCTAATGCTTTTCACTCTTCCTCAACACTAAAAACATGTTTGAATGAATGAGTCAATACATTATTCAATAATATAAGATCGTCAGTATGTTCTTTTAATCTGCTGTAGACTGCATTGAAAGGATATTTTGGTGAAATATTATTTCATTAATTCTCAAGTACTTTCAATTCACTTTTCAGTTCAAAACTCAACTTTAAAGGCTTGTTCAAATATAAAGAAGTCTTTTAAGGTTTACCATGAATTTTCAGAATATCCTCAGAATTGGCAAGGTTGTTGAAACACAAAGAAATGTAAACATGGTGATGCAATGGTGATGAGTCATGTATGGCACCACATTCCTGCCTAAAACTAATTAAGAATTAAGTAATCACAATATTAATGTCAGTAAGCGACCTAACAGGAGAAGAGTGGATGGTAAGATGTCAATTCAAATCAAAAAAGGAGAAGATGATTATGATAATGATGATGAAGATCATGATCATTCATCCTCTGCATTTCTTCTGCTTCTCCTAGTAGACCAAGTTCTGTGCAGGCTGTCACCGGATTTTCAGCTGAAAATCCAGCTAATCAGATTTCTTATAAGAGTTACCGCTTCCAACTGACAAATATGCCCACTAAACAGAGAGTGAGCACAATTTTCTGGCAAGAGTGTACAGCAGGGTGGCAGGAGCCTGTTTTACCGCTTGGCATTCTGGGTTCATGGGCTTCTGAGTAAGTGTGGCAGCAATCAGCGCTATGTGCTCTCTTGATTGATATATGCACTGCTGTGATTGTTTAATATGCTCCTCTGGGTTTTGGCAGGTATGTGACGCCATAGATATTTGAGAAAAATGCTTTACTCATACTGAATTCTGTCAAACCTTCAGATTTTTTTATTTCTCTGTACCAAACTCCGTAAATGTAAGTTATTATCTCAATCAATATCTTAGAGGATTTTTATACATGGAAAACATTATTTATTAACCACAAAATTATTTAAATGTAATTGTGGTTCTGCCAAATTCATTTCAGAAAAACATTAGCTAATGAAACTTGAGATGACTTGCTTTGGAACGCTGAATGACATCTGTATAAATTTGCTTTATAACTCACCCAAACAGCAAATAAAAAAAGAATCACAAATGCATTAAATTTGAAACGAGACATTTTTTCTGATGCTACAGAAAAGGAATGTTGATACAACCATAATAAAAATAAATAAAATCACAACACTAACATGAAGAGAACACAAGCACACAAATCTGCAACATCCTCCAGATGCAAAGCTGAAATCTTCATGTGAAGAAGTTGTATTAACTTGGAGTTCGATCGATTTATTTTTTGTTGTGTGCAGGAGATCTGTAAATGACACAATGATTTGCTGCTTTAATCCCAGTAGAATTCTTGAATTCAAATTGCTTTAATGAAATGAGAACAGCATGTGGCAAACACCATAATTAAAGAAGATAAGCGGAGACTCCGGAGCTGAGCTTCAATTAAGAAGAATGCAGATATGAGGTGAAAAGAAGTAAAAAAAGAAAAGGGAAAAAGGGCATAAAAGAGGAGAATAGTAGAAAAAAAACAGAGGAGAAAGAATTTGAGACTAATTAGATCCATTTGTACTTCAGCTCTAATTATAAATGAATAAATGAGTTGTTTTTTTTCTTTTAAATGCAAATGAAGGGATATGTGAGACCACAAGTTTGATATTGAGCCGAACAGAAGAAAGTAAAGCCTTAGATACGATCATCTATGTCCAAATGCCACAACAATGTACATGGAGCTTTAGGATAATTCAAGCATCTTTGCAAGTTAGAAATAAAACGCTGGTGTACAAATGCCATGAAACAAAGTTCTCAGCAAGAGGAGAAGACGGGCTTTACAGAAAAAACCTAATAAAACCAACAAGCATCTCATCTACAGAAGACGATGCCAAATACTTGCTGAGAAAGGAAAGCCATAAAAGTCAATGGCCTTTCTTAGGCAGAAATATTTCAACTGATAATACATAATCAACAGATTAACAATACTGACATAAGTTCTCAGTCGGACTGTATTGAATCTGGCTCTATGATTATTCTCTATTGCATACAGGTTGATTTATTTGAACTAAATTTGAACCACAATGGATTCTTAATAATTGGATAGAAGTCAGACCTTCTTGTCATCAGAAAAGAAAAAAAAAACAACAAAAAAAAAAAACAACCAGTGATAGGACCGTAGATTAGAGGAACATTTTTTTAAATATAAATATATATTATGTTACAGACCATTCGGAGAGTCGCTGTGTACTCTGGCTGCTCTGTGTTACCTTTACCCCACCAGATCTAATCTGTTAATGTTTTACATTCAATCTTAATATTTGTTTTCTGGTGTATTAGATACTAGAATGTTTGTTTTTTTTTTCTTTTACTTTTTTCTCATGTTTAAAATGTTCAAATTCTAAATTTTAAATACATTTCCATGGTATTTGGAATAGTGTTTTAATTTTTCTGATTTGGGTCTTATATCTTTGGTATCCTTCCATGTGCTTGCAATAATAGCTTGCTAAAATCTCTGACCCAAAATACAAAGACAAAAAAAAAAGTAGTTTAATTCGTGATTACAAGTGTGCAGCACTTGCACCTGCAGTTCCACTTACACTTTGATGGAGCTCGGAGATTTGATGAGACCACCCTCATGGAGTCTGCTTCCACCTTCAGAACATAGCTGGAATTGGTTTCATAGTCAAGGGGCTTGGCTGTGGAAATCTCACCAGTTGTTTTGTTTAATGAAAACACACCTGTGGAGAACAGAACAACAAAAAGTTTTAAAACAAGCTAGTAAAACAGTTCTATTGCTCAGAGGGAATGAGTGAGGAGTCTTGTAGCGTACAGCAAAGAGGAAGTTGTGCAGGGCGGTCTGAGCTGTAAGAGATGTTTGACCAGGAAGAAGCTTTAATGCCAAAAGCTGGAGAAGCGGTGAAGCCCTGATAGGAAAACTCTGAATGCACTCACCTCCCTCATTGCCTTCAACGATGGAATACACAATAGTTTGATTGACAGCTGCTGCCATGATGAGTCCCACTAGGGTTCCAACAGCAGCCTCCTCACTCACTGGTGGAAATCTGGAAAAAGATCAGTCAATCAATATTAATAGATTGGAAAACTAAATATTCGTGTGTCGACTGTTGGCCTACTTTTTCTCAAGGCGTAACTGAGATCTGGCAATGTAGAACAGGCTGTGAATTAAATATGAAATATCCAATTTATGTAATTTTTTTTTCTCTTGGCAGAGCTGGCAGTGAGTTCATCACACACTGTGTTCACAGATTAAAAACTGGACGGCAATAGGGCAGGATGTCAATCTTTAAAAGTATTCTGAGATAAACGGAGAATTTGGTAATTACATACACATCCTTGATGCCATTCAAAAATAAGTACAGAAGTTAAAAGATACATAAGTTAGTTTTCAAAAAAGCTTGAAGTAGCAATTTATGGCTTATTATCTTAACCAAAGTTCAACAGTATATTGTACCTCAATTAACACTCTCAAGTTTAAAGCAAGTTCAGATTACGAGAGAATAGCTGATAAATTAAGCATCTCAACATGCAAAGAGTCTGGAACAACTGTAACCTAAGCAAACAGATCATCAATCTGAGATGCAGTCAAGAAGGTCAATCTAACTAGAGGAGCAGCAGGGATTCAAAGATCATGAGGGAAAATCTGTTTATGAAACAACTGTTAGTTCTGAACGCCACAAATCTAGTCTTTATGGAGAAGACAGTCATTGTCTTTCCACAGCGTCAAATAATGTTTGCTATTACAATATGTTGAGTTGCAGATCTATCAACAAAAGACACATATACAGATCAGTCAGTCATGCTGGCTGCTGAACTGCATAAATGCAAGAATTTTCATTTTACGCCTACAGTATTTCATGCTTTCAGGCTTTACATACGTTTGTACCGTAGGTGGAAACTGAGGGGGGAAAAAATTCCTGCTGGCAGGTAGAGAGCATGCAGACTAGACCAGATGACTGTGCAGTAACAATACCAACCGTAGCATCATTCCACGACTTTCTTGGGTTAAGATATACAACCCCAGGACAGTCATCTTTTCCTATACTATTGATTTAAGCATATGCTTAATTTTTATTAGCTCATTTTGTTCAATTAAACAACAAACATACGCTTTATTGGATCGTTTTGTGGTGGTGGGCAGTTTTCTGTGCTTGCATTTTTGACTGATTTTGTTTTTGAACCTGCCAAACCGCAAATTTCCAGCAGGTTTTTGTTCCATTAGGAAAGCCCACTCCAGTCATTAGGCCAAGCGTCACAGCTGGCTAAGCGTTACAGCAGGGGCAACCAACTGGCCAGGCCATCAAGTCATCACCGAGTGATAAATTATGTTGTTGGAGAGTCACAGGGAGTGTGTGTTGAGTGTGTTTGTTCACTTTCGGCCAAGTCAATGTCTTAGTGAACCACCTGCTCTACTTGAGTGAATAAATATAAAACAAGTCTATTGAAGAAATGTGGTGTGTAGGGAACCTGCAGACAACCTGATACTGACACACAAGCCTTACAGATTACATAACCATTGAACCATAAGGTCACTTGTTTTTTTTGGTTGTTTTTTTTACTTGTACTGAAATATATGTAGATGTCAGTTTTTTCTGAGAAGTAGCATGGAATTCAAATTAGAATGTCATCATTTAATATTTTAATTATATATATTTGGGCTTTTATTAATATTCTAGGTCAAAATGTCTTTTGAAAAAAAAAAAAAAACAAAACAACTAAATCACATTGCAAAGAGCAGCTCTCTAGTTATTCATTCAAAACCTCAACAGCATAAAAAAAAATTACAGCACAACGTTATGAACTTTGTTGCTTTTTCTCAGCAGAACAGTCTGTTTATTACAATCATTGGTATTACTGACTGTCAGCTTGTTTTCACACCTCTTCATCCGATAGATTTAGTTCTCTTTTGTCTTTGGTATGAGACCATGACCCATTTCTCCTGCTAGCGCCAGATTAGTGTGTGTTTTTTTTTTGGTTGTATTTACCCAGAATGCCCTGCATCATCGTCTGTTTCCTGCTTTTGGAGCAATCTCCAGTCTGCTTGGCATTCACATATGCATTTGAATTGCACCAGGGTTGAATTTGATGAAAGCAGACCAAACCAAATAGGACTGATGTGAATGCCTCCTTAGGCTCGCCTCCAGAAACTTTTACAAGTGGTTGCCAGATGGGTTTATAAACATTTTGAGGTAATACGCCAAGACCAAAAGCCAGCATTTTACCAATTTTAATTAGCTATGTTTCTATGGAGGAACTTTAAATTTGAGTTTGACAGAAAAAAATTAATAAATGTTTTTCTGTTTTTTGTAAACATTCTAGTAGACTGTAAATTCAAGTACCTGATTTGACGTGTGGTTATTAACATGTAATTGTCGAGAAGTACTGAGTGCCAAGGCTTGAAAGATGTTATCTAAAGAATATCAAGTGATTTGTATGATCAGGGTGAAGGTAACAGGCATGGACTGATGAGTCCTAAAAAATCCTGTTACAGTCCTAAAATCTGTTCAGTATTTATTTTCACATAATTGCTCCAGCTTTCTTCTGTAACAGTAGAAGTGGCTGCTGAGATTAATAACATCTTAAAACTTCTTAAACAAAAGTATCATATTTCATCTGAATAGATCAGATTTCTGATGCAAATAATTAAAAAACCAATGCATCTACATTACTTCCAAATAAATAAATCTATTAACCAGAGATTTAATAGCGTGCAAGAATTTTACCCTGGTGTGCGAAACTGAGCCTTTCTCACATGCAATTACAAGTACCTTATTAGAAAGTAAAGCAGAAGCTATTACTCAGGAAAGAAATGTCATAAAAATTATTCTCATTTGCAGTCACACTTATAGAAGTACAGATGGATGCAAAGCTGCCTAAACTCATTCCACATGTAAATGACTGTGTTATTTTAGACATTTGCATAATTCACTCAAAACCAAAAAGTTTGGAGCTCAGTTTATTCAATTTAGTTGGTGCAGCAGCTGCACAAATGAAAACCTATGAAGTAATATAGGCTTTTTAGTTCTGTTGTAAAAGCCTCCCTTTGATGGTATAATTCTCTGTTGAACTTCTTGTTTCATAGTACACACCGTCTTGACTTTCTTCATGTCTTCTCAATAGAAACATCAATTTTTCACTTCTTCTCTGTTCATACACGTCGGCCTCTGGAATTCTCTTCTCTGCACCTTCCTGTTTTTATTTCCCTCAGCTCCAGATTTCAATTGACATGTTAGCAGACCTCAGCTGCCTTTAATATCCTCTAGTTCTGTCCTCTCCAAAGAGGTGACCAGATAAGGCTGAAAGAGCAACTTGACAGAATGCCTGTAAATCCATAAACTGACAGAACACCCAAACTCACTGGATTCCATTTAAAATGAAGTCACAACAAGTCACACAGTAAAGTACACTTTACAAGTCGAACGCAGCTGATTTTTCAATCACATTGCCCCACTCTCCTGTATTCTGAGTTGGACTAATGTAGTGCACATGAACACATCAGATATCATTTTACAAATTGCTACATATTTTACCAGGCTTATAGGTTTGGATTTGTCTGCACAGAAAATGACATTAATTACCACTTGGTGTCATTTTTTAAATATTTAATCTTTCTATTTTTATTGAAGTGAACCGCATTTAGTGTATATCATACCTGCCTTGCGATAGTGAGAAATTCAGCAAACAGGAATCTGTTTACATCAACTCTGCAATAGATATCACTGAAGAAACACCTTAAAAATAAATCATGCTTCAAATGTATTTTTTCACCACGAGCTAAAATACTTTCAGACAAATTGTGAGACTGATTGTTATGACCGTATCACATTTTAGTATACACCTGGAACACGGTAAAACTTGTGCTGCTGTAGTTATAGAGGCACTACAGTAACTTGTATTCATTCACGGGGGAGTTAGCTGTCAAATAAATGCACTCACATACCTGAAGCACACATTCGGACTAAATATAAGTCATGGATAGCCTAACACAACTCTTCTCTCATACACTTCCTGCAGTGAAGAGGGGAACACAATAATGAGAACAGTGATCAGTTGTGGCAGTCTGTTGGAGGATCTTTCCCTCATTGCCACTGGCATTTATTTGTCTCAATCATTTTTTTTTTCTGCTGAGAATTCGGCTTCCAACATTTCGAATAGATTATTTCTGGGTTGCCACCTTATTATGACCTCTAACAGGAGTGTAAGCTGTATTTCCTACAACAGAGATGGCGATATGCAGGTAGAAGAAAACACTGTGTTATGATTGGCAATTTTAGATTAAACTAGAAATAATTAGTCTGTCATAAGTACTCATCCATACAGTGAACAGCCATTCAAAAGTTGTTTTCTTGCAGACAACAGTGTGTCACTCCATGTATTGTCAGAATGAAGACCTGGCTGACAGTAAACCAGAAAATCCAAACACTTTGGAAATATCTGTTCTTTACTTTTATATTACTGGCAATATTTACATTCAGTACATATAGTGATCTGTTTTATAATTCACACATTTTAATATCTATATTTTTCAAAAATACTAAAAATACAAAATTATTTCAATACCTAATGATGACTGAAAACAAAATATATAAAAATGGTTAGAAAATGAACAAAACAATCACTGTGAAGCAAGAAAGATTGGTTGCAAAATTTAAAACATCGTGAACTGAATGATAAATGGTGCAAAACCCACTAAAATATTTATCCAATTCACACTTGGACTGTTGATCAGTCCTGCTTGAAGTCATTGTTCCTGACTGTTTTCACACAGACTACCATGGATGGATGTTTCTCTGTAGCCTTACACTTCTTTGGTTTGCTGGGCTGTGGAGAAAGAGTTGCCTTTCTACCTTTCAGCCTAGAAACAGCCTTGTTCCTGCGGAAAAGAGCAATAATGATGGTCTCTGTGTCAAAGGTGCAAAGTGGCTTTTTCTCTACTCTTCGGAGAGATTGAATCGATTGTGCCACATTGCATAAAAGTTCCAAAAAGGATTGTTCACAATCAAAAAACTGTATTCAGACTAAAGCCATTTCTAGGTAGATGTACTCTCCTGCAAAATCACCTTCCAAATTGAGGTATTTGAGAGAAACAGAAGAGAGCAAGAAACAGCCTATTCAGGAGTTTCTTTAGTCAGTAAAGAGGCATTATTTTTGCCTATGCTGAGCTCAGGCAAACCTTACAACTTCTTTGCATTTTTTTTCTTTTCCAATAATCTTTTATATAGCATGTACATAGTGTGATAAATCTAAAAATGTCCTATAAAATATAGAAATGTTTTAGCAATTAACATGCAAAGAAGGAAGGCACTTTCACTGATAATGTTAAGTCTAACAAGCGCCGAGATATGAATGAAGTTTCGGGAACAAATTACACTTACGTAGTACATATTTGCAAAAAGTACACCGAGCAGAGCAAAGCCATTTTACAAAGTATTAACTATAAGGGATAAAAATAACTATATGTTCCTCACTTTTTGCAATATTTCTATGAAAAATGAGAGCCATGTGTTATTTGTTTGCATTGATTTGTTGAACTGACATATTAAAAGCCAATGAAATAAAATTTAGACCTTCAAGGTTTGTGAATTCTTTTGCAAGGTAACGTATAAGGTTACACACATGTGCAAAATTCTGCTTTAGTATTTTCTAGTAAATATATTTCCTCCAAAGATTTATTTACATCAAAGCATAAAGTTAGGCAATGTGTTAAACAGTAAATATAATCACTTCATACAGTGTTGTTTTGTATCTCGTGAGCAGAGGAAAACAGAAAAATCAGCTGTACAAACAGAAATAATTTAGTGCATTCTCTCGCTGCTACCTCATCTGTCACTTTATCTGTAGCCTCTTCTCTTTTCTAGACATTTGCTAATTGACCGCAGGATTTCCATTAGGAGTCTGCTGAGCCAGTGGTCTCAGCTTTCTGCAATAACAACCTTTAAAGATTGTCTCAGGCTGTTTGAGCCACTTCCTTTCTGTCTGTAATTTAAAGTTTCATGGTTCAATACATATGCAGCAACAATTTTAAGAGAGGTTACAGAGATATAATGGTTTTCTTTAGTGAAAAGCTGTATTTAAGACCTTTAGATACAGCACAAGTGCAGCTGGAGAGTTCAGGGACTTTTAGATTTTTTTGTTCTTCTGCATATCATTGCCTGAACAACACAGAAAAAACATCTTCACTTCCTACAATTTTTATCCATTAAGGGCCAAATCCATGAAACTCTGTCCATTCAACAATCCACCAGCCTTAAATCCATATCAGGATCCATATTTGAGGAAATATGGATCAATTAGACATCAAAATGAGTTGAAAATTCACTTTTTATGCAGTTGACTTAGTTGCATGTTATTGCTACATGTCAAGCTGGAATGTAAACTCTGCACTTCAGAGTGCAGCTACTTGGGCTTACAAACACCAAATATCGCACACAGGAAAGTGAAAACATTTTTGCTACTCAGATTTTTATGTCAAACTTAAATGTTTCATTAAATCAAACATAAGTAGTATGACATTCTGGGGAAGTTCAGATATTTCAGAACGTGGACAACTTGGTGTTTTTAAAGCAACTCCAAATTCTGCTCTGTATCAAAAAATCCTGATGGAATTTGTCCTTGTGACCTTAAATTCAAGCACATTTGGGATACGCAACAAAACATAAACACACCATCAACTGGATTTCTTAATGGCTCAAAAAAAAAAAAAACGACAGTAAAGACTTTGGTGTGAAGTAGTCAAAGTTTGGACTCAAGCCCGATTGAGATCCATCTCCTCCAGTGAGATAAAAGATTTAATTTCAGCTATGGTTGGGAAGTTGTTGCCACCAAGGGTGACACAACTTATTAGGTTGAGGAAACAAATTTTTGATATTGATATTGTGACCCCATAGTGACCTCTCTTTATGTTAATGCTCCTTCCTATTACAGTTGTCCAGTAGAAAGGTTTCTGACACCTTCTAGAAGGAGTATAAGCTACAAAAGGTCATCACTAAAGAAGCAGTTAATCAATATGCATAAAGTATATAACTGAAAATTTGAAAGTTATGTAGAAATGTGGAAGAATGAGTTACACAAAAAACAGAGATATTTGACTGTGATGCAAAGTCCATTCAAGTATTTGTGGGAGATTTAGAAGGTGTAGAATTAATGTTTGAAAATTATTTCACCTGGTCAAAGTAGAAAAATAACTTTTTAGCTCTGTTGCTCAAAGCTACAAAGTCTTGTTGCAGTAAAACCTAAGTTAGCTTTTTATTTATAAGTGTAAGAATCCAGAGTGGAGAGGCGCAGAATCCAAGCTGCTTGAGAGCGTCCTTCATTAGCAGTATGTCGGTATCATGAGAAAAAATAAAATGAAACACCACTTGAAATATATCATTCTGTAGGTAATTAATTTTTGTAACGAGTTTTACATTTGAAATTGAATTAGTGAAATAAATTACCTTTTTCTGAGGTACTGCAGTTCGGTAGAGGAGCAGGTGCGTCATCTTTTGCTGCCTGTCAAGATACCATTAAATCACCAGAAACACCTCAAAATCCAAAAAAGGAGCTTCTGATCTTATGCACTTGTTTACTTTCTTCATTTTTTTATCCCCAAAACTTATTTTAATTTTAATATGGGCTTTTTAAAAATGTCTGATCTTCCTGACTTCTCAGTATAATACTGCTGTAACTGTTAACCAAAGATTTGAACTCTGAAGGTGACAATGTACCTGGAGACTCTGTTAGTAGCAATAATAATATTCCTAACATTTTCATATTTCCGTTGATGCTTTATTTATGCTACACTAATGAGTTTAGTGAAAGACATTTATTTCAGGATGAAAGAAAGAAAAGATCATAGGCTGAACTGTTTAACAGGACAAATATTTATTTTGGTGTTGAAACAGCATATATTTTGCTCTTAAAATCTTTCTTTGACATTCCTTTAAACTTAGGCATACAGGAAAATTAATGACTATCTCTCATATTAACAACTGTTATTCTCTTTGTCGCTACTACACACTTAAAAAGAGTGAGTTGTTTTTAGAACATAAATCATCCTTTTTATTCTTTTTTTTATTCCAAGTGTACTAAATTATTTATCTTTCTTTGCTTCTTTATGAATTATTACAGAGTATATTTATTTGTTTTCCTTTCATGCTTAAGAGACGGAAGATCTGAAAAGGAATTACAATATGATCATTTACTTTATTATTCTTTTATTCTTGTCTACTCTCAATCTTGGTATAATTTCTCATTACTGGTTTCCATTTTTCTTTGTTCTGAAATATTTCAGAGCATCAATAACAAGTATGACTGGACAAAAAAGATTGAGGATCTTCTCCTGGTAACAATCCTTTGAATAAGGTAATGAGCAGAAGGTGGGGCTCATTTGGAAGTAATTTAACACCAATGTTGTCTTAGCTATGAACTCATGACTCGGTAGTCAGTTAGGTTTTCTTCAAGCAGCTCCTCATCGACACTTTCAAGAAGGAAAAGGCATCTAATTTAACAGCAACTATCTTAACAAGCTCCATGCCGTGTATGCGTGCCTTTCCTTATTGAATCTCTTTTGAATAGATGGTTTAAACAGTTGTTGCAATTGACAGGGAAGTCACACCAAAGTTAAATTTTTAGATTCTCATATACAAGCAAAAGAAAAAGATCTGGACAGAGGTTTGGTGGAATGCCTCCATCTTGATTTTTTTCTCTTTCTAATCAAATATTTTTCTTTCTGTGAGTCAGAGAGACCCACAGAAAAAGGATTTCCTTGATCTAACATGAAATGTTTTAATGCTGAATTAATATTAAATATTTATATACATCCAATACTGATCTCACTTGAATAAAGTATACAATTATTCTTCATGTATCTTCATGTGCAGAAATAGAACCTCACATTAGATGTTATATAATTCCAAACAACAAAAGTGCAATTAGATTAAATGTTACATATTTTGGTCATTTTAAACCACATACATACAATAAAAATTGCTCCAGTAATCTGTGTGGATTGTTTGCATTGTTGTTTATTGTTCGCTTCCCTGAAACCACCAAATTCAGTGTTTAAATTAAAAAAAAAAAATGTTGCTGATCACAAGCACTGAACTCTGTCTAGCAGTCCACTTAGTCTACTCAGTGGAACAGGTATAATCAAACAGGACTATGTTTATATTGGTGCATATGCTAGATCCAATAAATAATTTATTCATTTTCTAGGCTTTGTTTCTGTGGAAACGTCAAATATTGCTACATATTTTACATGCTAATCTTTGCTCTTTACTGCAACTAAACTTCAGTCGCTGCGACATGTTAAGTCCAAGACAGAACACAAAACTTGACACTGATCCTTTAAGGTAGTGAAGATATGCAGTCTAGTCGTGTCATGAAGGAATCTGTCATGAAAGGACCTTTCGCATTTTTAAGAAGCCCATTCAAAGTTTTCCTTTGATCCGTTAGTTTGATAATTTTACGATCAAAGGCAAGAAATATGTCAGTGCGTCTGTCACAGGCTGGTGAAAAAAACGGAAGCAAGCTCAGTAACCACCTATTCAAACGAAAAAGATGGGAGAATATGAATCACCTTCTAAAGCCTTTCTTTTCACCGATTTTGGTTTAAGGTCACAAAAAGCTGCAGGAATTGAGTTTTATGCATTCATGCCACACTTGCTATTTTGCAAGCTTTAGGGCATTTATATTGGAGGCCTAAAATATGTTAGATGCATGCCAGTTGTTTGATCTGGTAAAGCGAGAGTGTTGTCCACCTGCAGCAATTTTGCCCAGTGTCATTTTGTATTTCCACCGGAGTTGTATTGTGTTCTTGAGGTTGCTCCACATTGTTTGAAAAAGAGGAAGTCTTCAGCCAACTGAAAGCCGACAAACAGGAAGACAAAACTTGCGAAAGATGTCATCATGTGTGACTGCACAGATGCCTGCCTCAGCACTGACTCCGGGCGGTGTCTGTCATGTTTAGAGTGTCAGTCTACCTCTGCCTGTCAATTTCAGTTTTTGTAAATCTTCCTGTCCATTTGCATCAGCGCAGTTCTCTATTCAAAATTCCACCTGCTTGTCTGCTTGTTTGCTTAATCTACTTCAATCTGTCAGCCTGTCAACTCATCTGCCATTTTAAAGACTTATCATGCAGTATGTTGATCTGTCTGCGTTCGTCTGCCTATCTGCCTGTCAACTTTAATGTGTTTTTGAAATGCTCTATGCTGACAGTGATGCCACTTCTTTTCCCCCTCTTTTTACCCCCTCAAACTTCTTTATTGCAGTTCTTTCCTTTCCCCTCTATTCCTTCTTTTCTAGGACTACATGTCAAACTATTCTTTCCAGTGTCCTCCATCTACCTCTGATATTGCATAACTTTGTGCCTCATCCTTTCTTCACTTGCTTCTGATCTGAGATTGATCTTGTAAATGGATAGATTGTTGCCAAGTGTTGTGCTATTGAAACACATTTAAAATAATCTGTGCACACTTTTTTACTCTGCCTATCATAATATAAAATGGGGAATGATGCATTTCTTATATATTTGAAAGAAAAATATTGTTTTGCACTTCTCCGTGCCCCAATGCTCTTCTCTCTTTGCCTGCATCCTATTTCTTAACTCACTCCTCTCATCTGACAGAACCCCACTTATGATCTTCCTTCTAAGCAGCTTGTTGGGTTTTTCTTCCATATTAACTGCATTGCTATATCCACATTTATAAGTTGCTTGTAAATGTGACTTTTATATCCTCAAAATGAATATATTTAGATAAATGCCTCAACTCCCAGTTTGAATACAGCATAATTAGCCAAACGGCAATGCAGTAAAAACAATGACATATGTTCACGTTATTTTTCCGCAGCTCGTCAGGAGGTCTTATTGCAATGCAGATATCCTCGGGTTTTAGATTTTAAATGTTGGGGTTCTGTGGCAAATAATTTGTGACGTTTACTCTGAAAAGCAGTGTTTAACCTTCCTTTACTGGTTATTCAGCACTGTTTCATTACATCACACTCTCATTTAAACAGCGCAGCACTCTGTGCTCCCGTCACCCAGCGGTCAGACGGTTGACAGAGAAGAGGGCGATGCAGTTTTCAGATTGTATGCTTCATTCCTGTAAAGTGGGTCGTCTCATATGTACTAATTTAAACGCTGATCCAGATGGCATGTGGGTTTAATGTTCCACAGCGTGATTAGATGGATAAATTTCTTGGACGGCTTATTTTTCAGTGCTCAATTAATCAAAATGAATGTGTTAAGGTTCTAACTTCTATCATTTTATTTCAGACAATTTGTGACAGGCGAAAGAAAACTATTTCTAGTTGGAACTGTAACTAATGAAGTGGGTTTAATGTGAATTGGCTTAATTTAAAACAAGTTCCTGTCAAGGATGAACTGACATTGTACTGATCTTTCAGAGGGATAATTATCAGAATATTATGACCAATCATCACTCATGAGAATAAAGGATCAGTGAGGATCAAGGCATCTGGAGGACTTGGAGAGATTGTTCAAAGGAGAATAGTCAAAGGTTCTATTCTCTACATGTTCCAACATTGTTAAACATTATCAGAGAATACAAAAGGCTGTCAAGGAAGGAAGATCTAGGAAAAAATAATTGAAAGCATATTTCAGCAATTTTGTTAAAATTATTATTTATCAACGGGATTTGATTTCCTCCACTGAAAATATATTTATGCCATGTCAATTAAACATAAAAAATTATTTGAAAACATTTTACTCATCTGTTCAATGGATGCCAATCAAAGTGGGTGTCATTGTTGTGCATATGCAAAGAAATACAGGATTGCAAAAACAGAAGGAGTGTAGGGGGAGTTTTGGTCAAATGTGAGAAAGCTGCAGAGATCTGCTGCGTCTGCATGTGGAAACCGATTGTATGTGGTCTGCTCAGTCACAAACTCAGCGATTAGCCACAGAGACATCTCAAACATCCTCTAAAACTGGTGAAGATGATGAAATTAAACCTCGGAAAGACCTTGTGGTACAGCAGATGTGGAAAACAGGAATTGCTCTCCATGGATAAAGTGGAAGAGGGATGTGTGGGAAGGTTGAATGATGAAAGGAATCAGGTTGGACGGAGTAACATCAGTGTAAAATGTCAGCAAGGAGATTGTGAGCGGAAACACAGGGAAAAATATATAAATTGGCATGTTTCAGGTTTCTGGACATCTGGACAATATTAACCTAAAAAAAAAAAAGCATAGTATGCGAGTGTCTCCAAGTGCTCAAATAATTATGAGGTTGATTGTCCAAAAAAATTGACAATTGACAGCTGGAGCCACAGAAAGCATTAAAGATAAGAAAATATGTGAGGATTCATAAGTGCAGACAGAGCATCTGTATGTATGATTAAGGACAGAATTGAAAACATTATCAATGCATAGGAGGGACCTGCTGTTTCAGTCACAAGAAAAACATTTTTAGTTGCATCAAAATGGCAACAAAAACAAACTTTGAGTCATTTTTGCTTCCTAAACCCCTGAAATAACAATTTTGATCATGAGTTGTGCAAAGCAAAGCAATGAAGAGCCTGGCTCTGAATATTTCACAGTCATGTTCATTTACTTTTGCAATCATGCAAAGCAGAAGTTGACAAAATGATTCTGTCTGTTCCCAGTCCAAGATTAAAGATTTAGTTTTTAATTCAATTTTGGTGCTCCAGCAAAGAAACATATAATCAATAGTTACTGTAATGCCTGCATGCATTCAAATCCTACATTTTCTAATACTTTATTTACTCTGATGACAGCAAAACATGACTGTTATCAATACACTTGATGCATATAGTGTATCCAGGCTCAGAAGCTGGATTAATAACAGTCAAATTTATCTTAATTTCTCATAATAATCTGCTTTGTTATCTCTATGCGCAATGATGTCAGCCACAGCACTATATTTCCACGTTTTCTCATATCACTTCTTGCTAAAAAAGAATGAAACAAGGCTTTGAATGTCTGAAACATGTCTTTGCCTCATCACACTTTCTAATTAGATTAATTAAAGTGAGCAGTTACAAGATGTTTGATGCCAGGGAGGACCTGTGGCTGTGTGTAAACACTTGAATAAAGGAAAAAAAAAATACACACATTTTTAATGTATGCATACATAGAAAAAAAGAGAAAAGGGCTTTAAATAATATTTCAGTATTTCCTTACTGTTCACTTAACCTCCTGTTGATCATTTCCTATGGTTGCTAATAACTATGCATGCATCTGTGACGCTGCCTGCATACTGATTCTGCAGGTGCATCAAGCCCTTTACAGTGAGAGGAGAAAAGGGAGCTCAGGCTAAACAGTTGCAGCAATGATTTAACACAACTTCTTTCACGGCTTATTAGCTTTTTCACTAGATGAGCAACCCGCAGACTGAAAATGCACAAACAGCAAATAGAGCCAAAGATATGGTTGACTGGTGCTTAGTGTCTGTGTTCAGCAGAGAGAATTGGCTGTTTCACTGGTGCATCAATGCAGCCGCATCCAAAAATCTTTTGAACTCCATCCCAGTCAAATAAAGCATGTTTGACCTGAAAAAATGATTTGGCAGTAGTAGAAACATATATGTTGTTAGTGCTTGAAGTGAAATCTGTATTGGGTATGCAACAAACAGCAAAGCTAGAAATTGCAATAAGATACTCATTTAAAATTTAAGATGTAATATTTTATGTGTATAATTGCACATAAAAAATATAATAGTCAAAATATTCTCCCCAATGTTTTGTTGTTATTGATGTAAATTGAAGCACCGACCATAAGTGCTGACTATTATCTGGTGTTATAAAATAAAATCTATGAGAAATTGCACATATTTATATTCTCCATCTGTACTGCTTATCCAATATACTACATATCGTCATCTTCCTAAAATAATGGCCTAAGTCATTTTTGCCAAAGTATTTTGTTTTGCCTAAATTATCTTTTGGGAAAATGATGGCAGTTATTTTAAAACATTTTTGTTGTTGTTGCCAAAATTAGTTTTGGGCATTATTTTAGGAAGGTGGTGATTTGAGAAATATTGAAACAATGTTTAAGGTGTGATTTTCTATCTAACTTCCGAAAGTTGTGGTTCAGTTCTATTTTCAGCCAGATTTACTGTGGGCATTGTGTTCTTTAGGCAATTTCTATGTTGATTTTATTGGTCCATCTCAGATTATAAGGAATCTTTCTATATAATTTTTGTTGTTTCATTTGATCCAAAATAAAGAAACATCCAATCGTAGCACTGTGTCTCCATTTTCCCCAACATGTTGATAACTATATTTACTCTGATCTTTATACATTTCTCCTGTTTTCTAAACTATGCTGTTGCTTGGTAAAATTTAGTTCAAGGTTGGTTAAGTCTAAGGTGCATACCTACAAACAAACAGATTAATGCAATATTCTTTGCATTTTGTGTGTGTGTGATTTTAAGTAAAGCAGTTTTTTTTTCTATATTGAATTGTATACAATTTTAGTCACAATAATCATGGAAATTGATTTTATCACATAAACCTTTACCTTGGGTGTGAACATTTTTACATCCACTCTTGGTAAAGCTTTTTGGGGGGTAAAAATATAAAATAGCTGAGCTCAATTAAACAACTCTCTAATTAAAATCTGCTGTTTAAAAATGTGTTATTACTGATTCCTAGCATGAATTACTTTGGCTAATAAAGTGATTACCAGTAGCTAGACTTTTGCAATAATTAAATCATTAACAATCCCATGCTTTGTTAAAGAAAAGGCCTTCGAAAGTTTAAACTGTTGCTTCTTGTAACGCCTAGCATTGCTGCAATACTAAAGCTATCTAGTTTATTTGAAAAACAATTTGAAGCTTAGACTAAAGTGCATTAACTTTTTTTGTATCCTTTGCGATAGTGGTACAACAAATGGCATTTTATAACTTTTTTTCTTGCCTGTATGTGCTTTTCTTGGAGTCATGCAACGTGCAATTTCCGTTGTTGTTGCTTTTGTAACGGTTACGAAACAAACTTCCTCTGCTAATAGTGGTTCTGGTTTTAAAAAGGTAAATAATTACTGGAAAACCCTAAAGAAATTAAACCAAAGCCAAAACATTCTGCATGAATGATGAGTGAAAAACATTGAAACGCAACCAGACACATATTACAGGAGAAAGGCAAAAATACACAACGAGAGATACAGAAAAGAAATATCACCCTCAAAAAAAGATATTTGCAATTCACAAGTATCAAATAATAATATAAGAACACATATTTGTTATTCTTTTGAACTGAGAATGTGTCTTTATTGGGTTGTGAGTGATCAAAAGGGGAGAAATAAAACATGAAGGTAATACATACAGAACTCCACACAAATATGCCCACACACTTTTCCATGCCTTAAGGCTATGCTTCACATTAATAAATGCAGCAGCTTTGTGACACTTCTATGTTGTTCTTGAAGTCAGGAAGATTTTCATGCTGCCTTATGCTAAATATATTGGTCTTAAGACATTTGGATTTAACAAAAAAGCTCATTAGATTTATTTAAACACCTGCTTAGAAATCTGAATGGCTGACCAATTTTTGGATTCACTATTATGATAAACATCCCTAAAATGTGTTTTGGAGATACACAAAAGCCCTTATCATCTGATTCAGATGACATGTTGCTTAAATTGAGTAAAAGCCACGACAAAGACATATATGAGACATGGTGGAGAAAGACAAGAAGTGAAAGTGTATGTTTATCAATATATGTACTGTCTGACAGGCAAAGTAAATTGAAACCGCCATTAAAAAAAAAGAATAAACACAACTACTCAGTGGCACTGATAACAAGAACAATAACTGAGACCAATTTCATTCTGTGAAAACTAAAGAAAGCAGACAGATAAAGGCAGATAAAAGGAGATAATAGCAGGAGATTATAGTCCATTTTTACATCTGCATCTAAACACACACAAGAAAAGACGAGTTGATCCCTCCTGAATCCAATAGCTAACTGAAAGAGTGTGATTTATGACTGGGAGGGAGGGAGCTTATGTTTGTTTTGCCATGTTGGCTTAGAGTGTCATAAATTAATAGTTACTGTGTCTGTGACATGTAATTGCTGAGGCTGATGACAGTGCAAAAACAAAGACTGAATAGAATATTTGCAGAGGAGTGATTATGGCGTATTCACTTAGATCAAACTAAATCTTTTTTTAAATCTGTGCAAAATGATTTCTGACCATTTTTGTTAACTTAGTTCATAAAAAAACATAATTTTCAAAGAGACTCATTTGTGTCAGATATACAATGAGTAAATCACATCTGAATTGAACAACTAAAATAACAAAATGTTAACAAATATGATCCAAGGTTTATTCCTGCATTTTATTTTAATCAGGCATTCCTTACAAGCTTCCCCCAACTCCAGAAAAGTGACTTTTGAGTACAGCATCAGAAAATATCCATTTGTTTGACTGTTAGAGCCACATTTGTCCCAATGCAATCACACACAACCTAAATACATATTTATGGGTGTGTTTTGTGAAGTAACACAAAATGGGAAAAAAAAGGGTTAATGGGGATTTTTGCTTACAAATAAAAATCAGAAAGTGCATATGCATTTAAGCCACCAAATTAATTGTATACTAATTTTACCATGACTGCAACTGAATGATTCTTTTTGCTCGAGCACAGTAGAACTGGATCAAGACTAGACAATTCAAACATATTGGATATGATTTGATGTATTGCATTCCATTATAGCGCTGGTTGTGCGTTTGGAGTGAGTATCCCGCTGGAAAGTGAACCTTCACTTAATCCTCAAGTCTCTTGCAGCCTCGAGCTGCAAGAGACTTTTTCTGAAAGAAAACCTTGAAAGAAACCCTGTAGCTCCATACGTCTCCATTAACTTTATGTTTTGAGTCATTTACAGATTCTAAAGTTATGGATTTCAAGCCTACTAGTGATGTAAACAAAACAGAAAAAAATTATGAATGTTGGCACTCTACAAACAAGCTGTCTCAATACCTGAAGGTGTTAATAAAGATAGTTTATTTATATTGTATTGCATTATCCCCCCACCAACAGGTATGACTGGGAACGTGTGCAGACAAATGAGTTGTTTGGCTTATAAAGTCAGAAATATATCTCATCAAAAGTTTCCAACTTTTGTCCCATTTAAATAGAAGATTATTGTTGTGCGACAATGTGGAAAATTGCAATGCCAGATATTTAGATAAGGCAATTCTGTTTGATTTTGATCCTTAAGAGGAACGTTAAAAATAAAGTTTTTCAAGTTGCTTGTAATAAGTGACTGTCTGTGATTTTCAGTCACATCTTTATAAATTCAGTTTAACAATATTTAATGAGAAGAACACATTCTTTGTCAGTGAAATGTGCACCATTCAAAACTGCTCAAATGTGTTAACTTTGTGTAATTGAGATTTATGTTCTTCTCTTTCCACTGAAGTGCTTTGCGCAAAACAATCAAGCAGCTGCCGCATAAAACATTCAGATGACAAGAAAACACTCGGTGTGTGCTGGCGTGTGTGAGAGCGTACCTGTATTCTTCCCGAGTGAACACGGGGATGACAGAGGGCTGAAGCACTGTGATTTCCACCAGAGTCGTGTTCTTTTTCACAGGCTCGCCATGATCATAGGCCACCACCACCAGCTGTTAGAGATGCATGCAGATGAAGGCAGAGTGGGTTATGACTATATAATTCCATATGTTTCCCTCTGGCATATCTATTGTCTGCTGGCGTAGACTTTCTTTGTTTTCATTTAATTGGTGGTAACTAATGTTAACGCGACCCAAAGGAGAAGCACTGACTCAGTACTCGACTCAGAACAAGCTTACTTTCATATTGCAGTTTTTACATTTCTGTACAATGTTCCAAACTCATAACATTTTGAAGACACATGCACTTGGCTTATGAGGCAGTTAAAAGCTTTGCCAGGTCTCAGCTGATTTAGGTTTTATATATATATAATTTGCTCTTGCACGGTGCAGAAGTGCTCAAAGAAACTCAAATCTGAGACGCCATTAGCTAATTATTTTATATGCTGTTCAATGAGATTTAGTCACAGCTCTGCAACAATTTTCTTTTTCCTGTCACGATCCAGAATGCAAACATGGTGGTACAAACAAAGTATAATGATTCGTCTTAAGGTCGTCTTCAGAGGAAACTGCATTTCTACTTCAATTAAAGGCAAATCAAATTTCAGTGAACAACCACATCTTAGCAGGTTCACAATTGCAATACTAATTAAACATGTTAACTGTTTATGGACAATCACACTTTATGAAGAAAAATACTTCTGAAGTTTCTAATTGTAGTGGGGCAAAATGTAAAATTCAAGGTTGTGAATACTTTTGCAAGTCATTTTATAAGCAAACATTATTGCTGTGTTCTAAAACAGATTTGAATCACGAAGAAATAAATTAAAAACTAAGGGCAAATTTAAGTGTTTCCCATTTGCAACTGACAACCGCAATGTTTCTACCTTTACAAGCGTAATGAGAAAAAACAAAAACCAAAAAAAACACCATATGGACAAATTCAGTTCAGTTCTAAAAAGTACATTTAGTTTTTTACAAAAGAGACTGTGTATGCACTCACTCTGAACTTTAAGTTGGGTTCCTCATTGAGATTTACTCTGGTAACCACATGACCTTTCTCTTCATCTACATCGAATATACTGGCAGAGTATGGATAGGCCTCCTGGTCCACCTTGTAACGGATTAGACCTGCGGGGGTTCCCTGCAAAAAGGAAAATCAGAGCACACATAATGTCAATGGGTTTTGCAGAAGATAATTAACTGCCTCTTTTATGCTTAGCTGAACAAATATTTCTTGAAACATAATCTCGCATTGGAAGAGAAATGACTTTCGCAGAGGTGCTAAATGTCACGCTGTCCCTAAATTTAAATACTAATGATTGAAAATAAAAACACCCAGTACCATTTTAGACACCTGGGCTTCAAAGTTTAATAGTTATAAATTAACCTCCAAAATATTAAAGATAATAAGCAGCATGAGTCATTTTACACAGAATGGTGGCACGTCTTTTTCTATGCCGAGGTTTCAACACTGGCAGTTCTGCTAATATTTATTTTGTGAGGCAGATTAAAAAAAGAGTGTGGAAATTGTTGGAAACAAATTGTAAGAGCTTGAAAATGCAAACCATGTCAGGCAAAATCAAAGCAGACATGCTAAACTGATTGGGCATACTATTCTCATTTTGTGGGTGAGAATAGCATTTCTGGACAAAAATTCAGATGAAGAAGATATGATAAAAAAAGATGAATGTTAAGTTAAATAATATTCAGTAAACTGGAAAAAATGTCATTAATATTACCACTGAACCTCTCTTGATGTCATTATTTCTGCAAATAATTCAGTCGGAGACTTCGCTAAAGTAATAAAAGCTAAATACATAAAGACTTACACATTTCACCAATGACTGCATGGGAACCTTTGTAGGCATGTGAAAGATGTTTTAGAAATATCAGCCATATCATAGAGTCAGCTTTAAATAAACTCTGAAATGTTCACTTCCATATCAAATGGCACACAGGAAAGAATAATAATGCCATTCAGTTTTATTTCAATGACTGTAAATCAACCAACTCTATGCTGAAAATAACTTTTTTTAACACATTTTAGCAACTACATGCCATTTGTAACATTCTGTCTGTAGAAATGAATGAACAATGAATGAAAGTCAATGCAAAGTCCTTGGGAGACATACTATGTGTGTTTGTGTGGGCGTGTGTGTGTGTCTTTAAAACGATGTTGAATAGTGTTGCTATTCAGTATGTTTTTTATTTCCTTATTTTTTCCCACAGAGTGCAAGTGATTAAGGAAAACATCCAATCAAAGATTCAACTCAAGGACATAAAGACAAGTTGGGCTCGTAAAACTTTTAACTATTAACTAGAGCACTGTGATGTCTAATAAAAGATCTTTACCACATGTAACCAGATTTACACGCAGCAGGTCATTCGATTATATTCAATCATATTAAATGATTTAGGGTAGCAATTTTATTAATAAAATACACTAAAAACTCATTAGTTAACGGACACTTGAAGTGACACAATGTACAATTTTTGTGATCCCAACAGAACATAAAGGCAGCAAATGTTGAGTTTAATGATTGTGTTTTGTGAAACATAATATGAGGTTTAATACATAATATGTAGGTTTAATATCAGAACAGCACTGGTGACCTGTACTGTATTGCTGAGATGCTTGTTAAACATCTCCATTAAATGTGTTGCTACCAAAAAGTATATATATATATAATATATATATATATATATATAAAAATTCCCTTCTCACCCACCGCGGGTGGTTCTTATCCTCTGAGCTTGGGTCCTCTACCAGAGGCCTGGGAGCTTGAGGGTTCTGCGCAGTATCTTGGCTGTGCCAAGGACTGCACATTTCTGGACTGAGATGTCTGATGTTGTTCCTGGGATCTGTTGTAGCCACTGCTCCAGTTTGGGGGTTACTGCCCCGAGGGCCCCGATGACCACAGGCACCACTGTGGTCTTCACCTTCCAGGCCCTCTCCAGTTCTTCCCTGAGGCCCTGGTATTTCTCCAGTTTCTCGTGCTCCTTTTTCCTGATGTTGCAATCACTTGGTATTGCTACATCTACCACAACAGCTTTCCTCTGATGTTTATCCACTACGACAATGTCTGGTTGGTTCGCCATTACCATTCTGTCTGTCTGGATCTGGAAGTCCCACAGGATCCTAGCTCTGGCGTTCTCCACCACCTTTGAGGGTGTTTCCCACTTTGATCTCGGGGTTTCCAGT
Organism: Poeciliopsis prolifica; assembly: GCF_027474105.1. Taxonomy (NCBI): domain Eukaryota; kingdom Metazoa; phylum Chordata; class Actinopteri; order Cyprinodontiformes; family Poeciliidae; genus Poeciliopsis; species Poeciliopsis prolifica. Next base: position 455,522 of record NW_026562463.1, on the reverse strand, counting down.
CCATATTCTGCACAGATGTTTCTGTACACTATGCCTGCCACTTGGTTATGTCGCTCCATGTACGCTTTCCCTGCCAGTATCTTGCACCCTGCTATGATGTGCTGGACTGTCTCAGGGGCCTCCTTGCACAACCTACAACCTACACCTACACCTTGTCTGGTGTGGTAGATCTGGGCCTCTATTGCTCTGGTGTTTAGGGCCTGTTCCTGGGCGGCCAGGGTGAGGGCCTCTGTGCTGTCCTTGAGTCCAGCTTTTTCCAGCCATTGGTAGGATTTACTGATATCAGCCACTTGGGTTATTTGCTGGTGGTACATCCCATGTAGGGGCTTGTCCTCCCATGATGGTATCTCTGGCACCTCAACCTCCGTTCCCTGTTGTCTGAGACATTCACTGAGCACATTGTCTGTTGAGGCTTTGTCCCTGATGTATTTATGGATCTTAGTTGTTTCGTCCTGGACAGTGGTTCTCACACTCACTAGTCCTCTGCCTCCGACCTTGCGGCTCGTGTACAGTCTCAGGGTGCTGGATTTGGGATGGAACCCTCCATGCATGGTTAGTAGCTTTCTAGTCTTAATATCTGTGGCTTTTATCTCCTCCTTTGGCCAGCTAATTATTCCAGCAGGGTATCTGATTACTGGCAGGGCATAGCTGTTTATCGCACGGATTTTGTTCTTGCCATTGAGCTGGCTTCTCAGGACTTGCCTTATTCGTTGGAGGTATTTAGCTGTGGCTCCTTTCCTTGTGGCCTCATCGAGGTTGCCATTTGCTTGTGGTATACCTAGGTACTTGTAACTGTCCTCTATGTCTGCTATTGTTCCTTGTGGGAGTGAGACTCCTTCTGTGCGGATCACCTTCCCCCTCTTTGTGATCAGCCGACCACACTTCTCTAGTCCGAATGACATCCCAATGTCAGTGCTGTAGATCCTTGTGGTGTGGATCAGTGAGTCGATGTCTCGCTCACTCTTGGCGTACAGCTTGATGTCATCCATGTAGAGGAGGTGACTGATGTTGGCCCCATTTTTGAGTCGGTATCCGTAGCCAGTCTTGTTGATAATTTGGCTGAGGGGGTTCAGGCCTATGCAGAACAGTAGCGGGGACAGAGCATCTCCTTGGTATATGCCACATTTGATGGACACTTGTGCAAGTGGTTTACAGTTGGCTTCAAGGGTGGTTTTCCACAGCTTCATCGAGTTTGCAATGAAGGCTCTCAGAATCCTGTTGATGTTATACATCTCTAGGCATTCAATGATCCAAGTATGCGGCATTGAGTCATAGGCTTTCTTGTAATCGATCCAAGCCATGCACAGGTTGGTGTGTCGGGTTTTGCAGTCTCGGGCAACTGTGCGGTCTACGAGGAGTTGGTGTTTGGCTCCTCTGGTATTTACACCGATACCCTTCTGTGCCGTGCTCATGTGTTTATCCATGTGTTTGCTTATCTTGGCCGCTATGATGCCTGACATGAGCTTCCAGGTTGTGGAGAGGCAGGTTATTGGTCGGTAGTTGGGTGGGACTGGACCCTTTGATGGATCCTTCTGGATTAGGATTGTCCGCCCTTCAGTTAACCATTCAGGGTGAGTCCCACTTTGTAGCAGCTGGTTCATTTGGGCTGCCAGTCGCTCATGGAGAGCAGTGAGTTTCTTTAGCCAGTAGGCATGGATCATGTCAGGCCCTGGTGCTGTCCAGTTTTTCATGCCTGAGACTCTTTCTTGAACATCTGTCGCAGTGATGGTTACCAGGGCTTGCTCAGGGAGGTTGCTGTGGTCCTCTCGTAGAGAGATCAGCCACTGTGCAATGCTGTTGTGGGACGCCTCCCTTTCCCATATGCCTTTCCAGTATTGTTCAGTCTCCAGCCTTGGTGGGTCTGCTCTGTTGTTATTACCCTGCCATTGAGAGTACACCTTAGCAGGTTGAGTGGAGAAGAGCCGGTTAATCCTTCTGGATTCATTCTCCCTTGTGTATCTCTTTAGGCGGCTGGACAAGGCTTGGAGCCTCTGTTTGGCAGTTTCAAGTGCTTCAGGTATGGGCATCTGACTGTACTTTCTGGGTACTGGTCTTTTCATTGTACCCTTGTGGAGCTCTGACAGTTGGCTCACTTCCCTCCTTGTTACCTTGATTTTAGCCTCTAACCGTCTTTTCCATGGTGGGTATTGGGTCTCATTGGGTCTCTTATAGCCAAGTATCTCAAGGATCACTGATGCTGAGTTGTAGATCAGCTCATTGGTTTCTGTTATGGTGTTGGTAGGGATCGTTCTCAATGCTGCATTCACATTCTCAATGAGACTTTCTGATGGTACTTCACTCAGCCGTTGTAATTGGCGCCGAGGAGGCCTGGTTGTCATTCGGGTCATGATTCTCACTCTCAGGTCAGCAGCTGTCTTGTTCAGCTCTGTTTCGCTCATTGGGGCCGTGTATCCCCTCACTGGGTGGGGACTTGTAGTTAAGTCCCCACAGTCCTGACATCCGGGTTCCTCCCTTTTGCTGTAGCATTTGTGTTGTATCTCGTCAATCTCAAGTTGTGATAGCAGTTGCCGTTTGCGGATGTTGGAACACTGAGTTGTTTAGCACTTAGTGTTGACTGGGGATGTCGAAGTGACCATTTCTTCCCCAGTCTTTGCATGTAACCTCTCTCACTAGGGTTACTTGAGTAGTAGCATTCCAACAGATCCACATTTTCATCTCTCGCCCATTTCCGTCTTGTTCCAGTAGCCCATTTGTCATCAAGGTGCTCTGGTTCCCCAACACCTGACGCAGACCTTGTTTGGCCGGGCGACGTCTGAGCCGGCATGTTATGCAACTTAGTATCTCTCATGGTATGAGGTAGGCAGTAGCTTGAAGGGTCTTGCCTAAGGACCCAGACTGGATTCGAACCCTGCCCTCTCGGGTGATATACTGATGCCTTATGTATTGAGCTATCCAGTCAGCTATATATATATATATATATATATATATATATATATATATATATATATATATATATACATATATATATATATATATATATAATATATATATATATATATATATATATATTATATATATATATATATATATATATATACACACACACACACCCCCACACACACACACACACACACACATAGTAAAAAATGCTATTAGTACTTCGTTTGGGCCTGAGGGAGTACTTTTAAACCGTAAAACCTGGAGAGTATAATGATGTTTTTTGGTTTTTGGCTCAAGAGAATTTACTTTGATGCCTCTACCTGCACTCTGAATCAATTCAGCTGATGAAAGAGGACAGCAAGCACATAATTCAAAGGAAGTGAAGCTTTTAAAGAGGCACATGGCGAAACACTGCGAGAGAAGATTTTGCTTGCAGATGTGAAAATAAAAAATAAGTTCAGAGACTTAGAAATGCAAAGTAAGGAAACTTTGTGTTTGAGTCTGGCCTTTTTTCATAAACATTTATTCAATAGGTGATCACCCAGAGGCTGCTATCAGGATTCTATGAAAATGAGGGTTTTTTTCTCACAATGCACTGCATAACACAGCTCTGCATTTTAACAAATTATTGCGTAAATCAGAAAAGCTTATTTCAAATGATACGCTGAAACTCATGTTGCAGGTTGTCCGATCTGCACCAAATTTCAAACTACTCTAAGTGAAGACTCTAAAGTAAGCTGGTGCTTTATTTTGCAAGCTAAATACATTTTATAATGGATGCTTTGGATTAAAAAACTTGGTTAACAGAACCACTGCTGAGTAGAGGGGGGGAGAGTAAGGCTCCAAAAGGGAAGAGGACAAAGATTCATGGACAGAAGCTGAGCTTCATTATCCTGTCTTATTCCTTTCCAATGCCCAATTTTAAGAGCAAGAAAAGGAAAATAGTTTGATTAAATATGAGCAGCTGCAAATACTCACCGCAGGGTCAGAATCGTTGGCTATCACCGTGGTCACAATGGTTCCCTTGAGAGCATTAGGAGCAACCATGCCTCTGTAGACAGGTTGTCTGAATGAGGGAGCAAAGTCATTCATATCCTGGAAAGAGATTCAAGAAAAGCAAAACAGATCTGTGAACAGGAAAACTGTGAACAAAACCTTACAGGGGAACGATGTGAACTTTTATAAGTTTTTTGTTAACCGAGTCACCAAAAATGTGCAACATGTTCCGAAAGTTCTCTGTAGTGAACCGTTCATCGACTTGAACAAATCAAGGCAGCATCACACAATGTTGAAAAATAATCTTACAATTATCACCAATTACAAGAATTAAGATGTTCTGGTCAGATTTGATCAATTAACAACTCTCTACTTTACGCTGAAAAAAATTTAAAAAATATATATATATTAAGAAAAATATAAATATAAAAAATATCCTCTCCATATAACAAGATTGTGGCACTTCATGCTTTGGGGATCGTGGTTTTCAAATTCAAAGGACTAGAACTTATTTGTCACCTCCCACACAAGACTGATAACTACACATAACTTGTGATTTTCATTTATTCATTCACTCATTCTTTCATTCACAGACATTTTATATGTAATGTGAATGCCTTGATCTACATATTCCAAAAGACTTGCATTTGTCATTTTAATGTTGTTCCTGAAAGGTATTGACAAAGGGGTTTGGAATAGGGTTCAATACCATTCAGATTTATTTGAAAAACACTTAAAAAATTATTATTTGACTTCAACTATAAAACTTTGTCCTATTTTGCATTGATCAGTCACTTAAAAATCCCCGGAAAATAAATTGAATTTTTGACCATTTGAGGTGCATAAAACATTCAAGGGGTATTTTCTATGCATCTGGGCTTTAAAGGTGGTTTTAATCATTTTTTATTGTCCAAACCAAAATGGCAGCAATAAAAATATGCAATGATTCCTGGCCAAAGATTACTCATTTCTCTATAACTGTGCAGTCGTAAGCAGTGACCTCCCAAACAGCAGTGACATCACAAACTGTACAACATGTAGGCATCTTGATTTACAGAATACAAGACACAATCAGAAATACAGAGTACTACCTCTGCTGCCTTGCAACATTCAAACGAAGAAAACAACGAGGGACAGCTTGAAGCTGGAGCGGATTGATATTAATGTATGACACTTGTTTGCTCTGAGGGGACGTGCTTCTTTTGACAGAAAATGTGAGGCATTGTCAGTCAGACCTTTTAAAAAAATTCAAATCAGCACTCAGAAGTCTGAGATGGATCAGCTGTGGCTGTCACATTAGCAACAAATATACTGGTGCCACTTCTGACCCACAGTTTAGTCCATCTCACTTCAGGATGCAGCAGCTATGCACCATTTGTCTCATGGTAAAAAGTCAGTCACAGTTGGACGACAGGGAAACACTGGGTGTTTTTCATCACTTGCACAAAAAGCTCCCAAAAACATCAAAACGCACGTGGGATCAGTTCTCTTGGGGACACCTAATGAAGGTGCTGAACCCCCTCTTGGACTGTATGCAGGGTGAAAAGCTCACACAGTCAGGGGATTTGAGAAAAGAAACGTTTCTCAGATTCTCTTTGGCAGGACTTACTGGCTTCAGTGTCTATGTGGAATAAAGATAAGGCCATGCAATAAGATACATATAGGAGAACCATCCTGTCCTCTGCAAGAACACATTAATGGCCAGAGGAGTTCTATCAAGATGATTTAACCAGTTAATGAAAAGCACTGTAGCTCACCCTTACTCTTTATAAGCATTGAGGCCATTAAGTTCAGTCCAAGAGGTGGAAATATTGACTTTATCAGGAGAAAGAAAGAGGCTTTCTGGATATTCGATTTGAAGAACCTATATTCTACAGACACAAATGAGGATCTGTCTGTTAATGAGTTTCTGTGAGTGATCCTGCTTTGTAGCTTCAATTGATTTTATAATTTTGAAGTTTTTATGATTTTCTAACTTGTCTAAATATCCTTGTGGACCTTTGGGAATGATCTAGTTTTAGATCTCTGAAGTGATTCCTCTTCAAATTATTGTCGGTTTTAACTTGCCAATGAAATCCCTCCCAAAACAGGTCTGTATCATCAGGACTTGCATGATACAGAACTGAAATGTAGCTGAAATGTAGCAGTGAGAACTTACACAAAATATACACATTTTAGCTCATTTAAAGTCAACCAATCTCAGCTTTATGTTAAAAAACCCCCACATGTTTTCCCAATAATGTTCTCAGATGCTTTTGATTTCAAGAGTGTTTAAAACAGAATTGGAAGCAGAGCTCTCGGTTTTCAAACTCCTCTCTTGTGGAACCAGCCTCCAGTTTTAATTAGCAAAACAGATACACTGTCGACTTTAATCCGTCCTTTCTTCAGGATGTGGGAAAGCAGTGAAGTTAAGATAAAATGCAATCTGCTGATGTCTTGAGATCAATTTTTTCTTAATTTGCCAGAGTTGAAATATTTTCGGAACAAGTTTAAATAGGCACTTATTGGACTTTTTGGACAGAAAATGACACTGAATTTCTCCGTAATGAAATTGTCCCCGATAATTATATGTAAAACGTCCAGAAAATAAGACTGACAAAATTAAATAACCACTTTTAGAATACTTTACCTTTAATCTATGAATAAAGAGTTTTCTCAGATTAAATACAAATTTATTTAGAAATTTGCTGATTAAACTCAACTGTCTTGCTAAATTATTGATATACTTTGAAATTCTTCACTTGTCACATTACAGAGAATAACTTTAATATATTAAATAGAGATTTTAGATGATAAAGACAAATAGTGCATAACTGTGAAGAAAACGGAAACTTATCTTGTTTTTAAAACCTTTACCTGAGATAAAAAATATTGACATCCAGTTGTATTCAGCCCCCCTAAATACATGCTGGGATCATCTATTGTTGCAGTTACAGATGCGTTATGATTTTCATCTCTGAACGCTTCGCAGATCCAGAAACAGAAAAGATGTCCAATTTATCTTAGCAAAATAGCTGAAGCTCAGTCAGGCAGGATGTTATTTAGGTTATAGGTCTGGACTTTGATCAGTTTTGTTGCTCTTTCTACAGGCTTCAGGTAAACTCAACCAGTCTCAAATCGTTTGCACCCTCTATCAGGGTTTGTTTCAGGATTGCCCTATGGTAAGATCCATTAATCTTCCCATCAAAGCATCTCCTTACCATATTTTATCATGAGGACGGTATGTTCGTGAAATCTCTAGTTTACTTTTTGCCAAAAAGAGTTTCGCATATGGAATAAAAAGTTAATCTTTAGTTTGATTCGAGCACCTTCAAACATGTTTGCTATCCCCACCACATATCTCTAAAACTGCAAACTGAACTTCTTATGACTGTCAACCAACAAGGTCTTTTCTTTTTCATTTCAAATTTCTGGATTGCACAGCTTATAATCTATCTTGTTGACACCAACACACTGAGCTGCCATTTAAAAAGAAAATAGAAAAGCAAAATGCTGCTGAAATATCTAGAAGTTTTTGGTTGCAATATGACAAAATGTCTAATAGTTCCAGGGGTCAGAGGCAAGGCCTTGTATGTTATTGATTTCTTGATTTCTTTACATTTTTCAGTCTTTCAAATTTGCTTTTTGGGCTTTCCTTGGACAAAGAAAGAAATATGAACGTCCTCCTTCCCCCTGCACTCACCAGTATTCTGACAGTAACTGAGGCAAGCCCAGGAGGCATTGTTCCCTCCACGTCGACAGCCTCTACAGTGAAAGTGTACATGGGCTCAGGGGCAGCCAGAGCTTCAAAGTCCAGAACCTTAAGAACTGACAGCTCCCCCGTCACGGGGTCAATGCGGAAAAGCCGTGTTATCTCGGGATCCAGGCCTTCAGCTCTGATTCGATATGTGAGGTTGGAGATGAGGTCAGCATCTCTTGCCTTCAGAAAAAGAAAATAAAGAAAGTTGAATCACTGCTATGTGATATATATAATTTTTTTTTTTTTTTTTGGCAGGTTAATTTTTAAAACAGTGCTTTCATTAAGCTCTCTGTGTTTAAGTGGTGTATTCAAAGCGCCTGAGGCAGTAACTGTTAATGTTCTTGTGTTCCACTGGTGGTCCATGTCGAATTTCTCTCTTTTTTGTAGGTATTTAAATTGGGCTGCTTTAGGGAGCCCTGCCCTTTTCAATTTTCAATCTTTCAACAACTCACAGAAACTTTGACTGTTACGACATCTCCAGTGCTGCCTGGAATATGAAATGTAAGCACTTTGGTAATTTCATAGAAAATTTAAGAGACTGATTTGAGGCAACATTATTTTGAACTAGATTTATGAAGGCATTAATCTTCAGTCAGTTTACTTTGAATATCATGAAGGTGAAAAAGTTTGTTGGATTAGTTAGAGCAGCTTTTTGTCAAAGTAAAAATAGTATAAAAAATTAAAACAGGTCACAAAATTTCCAACAAATCTTTTCAACATTTTTAGGATAACGTCTTGATTCTAAACCCCCCCCCCCAAAACTACAGCTATATCAAATATGTTTATGCTATTCTATATCAAAGCATCACAGAATAATTTACAGAAAGAAGAATTAATTAATGTTATCTTCTGATTAGTTGAAAAACTGATTTTTAAATCTGTCATTTTTAGAAGCTGTTTTTCTCAATAAAACAGCCTTTATGGAAGTTATTTCTCTCCACCTGCCTGCATAATTTGCCATTTTACTGCTTTTATAAATAAATTCTGATCAAAAACTTCAGCACTGACGCCGTAATCTGGTAACTTCTGGTATTTTTGCCAAAAGCATCCCCCTCCTCCAAAAAAAAAAAAAAAAAAACTCCTAATAGGCACCTTTTGAATGTCAAAATCTAAAATTGTTTCCATAAACAAACTGATAAAAATTAATTTAATTTGTCGATAATTCAAAAGATAAAACATAGAGAGGGTGAATACTTTTTATAAAGACTCTTTACTGTTGTCGTAGTCATTCATCTCTCATAATTGTGAACCACTATGGAAAGATTGCACAGGTCGGTAATTTACGTGGCTTAAACCCTATAAAGAATCCAAGGAATATTTCCAAGAAGAAAAGAAGAAATAAACTGTTCCAAGAATCCAGATGCACTAAAAGCCGTCAGTAAAACAACCGGCGCTTCCTAAGCAGTGCTAAAAACTGATTGCTTCATGGCCATGCAGCACTGACGCCGTAATTTGGACAATAAATGGAGAAACTTTTAGAGGCTGACATTTCGGTACTAAAAACCTTTTACTGATTTTATGTGAGATTGACATTTTTAAAGCAGTTTAAGTTTATATCTTCCTTTAGCTGTCAGTCATTATATCCAAAGGTAACAAACACATAATTTAAAATACACTGTTTAGTACATATACGTTATATGAAAGCTTTCGCTTTTGAATTGAAATGCTGAAATATGTAAAGTTTTCAGTCATATTCTAATTTATTCAGATGAACTTATACATAATTTATTTTTCCAGCCAACCCAGAGACTCACCTTTAACTGTAAAATGACAGTGTCCTCTGGGCTGTTCTCAGGTAGATTGACGTTGTAGGACTGTTGGGAGAATATCGGGCTGTTGTCGTCCACATCCAAAACAGTCACAGAGAGGGTGAGCCTCGATCGCCGAGGGTCCACTGCACCATCCGAGGCTTCAACAACCAGGAAATAGTGACCTTTCACCTTCGAGGTTACAAAGTCATGAAACGAAATTAAGACTGCAGCTAAAAAAAATAAGTGGTGACATCTTTCCGTTGTTTTGAATCCAATAGTCATTAAAGTTCACTAAATTTGTGACTTTCTCTGACCTCTCTGTCCAGTGGCACTGCAGTCCTGATGGCTCCAGAGGCATTGATGGAAAACAGCGTCTGGTGATTGACAAGCGTGTAATGGACCTGACCGTTTGCTCCCAGATCCAGATCTGTTGCCTAATGCAAGTCACAACCAGAAAAAAAAAGCTGCTAAAAACACAAGTGAATCAGCAGTTTTGAAGAACTCAATCTTTAACTTGATCAGGAAATAAAATGAAACCTTTAGCACAACAATGTGAAGCTTTTTTAAGTTAATTGTACAAAGTGAAAATTAAACAGATTGTAACTGAAACAAAAAAAAAAAAGCAAATGGAAAATAATTTCCAGGAATTTAATTAATTCAACTCATTCCTCTACCAGATTGTTTTATTTACCACTTTTTCTGTGACACTGGCTGCAATTCAAGCACAAATCATCATCGATCAAAACAAGTTCCAGCTGCTCGCTTAATGAAATTCTGTAACTATGTTTTTCAAATTTATTAGCAAAAAACCTATAGCTTCTTCACAGAAATAATAAATGAGAGGTTTTATTTTTATAATTCTTTACGATTCTTGAAGAATCACATCTGTGATACTAAAAATATGATACTTCCGCTTTAGCATCAGTCACAGCCATCAGGGGGGTTTCTGCAGTTCTAATAATAAAACTTCAATGCTTTGTTAGGCCTTAACTCCAGCTGAAAAAGATTATTCTATCGTCTAACTAAGGTGGTAAAATGTTTTTGGACTTTGCTTCATATGTTTTCCAGTTTATACAAAAAAACAACAACACACACACAGTGTTTATTAAAGGTGTCCATGTGTTCTTATTTTTTGGCCAATCATTTAAGCGTAACGATGAGCCATGATACAGTTAGTGGAGTCATTTAATTTGGGCTTTTCAGGATTTCTTTGGGCTTTTACTTCTTCCTTTATGATCTGATGCAGTAGGTGTTGCAATAGTGGCAAAAGCTATTCTCACCATGATGTGACCCCTGCCGTACCTGACTGTTGGGTCATCAGACCTGCAAGGTTTTAGAAGTCTCAGCTTCAACACTTTTCAAGAAATTATGGCCAAATAGCTCAATCTTTGTCCCTTCTTAGAGAAAAAACTTTCACAAGGACACATTTGGTTTATCCAAGCAGGAACATTTCAGTCAAGCTACAGGAGGAACAAGTCTTGGTGGAGAACTACTCTGTGTTAATGTTTCACTTGCTTAACTGTGGCCCAAAATTTTCAAGTTCATCTGCAAGTTCATAATAAGAAAGATCCCACCCATTTCCCATTCATCTGGCAGTGACAGTTTCACTCAGATGTTTGAGACTTGATGTTCTGACAAGCTAATAATACTCAACACGCATCAAACTAGAGTTTTACTAGAAGAGTAGGCCAAGAGGAAGCTTGTGGAGTGGCTCTGACCTTGACTCTATTGAAAACTCATAGATAATGTTTAAAAGCTGAGTGTGTGCCAGGAAGCCTGATAATTTAAATGGACAGCACTGCTTCTGCCAGAAAGGGTGGTCAAGTATCCCGCTAAATTTAGGCCAGAAACTTCTTAAAGAAATACAAATATGCGATTAAAGTGTCATTTAATTGGAGATTCAAGTTGGTTAAGATCATTCAACCACAGAAAAAGAAAGGGTGCAAAATTCAGTTAGTGGAGATCCAACACAGGTTGTGGTGTGTTTACAAGAATGAAATCATTACACAGTGTGCAGAATAATTAGGGAAGTCTTATTTTTATTCATCATTGAATACAGTGCTCAGTTAATCCAAAATGTTAATAAAAGCCTAACCTAAGAGTAGTTTTCACATCTCACTTTTTTTTTCATCTGTTTAAGAGAGAATAATAAACAATTTAAAACTTTCCAAGAAACTAATATTTCTAAAAATGACGATATGGTCAGAATACTCACTTACCTAATAATTGTGCACAGATTATACTCCCAACTTTTCTGCTTCTGTTTGCTCATGCAGAACACAAAGCTCAACTGACCTAGCCTGGAGGGGAGTAGGGCAAGATCATGCAACCAGTAAAAGTTGTCATATTTTTTTATTTTCTGTTCCTTTAAATTACTCTCATTATTCTTATGAATAATTGTGTTACAGTTTTAAGTTTACAAACTCCAATTCAGACCACCTGTAATTGAACACATAATGACCTGCACATACCATACTGTCCACCAATAAAGCAAACTGTACTATATTTGACTCAACGATAGTCCATTTTTTACCAACTTTCTTTATGATGACAGCTGGATTGGCACTTGCCCTTTTTGAATGAATAAAACATTTTAAAGGTTTCAACATAGCAGCATACATCTGCAGTCAGCGATGAGACCAAATATATTCGGGACTTATACAGATTACTTACTGCATAAGTTTATTACCAATACTGTGCAATCTGTGTAGCATCTTTTAAATGTAATTTCCTGCAAACACAAATTGTAAACTTCAGTCAGACAGCACATTGGTATGTGTGCTCTCTGTCCCTCCATCCTTGTACTTTTTTCCTCTGAGATTCTGAAGGTATTTTACAGCAAAAACTAAACGTCCACAAAGTTAATGACGCAGTACTTTCAGTTTTAACTTGACAAAAAATGGAGTACAATATTATCCTCTCCGTTTACCGTTTTAACATGGCTGTCTTTCTGTTACTGTTCTGCAGCCACACTGATGTTTTTCTCCACAGTCTTTTTCAACTAGTAAAATAAGGTGGAAAGAAAGGGACAAATTGCTAGCTGGTGATCCTCTCCACCTTTCTGAATGTTCAATCAGCACTCTGACAGCATTAAAATGGATGAGACCAGAACAAAAGACACATTAACACAGTCTTCTGTGCAGGGCTGAATCATGTGTTGCTCACACCAAAAGCATAAAGAGTTAAAAAATAATTGCTTTACTTGCAAACACTATGTACACTAAATACACAAATGTGCATCTTTGTGAGGACCTATTCAAGTTGTATCCCTTGTTGATCCTTGCAGTCTGACACTAATTCAAAAGGCACTTTGATGCTTCAGATGTGTTTTTAGGGGTTGATAATACTATTGTCAGTAGAAAATGCTGGCCAATATTGTTCATAGTACCTTGAAAGCAAAATGAAATTAACAAGCACATAGTGTCCACTGATGACAAAAATAAGGACAAGCTCTACTTCAAGTTGATGGAGCAGGGTTGTGAGATTTAAGACAAATTAGAGCAAAATATCATGGAGGTGGCCACATTTCCTCATCAAACAGTAATTAAAGCGAGCCTGATTCATAGGGGAACCTATTTTCAAAGGAGCAGGGACAAACAGGAAGGGCACACTTTTAATAAATAAGGAAATCTAAAAAAAGATGAACATGCAGGTAAGAAAAGTAGTTGAAATGTTATCAGATAAATCATTGCATCATTATTTATATATTTGGAAAGCCCACCTATCCAGAAATTTATATTTGTAGCATATATTTAGAATAATACGAAGAAGAAGCTGAGATACCTAAGCTGAATGCTACTTGATCCACTATTGGCTGACATTTGCAAAGCACCCAATCCAGAGTTGCCATTTATTGGGCTTGCTGCTGATTGGCTTTAGAAGAGCTCTCAAATATTCCCTCATTTTAACAATTTCTGTGTGCCAGCTGTCCCAAACTCCCACAAATATTGGGGTCCACTGTGCATAAGCATTGGCATATATGCTTTAAATACTTTTAAAAAAAAAGAAAAAAGGGGGAATAAAAAGCAAAATGACAATGAAACTAATGAAGAATTGTATTTATTTAAATTGAAAACAAACTTATTTACTCCTGGTATTTGCAGTAGAAGATGTTTATTCAAACATAAAAACTCCCCAAGAAAATCTACCTGATGGTTAGAAGTTCATGAAAAAAGCAACCTCATCATCATATCCATTCATATTTACAATCCACTTACTTTGCTCTAATGCAGCAACTTGCTTTTGCAGTGACATTTCCACAATTTTCATTCATCTCACAAAGTAATTATTTGAATTAGTGTAAATTAGACACTGTCTTGGCTCTGAGTGAGGAGTCCTCTCCATTTTATTTGTATTCAGTGACTCATTGCCATCCGGGGGGGAAACTGTGTTGGAAATTTAATGGGGCATCCAGCTTTTGTGTGATTATCATGGGTTGTTTGGAAAAGGGAGATAATTGACATGCGGACGGTCATAGAGGCATAAAGTAAATCAGGAGAGAAGCTGGAGGCTGATTTAGAAGCTGCTTTCAGTTTTTTACTTGGTATAAAGTATCACATTCAGATTTGCATTAAAAACAGGCAACACAAAGAATTTTGGAATCCAAATTTGAGAGGTTGGGGATGAATTTGGAAGTGTCTGATTAAAGGTAGACTCTTTTTGAGTGACAGCCACTGCATACAATTATATTTTTACACATATTCATGTAGTAAAAAGCAGCAAGGAAGTTGAAGCCTGGCACTTAGGATGATTTATAATGTATATTTTCTAGAAGTTTACAATGGTGTTTATGATATATTTTGTGTCTATGTTTTCTCTAAAGTTCTTTCTTCCAGCTTAATTTAGATTTTCTTTTCTTTTAGAGGAGAAATGGAGGACAGACTGACCTTGTGTAATCATCAGCATATTCAAATTAATGGTATTTTCTGTTTTTTTTCTTTATATAAAAAGGATTCAATTATCGAAATTAAAGTAATTTATCCTCCTGTAATATAAGGCTTTTGATGGATTAAAGAATACAATTTGGTTTAAGGTACTTTTATAGCCAGACAAGTTTTCAGACCATAAAGAAGTACTTTGTTATTTTTTGAAAATCTCAGGAAGAGAACGGAGGAACTGTCTGTGCAGCAGAGATAAGCCTTCCTCTTCTTTTGAACTTGAGAAAGCTGTCTCTTCCTCACACTTACCTGGAACTTGTCTACATCTGCTGTATGTTATTTCCTGTCAGGTATTTCTGTTTTTTTTCTTTGCTCTGTCTTTTATTGCTAGTCCACCAGCAGATTATTTTTTTTCTATTGCTAACACGATGGGAATCCAGTACTTAACTTTGGGTTTACCAAAGTATTGAACACTGTAGAACAGCTGTTGTTAGCCTTGCCAGTTCTGTTTGTAGACCCTTATTTATGAAGACACATTCACAGCTTTAGTTTACAAATTAGATTGAATTTATAGTTATAGAATACTTTTTCCTTTTCCCAGACATTCTCGTTCTTCTACAGGAGTATTTCATCTCCACTGGATTGCTCCATTTTATTTATTTATTTATTTTTCTCACGTACTCAAAGACTTTCCAATGCCTTGTGGATCATTCTGTTCTGCTTTACCATATGTTGATCTCCAAAGTAAAGTGGCGTCTGTAAATTCATTCAGAAATACGGTTAATACCTTCAGGTACGAGGCCTGGTTTGGACTGATGCCCAGAGTCGTGCCTTTCTCGGCCCGCTGAGGAATAACGCCGTCTGTTTTGCTTTGGATTCTGTCCAACGTTCCTTGAAAGGCAGGAAGTTCAGAACTGGAATGATTTCAAGTGCCCTCTGTTCAGATCAGGCGTGGCTTTTGGATGTTGCATTTGGCCCAAGACCAAAAAGTGGAGCGAAAGTGAAAATTTACAATGCCTGGAAGATATTAAGCGTTTTCTGAATTTAGAAAGCTTGTGCTCAAAAATAAAGGAAAGCAATTAACTTTTAAATTCAGAACTTAAAGCTCAACTTGTTCAAAATCCTATACAAGGGTGTGAAAGGGGCAAACGTTTAAAACAGGAATAGTCCGAGTGTTGATTAACATTTAGAAACCGGCAAAGAGTCAGATGGATCAAAGAACCCTTGACACAAATGTACAAAGGCTATAAATTAAGCTCGAAGTAAATCCAAGTAGGCACACATCTGAAGAAGTATCTTTAAAAGATCAGAGCTGATCAAAGTGTAAGATTCACCAATGAGCCTCTTATGGAAAATAGGCCAGTCAGTGTTAAGGTCTGGAACGTAATGTTTTGTAAACAGTTTATGCAATGATTTTGAAAAATGGCAATCATTTTATATATTCACTTGATATTTAAAAAGATTTAAAATGTTGCCACACCTTCGTCGCCTCAACTTCAGTTTTATGTCATGAATAAACACAAAATTGCAAATAACTGTCCAATGGAAGATCAACAGATGAATTCATTGCAGAATTATTTACAAATCAAAATCTGAAACTGCCTTGCCTCCTACTTTCCACCCCCAACAATAGAGTCAAAAGCAGACCAATCAGAGCTTTATGTAGACCAGGGCTTATTTCCAGGATAGACGGAGTTGTAAAACTTGCCACCCAAACCCTCAAACAAACTTAAGTAAAATTGATCTTTGGTTGTCGCAGCAAATGAAAGTAACAGGAGGGTTTAATTAAAAGCCACTGTAACTATTTGTGTGAAGTGTGTGCACCTGTTTATTTCATTCCTTTAGATGTGCTAAAGGAGATACACTGAGGGTAATTAGCAGTCTAATTAATGCAACAGATTAGCATAACCTTGCTTTAATGTAGGTTAAAAACAGACAAACGTTAATTCCTGCAGGAGCTACAAATATAACACTTTTTCTTGTACAAATCAGGAAGACAAATTAGGAGAAATTACTAATCTATGCAATGGGTTTAAATAGCTGTGTGTGTTTAACCATAGTTGCTCATAATTCCCACGTTGCTAAGCAGTAAGACACTGTTTGTGAGCTAATTGTGAACTAAATATTTTTGACATAAGTTATTTTTAGTAAACTTTCTGATTTGATGGCACTTATTTTGTTTCATCACTACTAAAGATTGAAATAATTTGTAAACCTATGTGAGTAATGCTTTGAAATGATGGTCACATATTTGTAAATACATGCACAAAATGAGAGTGCATATAAAAGACAACATTCTCAAAACATTATGCCTTTCAGTCGTAATAGCAATGTATCAAAACCCAACAGATGGTCCAAACTCCAAGAAAATTATTTGTGTCATCTCCACTGTAAAACGAGCTGGACTGAGTTATTTGAGAAATGATACAGACAAAAATTATCTGTCATTGACTCGCCCCCCTGCTAGACTTTTAAATTGTGTAATCAAGGACTTGTTGAAACAGTCAGATTAATTTTTCTTAATTATCATGTTTTTGTTCAAGTGTCATTATTAAACGAACAAATTATTGCTCATTAAAAAGCTTAAACAAGTACACAGCCTCGTGGGAAAACACAATCAACACATCGATGTCCTTTGTTTTCACACGGGGACATCATTACAGAAGCAACTGTGTCGATTTTAGCTTGCAGGATTTATCTTGTGAAAGTATGGAATGGAGAATCTCCTTACCATGATCTGTCCAACGAAGGCGTTATCCTGCTCCTCGGTGACGGTGAGATTCACAGGCAGTGAAGAGTTGAACACCGGATCGTTGTCATTCACATCAGTCACCACCACATTCACCACAGCAGTGGAGGTCTACATAATGACAAACACATTTATAAATAATAGTTTCATTCATTGAAGAGCTCTACGGCTCCAGAAGATGAACAAAAATATTTTGAAACCCAATTATAAAACACCATAGTGAATCTTCTTTTATATCCTTCCTACGGACTGAACCTTCAGTTACGCCTTGGCTCTTCCACAATGGCTCTTAATGACACTTTGTGTGAAAATAATTTATAAAAAACAACTAATATTTTGCCAGTAGCAGTTTGCAGCACTTCTGAAAGTCACAATGCTTTTGCTGATCATGCCCAAATGTTTTTTTAATGTGGAACTGGCATCATTTTTAGAAATATTTTTGTAGTCCTTAGAATAGCAAAAGGTTAAAGCTGTTCACAAGAGAAGCATTTACCAACATCAAGCTGCCGTACAGTAAAGTTTAAATTTCAACTTGCAAACAGCAGCTTTACAGTAGATTAGCCTCAATGCACCAACTTGTATAGTTCTCATCCTGTGGCAGTATGATGGATTCATAGGCCAAACAGCCAATTAGGCAGTTTGTAGTCTGACACTCTCCCTACAGGACATTTAATAATATGAGAGACAAACAGGTGTGTATGGGTGTGCACAAGTACAGACAACCCAAGGCCTTTTGGATGATACTGATTAATGTACCAGTGTAATGCATCTATGCTCCAGTCTTCTGTTTTTCTGTTTCTATTTTTTTTTTTATCTCTGAATGGTCTTCTGTGGCTGTGGCTGCCCTGTTCATAACATTTTTCTCTTTCCCAAACTCTACTCTGTCTCACACTCAATATATAATGCAGCTCCCAGCAGAGACATGTTTAAACTTCCTTCACCCATTTTTTTCAACTTTACGTCATTTTGGACTCAAAGGTGATGCATTCATCATTATGCCTCAGAGACTGGCTGAGACAGTGCATGTTAACAAGTGTGTTTCAAGACCTATTAAAATCAGTATAAATAATAGAAGCAAAGCAGTAACCACCCAACATCTGCATGGATCAATGCAAGGTACAAACGTATTTTTAAAATAATATAGAAAATTATTCATGACTTTCTAACATGCTCTGCTAAAAAAAAAACAAAAAACAAAGTACTAAAATATGTGATAAGGCACTGACAGTTTAAGTGATTTACAAGAGGCATAAAATGGATGCCCTGCTCTCCAGCATCCACTTGCATCTTGGCAGGATTGTAATATCATTTAGAAAAAAGCTTTTGCTCCATCAGAAAGGGGAGAAAAAAGGGTAATCTGAGATCCTTGAAGTCATGTACCCAAAAGAGTCGACACATATAATCGTGGTTTTAACAGAAAAACACGTGATGAAAATGAAACGCGGTGTTTAGATGGTAAGGAGATGGTGAATAAGAAAATGCAGAAAAACAGCCAGTGCACAGTGACCACAGGGGGTATGAAATTGGAACCAAACTAGAAAAGTAGTTCCTGCAGTTTGCCTTCCATATGAGGCATAGAAACATCTGAAAGACATGTTGGCAGAGATGCAATGAGAATTTTAACAAAATATTGGAACGTAATTCACTGCCTCTGATATCCACACTTTATAGTCAACAAATACACAATTGTAGAAATTCAACAAACTTTTCTTAAGATTTAAAATTATACACAACATGATGAAATAGCCAACAACTGTGAAAACTTTTTAAAGAGAGAACTAAATTTTTAAGCACTTAAAGAATTTCTCGATGAGGTCAAAGGTCCAAGATAACATGTAAACAACAAGCAACAAGTAAATCCTCTATGAATTTGCTTAGAACTTGCCTACCATATGCCTACCATTGCTTTTGTGACCTGAAGATGTCATGATTCTCGGCAACAAAGCATAACGAGGACTCTAATTTGTTAAAAAATATTAACTTAAACTTTATGAACTATTAACTTTTCATGCCTTGATGAATAGGTTTAATTTCTTCACACACAAGAAAAAACTAAATAAATGCTTTAAGATACAACAAAACACCAGCATCAACGTGATTTACTGAGGTAAAGCAATAGATGGCAGTCTAGAATGGCACATACTTAGTGCTGCCAAAGCCAAGGCTCTGTGAAAGTAGCTTGAATAATTCATATTTTAGGGAACAGGAAATGGTTCCTTCTGTAACACAGTAGATCTGGAAGTAAATTTTATGTAGCACATCATCAGTATAACTTTTAGATTTATGAATAATAATATACATAAAGTCCTTTGGTTGACGTTAACTGATTAGAAGTCTGATATTTGCAACCCAAGTTTCAAAACTGAAGAATCCTTTTAGATTGGAGATGTAACTTTTTAAAAATTGCATGTACTGTAAACTTATAACCCTCATCTTACTTGTCAAGGTGACATCATGCATGGCAGATCCCAATGTGGACCAACAGAACATTACCTAAACCATCTCGCCTTTTTACCAAAGTGAATCTTGGTGTTTTTTTCCCCAGGTAAACAATAAACACACACTTGGCCATTCACAAGATGTTGACTAAAACTTGAGTCAGCAGACCACGCCACCATCCTTCAAATCTAGTAAGTTTTTGTTTCCTGCCTGATAAGTATCACCCACTAACAGTTACTAACAGATGTAACAAAGAGAGTAATATGGTCCGTTTTTCACCTCGCCAGAAGTTGTAATTTGAAATCTGTTTAGTATGTTAGAATTCTAGGAAGACAATGACGATGTTGCATTAGGAAGCTATTGAGCAACACTGATAAACACAGGCAATGTACTCGCACACAGTAGTGAGGTAAGATATAGCAGGAAATCCTATCTTCTAAATGAAGATAGGATTTGGCCAAAGGATTGATCAGAGAAATAGTTCCTTTGTAGAGTTGATGGAAAAGCCGATGAAAGAGTCAAGACAAGGGTCTCAGTAGACATACAGGTTTGTACAGGATATTGTGGAAGCAGAAAGGGATTGTATTTGAGACAGGAATGAGCTAGTTAGGGGAAAAAAGTTTGGATAAGTTTTGCAGGGATTACAGCAGAAAGGTGACATAAGATAAAGGTGGATGAGAGAGAAAGATTTAAGAAAAGGGAAAGGAAAGATTCACAAGTGAGACTTGTTGAATTAAAGGATTTGGAAAAAACCTCTAGGGGGGATGTCTGGGGCAGAACAAAGCAGACAAAAGGAGGAGGATGGAGACTCCTCTGTACGATGAAAACCAGCTATATTTGAAATAAAAGTCATTCTAAATATTTTCTCTTAAGTTCTTTTCAACTTTTTTTTTCTGTAATTGACTATTTTCATAAATGTCAAGTATTTCCAAAAATGCCTTTAATGACCCTCTTTCTACATAATACAAAAGGTGTCATTTGCAGCAATTTGCTTCCAACAGTTGCTTGATTTGATTTTGCTCAATGGCTGTAAAACGACTGAAGTTAAGAGAGACAGTTAATACTGGTGTGGCAAAGCTGAGTTTCTTACTCCATCTGGTCGTCCGTCTGAGGCGGTGACAATCAGGATATAATGATCCAGAGACTCCCTGTCCAAAGCCTTGTCCAGAATTAAATACCCTGAACTGGAGAGAGATGACAAACAGATCAGATTGACGTAGAAGGAGATCAGAACATGAATATAAAAGACGCCAAACAATAGAAGTCATCAGTTTAAAAAAAACAGGCAAAAGACAAAGCAGGGCAAATCAGGATACCATGGTGTAGAATACTGAGTTTAATTTGACGAGAAGTTTCTGTTCAAAAGTCACTGATTGCTAATCATGTGCAGCACTCCTTCTAATTTCATGCATTTTCCAGATTTGTTTGTATGCAAATACAAGATCGAAATGAGTTAAAAACTGCTTACACTTTTTTTCAGTGCCTTGCAAAGTAATTCATACACACTGAACTTTAATAACACAAATTCTAATGTATTTTAGGGGGAGTTTTATGTTTTTGAACAACACCAAGCAACCTTTAATTATAAAATGAACGAAAAGCAAACTTCTTCACTGAGAAAAAATTTGAAGTCTAGTGAACATTTTTATTTGGCCCCTGCAATCTCAAGATTTTTGCTCCATTCGCAGCTGCAAGATAGATTTTCACTTGATATTGGTCATAGACTTTCACTGGTCCATTCTGATATACAGCTACAGCCATGCTCGAAGGTTAACTTTCCCTATACTCTCCAATTTTTTCTGCATCATAAAATAGTTTTTCTCTGGGGCTGAACTGTATTTAACTACATCCATCATCCAGTAGTATTTGAGCTGCTTCACATTCTCTGCTAAAGAAAAGTGTTTCTATCAAGTTCCCCACAGATATTCTGATTGATGTAAAGTGTTACTTTTCCTTCACACACCAAATTTTGCATGTTGACCATAATCTGGGATGTTGTTTTCAAAACCTAACTCTAGTTTAACCAACAAAACTGTTGGTTAAACAAGCCTTTGAGGCCTTAACCGAAATAACTTCATTTGTATCGAAATTAATAGACAGGAAGAACCTATAGTATTTAACATTTTTAGAGCAATTGACAAGATTTTATTTAGGGGCATATAAATGAACAGGGGAAGCCACACGTTTTACTTTAATTGAAAAAAAAATAAAACATACTGGAGACTATGCATCCTTCCTTCAACATTACAGTCATGACCTGCTTTGTGTTGGTGTATCATTAAGAAACCCTGATGAAATACATTGAAATTATGGTTGCAATGTAACAAAAGGAGAAGAAGAAGAAGTGGGTATGAGTCTTTTATTTTGGAAGGCACTGAACGTCAGTGGAAACTGCATTGGACGGCTGCACTGGAAAATAGCCTCTCCAGCAGGAGGTGTCTTTTTCAATCTAATTATGGGTAATTTAGTAATCAGGAATAGACAGGGATGTATCTTATAATACAAGTTTGTACTCATTGTGTAGAAAACACAGCTTAGGTATTGCAACATTTGGGTTTGTATTGGAACATTGTCTAGTTTCACAGACATCTAGCTAAATGTTTTAATCCTCCTCCCCAAAAAAAATGAAGGATGATGAGTAAAATTTACCCTCCACGATTATGGGATTCTGCCCTTCTTACATTGATTAGATGTTTATTCATACCTCTTTCTGCCATTTACCCTTAAAATGTAATTTCGTACCCAACTGATTACCTTTTCCACCCTCTCCACGTTTCAGATATAAGCACCTAAATAAAACTACATCTTGATCACATTTCATGACTTACTTCTGCTGCAGTGCAAAATTTCCATTAATATCTCCACTGTGGATTTTGTAGGTTATTGGATCCTTCTCTCGATCCACTGCCTTAAAAAGAAGCAGGCAGTTAAACACGTATAAAGGCAGACTTACAATGTTTTTGCACTTGTAATTTTGAGTAGTAACACCTGAGTGGTGCAAGAAGAAGGCTTTTTGGCAGAATTTGTGCTTTTTATGGTACTTTCCATTCAGTTGCAGAAAAATGTAGGGGAGAACAAAATGATCAAATAAATCATACAGACTCGTAGTAAACTGTGTGCATAGCAAGTTGGTGCTGATTGCAGCATAATTTATTGCCCAAAAATATACATATCCTATTTCTCTGTAATTCAGTATGATTTTAGATTGGGGTAAATTTCATTTTTAAATTGATCTTGAGGGTTATTGTGCTTTTAATCATTTTAATCAAGTTTTTACAGCTAATTTAGATTTTATCTTCAGTAAAATGTGGTTTTATGGCCATTGTACTTCCATGAATAATGGCCATGAAACCTGAATAACGTAATGTTGAAAATTTGTTCTTTGAACATGTGGGGATTATTATTCCTTTGAGCCAAGATGCTGGAGGACACAATCAGCAATTACTAGCTGGTGTTGGTTTGCTGACAGTGTTACTCTTACCTTGGCAAGCACTTATGTGGTTATCAAGGGGTAAAAGCAATGAGCAGCTAAGTTAATTAAAAAGGGAAAACAAAAATGACATTTAATTATTCTAAGAGTTTAAAAGATTATCATACTTAATGAATAACACTTTCATGCGGTTATCCTCAAGGCAACGCAGTAATGACTGAAAAGGCTTAAAAAAATAAAAAGTCCACAATATATGTTTTTTTTAACCTAAAGAAGCAGGCACTGCAATGTTTCAGCCAATGCAGCAAAGATTTGATCAAACTCTTTTTGATGCTCTTCACATTGTGTGCGTGTGTGTCTACCTGCAGATTAAGAAGTGTAGCACCAGTCCTCATTGCTTCACTGATCTCAAGGTTGTATTGTTGGCGAGGGAAGCGAGGAGGGCTCTGGTTGTTTGGGGGCAAAACTTCAATATATACTGTTGTAATGGAAGACCTGAACAGAGTGAGAAAAGGTGAAAGACAAAAGACTTTGAGGTATAGCAAATGGAACAGATAAGGAGAACTCTTACACACACAGAGTTCCCGCTACACAGTGTCT
This sequence comes from Poeciliopsis prolifica, assembly GCF_027474105.1. Classification (NCBI taxonomy): domain Eukaryota; kingdom Metazoa; phylum Chordata; class Actinopteri; order Cyprinodontiformes; family Poeciliidae; genus Poeciliopsis; species Poeciliopsis prolifica. Next base: position 432,040 of record NW_026562463.1, on the reverse strand, counting down.
GCTAAATTAACAACAGCCCTAGAGGAATATTAGAGGGGAAAAGTTGGAAAAGAAAATTGCTGCAAGTTATATACAAACCATATAAGGTGACTGAGGGACCCATGACTTAAGATAAAAAGGGCTGCACAATTTGTTTTCTGGCTGTTACTGTGTCTAATCAATAAAAACATAATGTCAACAACAGTGTAAGTGACAAAGAGTTTAAATAGAAGTATTGCTGCGGGGCTTTACAAAAGTATTTTTTCTGTGGATGTTGAGCTATCTATTGAGCAGTCTTGGGAACTTCCTCTGGTGTTTCAGTGACTCAGTTTTCCAATGGGTGGTGACCTTTCAGTGAAAGAACATTTTGATATAATCCTGCTGAGTGAATGTAGGTGGAAACAATTTGCCTTTTGGGGCCGCTTCGTTATTTCAGCTAACACTTTTGTTTTAGCTACTTAAAATTTTGCAATTGACATAAAAGCTTTACAATTGCATCACAACAAAGTTTTATAGATATGGAATCAGAAACACATATGTGAGCCTCTTTTTTTTTTTCAAAATATTGTGATGGTAACTTTAGTACCAGAGGGATTGCTGAAAAGTCAGCAAAAGTTGAACTGTTGAATCTACTTTGAATAATGAACTCAGCACACTGTGCTGTTTGATAACTAATTGGAATGCATGTGTGATTGAATTTAAAAAAAAAAGTATTTTGTAAAGTGCTCTGAGATGAATTTTGTTGTCAAGTGACACTATATAAATAAAATGAATAGAAGTACAATCAATAATTGTGTGCCACATTTATTTTTAATAAACATTAACAGAAAATTCACACAATATGTCAGTTACAATCCAAATATTGCACATGGAGAAATAATCCTGAAATGAACTTATGGCTATCAAAGTGGAATGACAAGTAGAATGGGTCTCACACAGAAAGGAAGCTCAAATAGTCATTTTAGGTCAAAAGCTTAGTTTAAAAGTTTTAGTATTAAAAGGAAATCCTTCCATCTGTCAGTACAAGTTATCATAAAAGGATTCATTACTATTTATGAACTATAGACTGTGCCTCATGGCCAAATTATCACATAAGCAGAAAGAAAGTGAAGATTTGTGTGCTGTAACTCAATGACTATGTGACTGACCAGTGTCCCTGTCGAACTGGTCCTGGTGCGACAGAAACTGTAACTAATTGGTTCCTTGAACCACTTTCACTTTTTTACCTTCACAAATTTATTTTAATGATGCATTAAAAATTAAAGTGTTGCACTTTTAGCTTTAGCCATTTTGAAATAGAATCACATTTTTCCTCTGATAAAGTGGAAAGAAAATGAACCAGCCACAACCTTGTGATTCTCAAGATCTCTAACAGAAGAGTAAAACCTATAATCAGTAAAGTTGCCTGAGAACCATGATTAGTTAGGGAAAGTCAACAGCTTCATTAAAAATGTATTCACTGAGAAAGACATTGACGTGTTGAATACTTACTTTCTTTATATGATGTTAAAAGTCTATGTTTCAACTTATTGCTAGCCTCAGCAGGATTGGAAGAAATAGGAGTATCCATTAACACTTCATGCTGTTCAATTTGCTGAAGTAGTATACAGACAGTGTCTTAATAAGGTACAAATCAAAATGTGTTTTAGCGTTATTGGATTTGCAAAAGAAAATTAGCAGAAGGGAAAAAGGAAATCATATTGATCTTGTATTTCACAAAGCATCAGGAAAAAAAGGATTTGGTTGAGAACTTGACAGATGATCATTTCCCTTTGATAAATAAAGACGTAATTGCATAGTATTTACTTTCCTCTCTGATAAACAACTTGAACAGTTCAATATGCTCTATTCACAAACATTTTCCTTTACAAAATTGTCTTCCTTTACAAATGTTTTTCTTTTGTAAAGATTGCATTTTCTAACTAATCATTTCTAATTGGAACACAAATAAATAAAATAGTATTGCTTCACAAATGAAACTCAGAGTGAGAAACCTGCAGTGACATAGGTAATAAGTACTGAATACATACAGAAAAATATATAAAGTACACATCTTATTAATCACACAAGCTGGCAATAGATCTCAATGGTTCTGGGAGGGTAAAGGGGACATTCAGGGCACACTGATCATCAATACTGTAGATATTCAGTTAGACACAAGTCAGGTCCTTGGCTTTGTCAGTCTGGCATTTCCTTGACTGTGTGTTTGGAGATTGCTTGGAAATAAACATTCCTTTCATCTTCAGACTCAAATCAAAAATATGTTACATTTCTCCTTTGATCCTTTCTTCAAGCATACAGGGTCTGCATGTATATTATATTCTGTAGGATAGAACCCACCATAATGTGCACACCTGCATTTCTCATTTTTGGGATGACGTGCAGAACCATTTTTCCTCCATACATGATGAGTGCATCAATATCCAATGATTTCAGCTTTGGCCTCATCTGGCCAGACCATGTAGCCCAACTGGTTGTCCAAATCTTTTGCAGCAAATGCTACAGCTGTTGATTTGTAGAATGAGCATGTATGGATCCAGTGCATTATTTGTTGTTTAAAAAAAAAAAAAAAAAACCCAACAAACTGTCATAATTTAGTCAGACGCCTTTCATTGATAATAAGTTAACAGCAACCCTGCCGAGTTTGTTTAGTACATAGCGGCAGGATTGCTTTTATATACTGACAGATTCTAGCTGGTTTCTTGGGTTTCCAGGCCTTTTAGAACACAGTTCACCTAATGTGGAGCTGCTGGTAACACACTTAAGAACGGCTCTTTCTCATTAAGACCATCAGCAAAAGTATAGAAGGTGCTAGATAAAGACACTGTTTGTTACCTACATGGTAACCCTAGCCCTCCATGTTTATTTTGTCCCTGTGCCTGATAACTAGTTCCAACTTCTCTTTGTTTGCTTCCCTTTAATTCCTCCTGTGAATCTGTATCCTCTATGCAACATCATCTGGACTTCCTCAATCAAAGATTCACTCCTGCAATATCAATTGGACTCATATCACCTCTGCATTCTCTACCCTTCTCTTCATCATCTTCATTATTCTCCAAATCACCTGTCCGCCCTCCAATGTTACATTTTGTATTTCTGCTCCTGCTCACGTCTCTAGCTTTCCTCTCCATTCCTCATTCTGAGTCTCCAGCGTCCTTGGCCCTCTCGGTTCTCACAGTTTCAAGACTCACAGCTCCAAAACTCTCCTTCCCATCTGACATTCACCACTCAGCCAACAACTGCAATTCGGCTCACTTCTCCCTGGGGTACAAGATCCTGTTCATCAATACATTCTCAGTTCCTCACCATCATTGCATTTCAACTTTTACATTCTGCTACTTACTTCTCCATCTCATGAGAACGATCCCACTGCCCAGGTCATTCCTTACTCTTTGTTATCATAAACCTTGTCAAATTTCCATTCAGTCTCCTGAGAGTGTTTGTGCATGTGAGTCAGAAATATACCAAAACCCACGAGAGTACTAGTCCACTTTGTTATTTGTAATTTAGGAGTAATTTAGTTTGATTTCTTTGTATGCATGCATTACTTAGGCTGTGATCGACCACAGGGATGAATTTTCTTTCAATGACCCCCATTAGAAATGATTAAACTGAGAAAAATGTTGACATGACAAGTTGCCTATAGTTACTTTTAAGGCTGTAAACTTTGTCTACGATTATTTTGAACTTGTATGGAAAAGTGACCTTGATGAATTTTTAATGCATGCTGATAATATTCCCAAACTATATCATGGCTTTGCTCTTTCGGGAGGGGTGTACAATTTAGAACTTCAGGGCTTCCAAAACTTTTGTAAAGATGTATTAATGTGTGAAATCCAGTACACCATGCAAGACATGGCCACTGCTGGAACAAGCTAGCAAGACCCTTGCATTAAATTCTATCAGACATTTAACAGTGGATGTGGGAATAAAGCGAACAAATCAATTTTAACTCAATTCTTAATTGAAGATCTAAAACATGCCAATCTCTCTAAAACAGAAATATAAATAATATAAATATAAATAATATAAAAACATATGTGCAATGTCACCACTTGTGTTTGGTCAACTTTAATGTCTGTTTGCTGGTGGTCAATAATTAAATGAATATCAAGCAACTATTATGTCACAGACCCAATGACTGTTTTTAGTACTTCTTTAATTTTACTTTTTTAAAACATATTTTGTTACTGTTTTCTTTTTACTGTTGCAATTTTCCAGTCATTTCCAGCAATGTAGGCAATGTTGCAATATGACCTCTTTTTGCCAGACTGGCTTTTTAATCTAACAACTTTATGTATTCTGCATGCTTTTTTCCCCCTTCATTTATGATAAAAGTGTGAAAGCCCTTCATAATAATTTACTGTTAGCAATGTGTGAGACCAGAGACAAAATCTCCTATACTTCTGGAAAAGTGAGATGCAGACTTAAAGAAATGCAGTGTCTTGTCTTGACGATGGCGAACAAGAAGAGGACGCATCTCATTTTGGATCTTGACCCATAGTTTCAATAACATTGCCAGGGGGGAGAGAGATATTGATTCGTCATGCTGGTTATGTTTTCTGCGGAGATAAACAGTGGGTCTGGGGAAATCTGGTGACAATCTCTGACCCGCTAACTGGAACCGCCTCTATCTGCTATTGATTTGACAGCTATATTTCTCATACCAGGTCCCAGAGAAGATACATGTTTTTCTTCTGCAAATATCATAGGAAAGTTATTTTTATGTTGTATTGCACATTCAGAGGCAAAATGCAGAGATTAAAAGATAATTAACAGATGTTAAATATTAATTTAAATCCCTTAACACTCCACTTTAGCCAGACATGAGTTTGGCTAAACTGGGGAGTTGTATATGGTAAATATAAAATCACCATATAATCCAACAACACTGAATCCAACAGCACTGGATTCAGTGTTGTTGAATTCAGAACCACTACCAGGGTTATAAGAACATAATTTTCAGCTGACTCCTTAATACACAGGTTTAAGAGCAGAAGAGCTCATTTTGTCCCATAATTTGAAAGTTTGACCGTGTAAAGTCTTGACAATGTTGCATTTTTACCTTAACTGAGATTCCTTCAGTGAATATGCCAACATTCAGTTTCATCTGTGCATTTTTATTTCCTGTGGGCAATGATTAGGACGCAGCTTTGAGGGTTTTACCTTTTCCCCAATGCTTAAATACCTTTATATCCATGCAGAGGATTGCAAAAGGGAAACTGATTTATTCTTGTTTGCAGAAGTAATGTCTGATGAGCTCTCTGAAGCGCTCCACTGGTACTGAATCTGTTTTTTAGGTTTGATATTATCATAAATAACAGTTCAATAGTGCTTCAAAGTCACTTCTTAAAAAGTAGGTCCTTAAGCAAACAAGTCTTTAAAAGATAAAAAGACACTAGATATCAAATTAAAAATGAAATAATCTTATAAAATGTGTAAATCAAGCATGACATTAATTTCCTAGAGTTACCCAAATTAATCCTTGTTAATCTAAGTAATCTTCCTCACCCCTTAACCATTTAAAGGCTGCTAGAAGGAATGACACATAGAAAATAGTATAACACATGTATTGATAATACTTTTTAACGAAATATCTAATGTTGGATTATCACATTATTTTGACATTTTACAGTACACAAAAATGTCAAATTCTGAAACCTGGAAATAATTGCTACTGGGATACAAAACAATTAATTGGTTTAAAATAATGGTTGAAAACAAAGTCACTCTGCTCTCAGTTTTCACATGTATGTCTTTGTATCAAACTTTCAATAACTAAATATTATCACCAAAATTATAACCATATTAATAAATATATTATTACAGGAGAAGTAACCAATTAACTGCTGTTTTCTCAAATTAATAAATTAGCTATTTATTAAATTAATGCAATTTGTTTAATTGCCTTTCACTTTAAAAGTTCTGTGTCAATACTTCAATACAGTTTTTAGTATATGTTGTGAGAATCTGAAACATGCCTGTTCCTATCTGTAACCATTCCCAAAAAAGTAGCAATTTAATCAAAACAACAAATTACACATAAAGTGGTGCATCAAAGTCAGAAATGACAACGTTAAAAATATTCCGATATGCAACGGGACATATCTTCAGAAAGCCAGCAGCATTTTGACCTCACACATATGTCCTTAAAGCAATTCAAATGCTCATACTCCGTGGTGCGAATGCTCAAAATATAACTGTGTCAATCATCATTTAGCACGCTAAACGTGTGATAAATCACCAAAGTCAAATTCAAAATAGACACGTCTAATCAGCAATCTGTGTGCTCTTTAATGATGTTTGTGCGACACAAAGGTTCACTGAAAAGTTTTCTTCAAACAATTTCACTAAAGAAAGAAATACAATCTTGATTAACTTGTCCCCTGATTATTGCTTTTGTTCGGCGCTTTTTTCCACTGGAAGGACTCAGCTTGTCTGTCCCATCTCAAGGACAGTGTGGTAATAATTTATCCTTTTTTTCAGCTATTCCCCAATAAAAAACACTATAATTTAATTCATGCTTCAGGCATCAAAAACCAACATTGATGACAATTTTATTAACTGATGTATGCTGTAATTTATATGCTTCAAAGGATTATATAAAACGAGGATAACTTATCAAACTACAGGGTATTTCTAAAAAAAATAACCGTCACTAAGCATGTATTAAGCATACTTTCCATTAAGCCCATATTTTGAAAAAGATTGTCTTGATTAAAATAAGTAGAGGCTTGGAAACATTAATCGTTGTGCCGTTAATCTCTATAAAGTGTTTTACTTTTTCAATTGACAGAGAGAGAGAGAGCGAATGCCCAGCATATGCTTCATTGAGAGTCTCTGTTCTGTAATATTTCCTGTGCTGCATAAAACACTCTGGTAATCAAAGTCTTTGCCAAAACAACAGCTGCATCATTTTGTGGTTCTGTGCAGCTTGACTGGATTCTACTGGATGAACTGTTCAATGGTTTGATTTACTCCAGTTCTGAAATATTGCTTAGTAATTGCTAAAACTCAAAAAATCACAATTGAACTGTTCTCTGCCAGACTTTTTGCAATCAAATCATTTTCCTGGACGATTGGAAAAAGTCTGAGGAAGGTCCTGCATTACGGACCATTTGAAAGCCACTGTTATTTATCGATTAAGCCCTTCAAGAGCGAAATAAAATTTATTTGAATGCATTTTCTGCATTAGTTGACATTTTCCCTTTTGGGAAATAAAAAGAAGAGAGCACGCTGGTATTTGAGTCACACCTTCCCAGGCCCTAATTCTTTATTTTAATTAGAAAACTTGAGATATCATTTCTGTGACTTTCCTTTCCAGAACATATCATCCTGTAGAAATACAACTTCATCTAAAAGAAATGAATATTGTGTAAAAATGCAATATTCCTTCCTAGTTATCTCTAAAAGTGAAATGGTGAGTTTATAGACAGAGTAAACTTTTTCATACTTTTATTTTTTGCAGTTTTAATGATTATGGCTTACAGGTAATATAACCCCAATGGTCTATCTCAAAAATTTACAAAACCACATTGGACAAATCAAAAATGTATGTTTCAAGCATGTCAGCCTTCTTAAGGATATGTACATTTCTATGCACTCTGTACATGGTTGAGTCTCCATTTATATGAAAAAAAGCAACAAGGCACTGTGGCATCGAGGTAATCAGCCTGTGGTGCTGAGTGGGTGTAATAGAATCACAGACTGATTTCACATCTGCCTTCAGGTCATCTACCTTGTTGGCTTGTCTCTCATCTTCCTCTTGAGAACAAGCAGAAGGTTTTCTATAGGGTTCAGATTGGGAGAGTTAGCTGGCCAGTTAGGAAAAAGAATACCATCATCCGTGAACAAACTTTTGGTTTGTTTGGCAGTCCATGTTGGCAGGTGCCCAACACAGACTGCCTGCAGGAACATAAATGTAGCATCTCCATACGGCTTGTCAACAGAGAAGCAGGAGGTGCTCTATTAAGTCCTGGAAGGTGGCTGCTTGACTGTGGACTTCAGTAAACCCAGTGGCTCAACACCAGTGAATGACTTATCTCTGGTTCAGGACTGCCTTTAGACAGGTAAGGCAACATTTGCACTCATCTCAATTATTAGTCTATATGTCTGGAATGGATTTTACTTGGTATCCTCTGAAGGCTGTAGTTCTTGCTGTTGCTGGTGCACTTTTCTCAACCACACTTCATTCCACTCCATGTTCTGTTAATATGTTTGGATACAGAACTCTGAACAATCAGCTTCTTCAGCAATGATATGTTGTTACTTACTTTGTGACAGAGTGAGGATGACTGTCGTCTGGACACCTGTCAAGTCCCTATGATTGTGTAGTCTACTGAACCAGAGTGAGAACGTTTAAAGGCTCAAGAAACCAAGGCAGACCTATGTTTTAAATTAATTAGCTGAATAGGGTGCGACTCTATAATATTCCAACAATGACCTTATGACAATTCTAATTTTCAGAGACACTGAATTTTGGCTTTTCATTATCTGTAAGCCATAATTATCAAAATTACTATAATCAAACAATTGGAACATATTTGTGAGGATTCTAGATAATATGAGTTCCACTTGAATGACAAGAAATACTGCACTTTTACTCAATTATTTATTTATTTTTAAATCTAAAATTATTTTCCAGCTAAAGATTAGGATTAAATGAGAAGACAGACGATGATAAAGTAATAAAAAGGAGCCATAGGTGGTGTTGAAAAGGGTCAGAAAATAAATTTGAAAGCTGTAAAGACCTGACCTTTCATGGCATAGTTTCACACAGACATAGGAAAAGAGCAACGAAGCAGAATGAGAGAAACCCCCTACCGTCTGTGAGGCACAGGCCCATTGTCTGCAGCTTCCACAGTCAGACCGTAGCTGCGGCCAACAGTCAGCTCAGCACCTGGTGCCACTGTAATTACCCCAGTGCTGTGAAAACAATGATTAAATATATGCGGTTATTAACACGGCGCATGCTTTCACATTACATTATACATGCATTCATTGACTTCTATAGTTTACCATTTACCACCTGCTTTCTCATTAGCAATCCTTTAGCCTGTGGAAATCTGTTATCATAAGTGGAGTTTTATTAAGTTCACAGTGATATACTTTTGTTTCTTAATTAATGACAATGTTATTGAAAAGTTAATTTATTTCAGTGATTTATTTTCAATAGATTCATTGCACAAAGTCTTTATCCACACTGTTTACAGATTTATTGCTCTATTAAAAAGCAGTAAAAAGTATGTATATTCTATATATGGTACAATAAATGTACTCAGTACTTTCGTAGGTTCCTTAAACCTTTAGCCTCTGGCTCTTTAGGAATATTAGAGTGACAGTGTTATGCATTTCCCTGGCACATATCCCATTTTATAGCACAATCAAATAATTGTTCAGTTGTTGTAAAAATGTTGACAATCACCTTATTGAAGCAAAAACTGCAAAATATTGTTATCAAACCAGTATTAGCTTTGGTATATCTTTCTTTTAAGACTCATACGTTTCTTAGATCTAACTGAAGCAATTCTAAATCACGCTGTTACCAGAGTTTTTCACCAATAACCTTTTCTAGCATTTCTAGATTCTTAGTTGCCTTTTTAAGGATTTTGTTGTTTGGTTTTACCTTTTGTGTGAGCATGGCAAGGTCTAACAATAAAAAAAAAACCCACTGGCACATAAAAAAAAATGTCTGTTGTTTAAAATGATTATCATTGGTGATTAAACCTGCTGGAAATATAATGATTAATTCCAAAATGCTTTAAAAAATCCTTAGGACACTTCACAAGATCATTGTTTCACCTCCTTCATATCTTAACTTCTTGAAATTGTGTTAAACCATATGATTGAATGAAATAAGCTTTCTTCATCAAAAGAACAACAACAACAAAACTTAAGTACAAACATGTAAGTCATGTTTTGCTTTTGATGCTATTTGATGTTGGTTTCAGATCAGATAATTTATTCTTTTATTTTCATAAGCCTGATGACCAAATAAAAGTAAAAGTAACTTTAGTATAAGTCACATAAAATGTTAAAACATATGATCTTTCAGTAAAATATAGAACATACCAACATTATTGAATTATCTCTGATCGGTTTACCTGCTGTTTATTAGAAACTTTCCCTGGTCACCAGCCAAGATGCGATAACTGATTTGGCCATTTTCACCTGCATCAGAATCAACTGCTGACATCTACAAAGACAACAGAATCACAAATGCATATAATGTCCCCATCCATCAAAATGTTCACGTTTTAACAGCTGCATTAATAACTCACATACCTGTATGACAGTTTCTCCAGGCAACATATCAGTGAACAGGTTTACGCTATAGGAGACATCGGAAAAAGTTGGAGTATTGTCATTGGCATCCAGCACTGTTATGGTCACAAAAACAGGAGCACTTTGCTGAACACCATCTGATGCTAACAGCTGTGGAGGCAAAAACACAGGGAAAAAAAACAACAGATCAATGCAAAAAGTAAAAGCAAACAGGAAAAAACTTGCGATATTCAGAATTTGGCTGTTTGGAATGTAGCAGACTTGCGCTCTGAACATGTTCTTGGAATTTTATTGTGTGCAGTTTGCTTTGAGAAGTTTTTGTTTTACTTAAAAAACAGCTTACAAAGACATCATGGACCAGGAGTTATCCCTGCATGTTTAACAGAACGTCGGGGCCGAGGTCCACTCATCTGTAACTGTGTGGTGCTGCGCGACTAGTGAGGAAGGAGTTAATCTGGTGAAGTCGCGTTGGGCTTCCATTATTTACGCAGCTATTTGATGGATCTGTTTGTCTCTCTGGGTCATTTTACGTAAGCAGGAAAAATATATTTCCTGTTGCTTGGCTACAGCAAAAATGACTACTTATACTAAAGTGGTGACAGTTGTATTGTGTTCTCTCAGGCACTGATTTATGTAAACCACACAGTAAAGCCCTGGCAGAGTTCGATTTTTTTTCTTTTTGGGAAAAGCACAAGCATCTCACAAAAGCTAATACGAATGTACAAGTTATATGGTTTTGGGAATACAAAACTGTTTTTTTATTTGCATTAAAATAAAAGTAACGTTTTTTCAAAAAAAACAAAAAAACATTGCTGTTCATTTCATCTCCTTCTCAATAAATGAAAAAGCCTATTAAAGTAATCAAACAATTATAGATACTTCTAAATAGGTATATCAATTCTAAATAGGTATATCTATTTAAACAGATCAATGCTGTTTAAATAGCATTGATCTATTTAAACAAGTTTTTAGATTGATTTGAGAGCAGACAGAGTAGCTTGATTTTTTTCACAGATTGTATTTACATAAATACTTTAGTATTTGTGTTACATAAATTAAAGTTTTGCATGTTCACATGTTAACTTTTACCATTTTTTAAATAAAATATTCTCTAGTTCTCTGAGAGCATTTCAAAGTTATAGCCTAGCTCACTTCACAGATTTTTCTATTACATTAAAGTTGGCTGGACTGTTAGAAAGTATTTATGTTTTTCAATGACCAAAATGTTCTACTCTTTAGGATTGTTATATTGAATTTTCCAACATGGCCAAATACTTTGTTTCTCTGCAGACTGCCTAACATTGCTGTAGAGTATCTTGACATACTAAGTTATTTTTTATGATGCCATTTACTATGATTAAGGTGTCTGTTCCATTGGCAGTAAACCAACCTTAAAGCATTAGGTTCCCAAATCCATAATTGACTGTTAGGCTGTTTTCTTGGGGTTGATTGATTGTTTTGTTATGGTGGGTGAAGGCTGCATCGTTTTGGACGATGTTAGTCCAAAACGACTAACATCGTTTTGGACTAACATTTTGTTTCATCTGACATCAAAAGAAAGAACCAGAAATGATTTAATTTCTCCAGATGAGATTTTATAAAGATAGAGCAGGCATCATTCTGCCTATACACTTACATACTCCAGCTACACATACTCTGTAGGAAAAAGGAAATTTGTTCTCGTTTATAAAATGACACAATTCTGGTCTCTTTGCCTTGCTCTCCTGATAGTTATGGAAGCTTGTTATCGGCACATGAACAAGGAAGAAGTTTAGATTTTTTTTTTATGTGTCCAGTGTTGATTGGTCCGATGCTTCTAAGCGGAGAAATTTACTACACTGACAAATGATGCAGTTGAGGACTTTCCAGGAGTTCCCAACACATGAGTTCTTGTGAAATATGAAAATGTATTGTCCACTGCAAAAAAGGTTTTTGTTCTTGCTGTTGCCACTGTAAGTGAAAAACATTTTTTTTTTGGTTCTTGCAGACTATATATATGCTTTCATTGAGATAAGTGACTCTATTCATGTCTTGCTTCTAAAGAATAGACTTAGGAAAAATAATCCTCACTTTAGTAAATATTCTATTTTAAAGGCCTGTAAACTGTGTTTTTTCTTGAAGAGCAGAAAAAAGAAACAATCAACTGATGAGTTTATTTAATAAGTCACTAAAATATGTACTATATCTCTTGTATTGTAGTGTGCTAATGCTGACACCACTAAGATTATTTCAGAAGTTGTTTTGACGTGCTTGTTTTCGCTAAACTGGCAGCTGTAAATTGGATTTATTGAGTCATTCAGACAGCTTTTGTTTCTCCTGGTGGAACGACACCAGTCTGAAAAATCTGCCTCATTTGACTGAAAGCGATAGATGTTTGCACAATTGATCTTCATTTATTCAGATTCCCTTATTCTGTTTCTTTGAATACATCAATTTATATCCTTCTTAAATTGGATTTTATATTTTTTTCATCTTGCCAAACAAAACCATTTATCATTTCAATTTACTGAATTTGAACACATTTATGACACCTGTGAACCCTAATCTTTTGTCAAAACTGAAGCACTCAGAAATGAACAAGAAACTATGTGCCAAAAATTGCTCATCTGTAAAATCACCTTGTGGCTTAACACTTGTAAAGGATTCATGCTGCACATTTTGCTGATGCAGCAAGTTAAAATCTCTATCACAATGTTTAGAACCCCTTTTTCATTGTATTTACTTTATTTGATCCTCATTGCCATACATGTTATTTTCCCTATGTTTTATGAATCTCTATCTGCAAGTATCAACAAAAAAATAATGGTCTTTACTGATACCAATCTTCTTCACAGGCTCATCTGCCAAGAAGCTGATTGACTCCTTTCTGATGAATATGGCTCTCCGTGTCTCATGGCACTCTCTTTCTTCCAGTCAGAGTTTAATTTCTTCTCCAAGGCTTTCATAATAATTACAGTATACCTCTGACTTTCAATCAATACTCCAGACCTTCTGCTTTTTCGTCTTTAACTTCCAAATTGCTGAATGCACACTCAAGGGCACATTGAGCTATGTATTTAGTTTCACAACTTCACACAAAAACACACACTGTCTCTGTTGTCAGAGTGGAATCAGCAGATTACAGCCAGATGAAGAATCAGCGTTTTACTGTATACGATGATGCCCTCCTATTAAGATGTTTTGCTTGGCAAAGGATGGCCTCTCGGTGCTAGGCCAATAAAATCACATTGAAGTTGAATGCACTTATCAGATACAATGAATGGAAGAAAACAAAAAACAACAGGAGGGGAAGGCAGCGAGAAACTAATGGAGATAAGTATACACAATAAAAAAGTCTTATGCAGGGTCTGTCTTGTCTGGCATATGACCCAGCAAGAAGATGCTGCTACGCTATTTCAACAAGAGCATAATTATTGTATTCTATGCTTAAAGGGAGGGAGTGTTGATGATTTGAAATTGAGTTCTGTTGGTGGTTTATGGCCCCTCAATATTGGTCCTACAGCAGATAACTCTTGCAGCAATTTCCCTTCTATTAAGACATATTTTCTCGACCAGAAATATGGTCATGGTATAAAGCAACGATCTTCCAACATGAAAAATATACTTCAAATGGAAATGGGCTAAATGTGTTCTCTCCTTATTGTATATTGCAGAATACATTGGATATTATTGTAAATGACTCAAGTCCTCTATAATGAATCCTTTGGATGATATCTTTAGATTCTGAGAGATGAAACGGCTCTGGATTGGAGCTGCAATGGAATCTCTTGATACCTCAGGAATAGGGGAACATGGATAACTCCACCACAATGCAAACACCCAAAGTCTTCATGGCAACCACCTGGTCATGAACTTGAGCCTACCCCAAACACCATTTCTTTATGCACTTTGAGTCAAGTTATTTTTGGCTGACCTCTTTTCAAAGGCCTCTTTTCTAAATTCAAATCTTTTATGTTTTCGGGTAAATAAAAATCAAGTTCTTCAATTACCATCTCTACCATTTTTGCCTTTTTGTTTGGAACTGGACTGCTCATTCCATGCTGTTAAGTCCTTTGCTGGTAAAGTATGCTTTACCAGTATAAACTGAAGACATTCTTCATGAGAGATAAAATATTAAGAGGTAAAAACCTTTCAACAGAATCCTATGTCAAAAAATTCTGAACGACTTTCATTAGACTCCACAAAATAAATCCTCTGGGATGACCCTCAAATTATTTCACATTTGATTTGAGACATACCCCAATTATTTTGGTCTAACAGATGATAGCAAAAACTTATCAATTCCTTAAACCAGATAAATTTTACAGTGTATTTAAATAACTTTGTCCAATCTCATGTTTTAGGTCTGTACAAAAAAATTCTAACATTTTAGACCTGGCCCTGGTTTACTTATGTGAAATCTGGGTCATATCTTTACCCATCCTTCAAAAGCTGGACCCAAACTTAAAATGTTTTTACAGAGTATGTTTTAGCATAAAGGTTTGTTTTTGACTGTCACAAAGGGAATGTTTTTGCTGTTGAATTCATAAGCAAGTGATAAACAGGCTAAAATATATTAATGTCAACTTATTTGCTAAGACGGGCACACAAAGCAGAGGAGGGGAATGTTTTCTGGATTATGCTTCATAAAAACAAAGGCACAAAGCAGAGTTAATGCAGCATTTTTCTTTTTGTCATTCTTGTTCTTCTCTCACTCCTCCCTTTATGTTAAATGTATTGCTTGTGTTCTGTGCAACCTCCTCCTTCGCAACACTTGAATCCTAATGATTTTTTTTCCACACTGTGCTTTTCTGCAACTCTTTCTTTAATGGTTTGTAAAATGATTATCCTCTTTGTCTACCCACCTTCTTTTTTTGCCATTGCTCTGCAATTTTGCCCAACTCCCTCCTAATTTTACTTCCAGTTCCAATATTCTTTCGGATAAAACTGCCTTTTCAACACTGCAAGTTTTCTCTCCCTACTTCCCCTGATGCAAGTATTTGTCCTGTGTACAATAACACACACACATTGAGCCTGTGTCTTACCGTGAATGTATAGGAGTCTTGTGTTTCTCTGTCTACAGGCTGCAACAGTGTGAGATATCTTCTTATTCCAGTAGCTGATATAGAAAAAACATGAGAATAACTGTCCAGAGAAAACTGCAGCTGTGGATCCCGGGCCTGTAAAAGATACAAAGAGATATTTCACACAATGAAGGTATATCACACAACAAGGAACTCATAGAGACTTATTTAAACTTGATAGATCCTTGACAGAAGTTTAAGAAAACATGCAAAATGTTGAAGCATGAGATTTTGCCACAAGATCTTGTTGAAGAGAAGTCTGTTGATATCAAGTGGCTGGGAGTTGTTCACTCCCATGTAAAGCAAATTCAAACTAACAATGTGTCCTTGAGAAGAGGGTGAGTGTTTAAGGCTAAACACTTTGATGTATCTATGTCTACAACTAATTTTGAAGTAAGAAGTAGTTCTTGAGTTATGTTAGGTTGGTATAATTAGGTAATAAAAACTGCTTAACAGGTTGGCACTGAGGAACCCCTTTTAAATCCTTTATCTGGCAGAATCTTTGCTGCTCTGTAGGAAAAAAAACAAGCCTGATAAAGTTTGAATGATTTTGCTGGTTTACCATTGCTAAAGTCATCTGCTTCAAATCTTTAGAATAGCCCTAAACTAAACGGTTATTTTATGTTGTTTAGATTCTGAGATGTAACTGATCACCTCTGGTTAGAAATCAGAAAAACTAGGACTGGTTAAATCTAATCTGGTCACTCTAGACATGAAATCCTGTAATAAGTACCGCCTTAATTTAAGGTTACTGCCTAATTTTCTAGAAGAACACCCACAATATTTGTGTAGATCGTGTCCTGCTGTGTGAAATTGACAACCTGATAATAACTGAGACTTTTCTAAAACTTTTACAGTATGTGCTTTGATGCACACCGTGGCTTCTTCTAAATTTAATTATGAAATGCAACATGACAGCACACTTGCGGAGGGAGCAGAGGCAAGTTTGTTGGAAGTCAAGCTTTAAATAACTTAAGAAATCCGCAGGTGTTCTATATTGTGCGAATGAAAGTCTTTCGGAACAAAGGTCAATGCCCTACCTAAGAACAAGAACATCTGCAGGAAAAATGACTAAGATTAACCAAAGCAAAAAAAAAAAAAAAAAAAAAGAGCATTTGGCTTTGACAGAAAATGCTGAATTTCCAGACATTAAAACTTTCCTAACAGCAAATTGTAAATGTCTGCAAATGCACGGTAGACTCAGTGATGAAGAGGTAATTCTCATCTATGGCCTGCTCTGGCATTTCCAAACAACCATCTCTTGTTTGTGTGCTTATATATGAGTGTATGTGTTTCTGTGTTAGAAAGAGAGAGAGGGTGAAAGCGAGCAAGAGAGAGAGCTCTTCTCATTCCAGATAAGGCTGGCTCAGCAGGGTAGGGGGCTTGATAATCTAGTCGATGTTGCTGTTTTAGATATTGAGCCATAAATAAGCATGAACACACACATCCATACACACATTTAAACAGTAACACACAGGAACGCACATTAGCATGCAAGAACATAAACAAAAATGATAGACAGAGCATAAAAGCTATTGGGACGAATCATCATTGTTGGTGCTCATTTAGGAATTCTAAAAATAACCACTCATTTAGCAATTGCCTTAAACTAAAAATCACACCCCGACACATTATCCTCCCTAAACACCAATCCCTGCTGGGGGGAGACCTTTAGATAGCAAAGAACCAAAGCTTGTTTTTGTCAAAATGTCTTCACTACATCTTAAACAAACTCAGCTGTCGGGGATGCGTCGGCGATAACAATATTGCGGCACTGTAAAATCTCAATTATTACTGGGAGGTAATTTAAAGAGCCAAACGGTTTTACTGTCAGATTCACTGGCACTTTAGATAGGGCACTTCAAACACTGCAAGCAAAGCACAAAGCTGAGATTCAGTGGGGAGAAAAGCAGGAAAGAGGTGGGCACTTAATATATGTTAGAGTCATTCTCATGCCTGCATGAAAATGCTTTCAACATGTTATTATATATGCTTATGTTATTATATACCATTGCCCAAGGGAGTAATTTAGCTTTGAGCCATAAGGGAAGCAAAGAGCCAAAGGGCCTTTTAAAACAAGAACAGCAAAATTGTAATTTTGACTGTAGATTCTGGCTTAGACTCTGTTGAACTAACATAAACAAGTTTTATTATCTTACTTACATTTTTCTCACTATTTCAAATTAGTATTCTTTTTAGCTTGCATAGAAGTTACAAAGGATCTGCTAGATCTCACTGCACAGGTTTCAGTCAGGTGATCAATATGATATCTAGAAGCACACCATATGTACAGTAAAACACCATGGACATTGTTTAATGAATATTAAAATTTTAAGTAAATGTTAGGTGTCCTTGTCCACATTGCTAGTTGAAAATTAAGAGAAAGGAAATAAAGTTAACACACAACTCAAATGATACCTACAGGCATCTGATTGGGTTTCAGCTACAACAAAAGCATGAAAAACAAACTGTACAATTAACTCTTCAGAAAATATATATAGTGCAATGTATTATGAACAGCAGATTTTTAACATATGATCATATTAAAAGCAGAATCTTGAGTGTAGCATCCATTGATCCTTCTTTACCAACTCCCCTAAATAAAATGCAATACAAGCAATTTAGTAAAGCAATCTGTTTGAAGTCACTTATCAACAGAGAGAGATGCCCTGTGCACACTTTAATCTCAATATAAAAACAGCTGTACATTGAAGGCCATGATCATGAACTTCAAAATGATAAATGTTTGTTGTACCAAAATGTAAGAAAATTCAAGAGCTTAGAAGACTGTGCCATAATCATAAATAATGTATTGTTAGAGGTTTGCAGATCTAAAGAATATGCTTACCTCCTCCACGTCATTATCCAAAGCTATTATAGTGAGGGGAGTCGATAGAGTGACGTTGATGGCGACAGTGGTGCCGACTGGTGAAGCTTCACTGATGTATCCGTGGTAGCCAGACTCCAAGAAGTACGGTGCTTGGTTGTTCTCATCCAGAACTTCGATTTGAAGGTTGGCGAACGCTGGCAGGGGGTGACCATTATCCTGCTCCGCCTAGAGACAGGGCAGAATGTAACAGTTTTGTCTTGTTGCAGACTTCCTGCACAGACCAATTAGGAAACCCAAATGCAGTGCAATCCATCACGCCTGCACATTTTTAAGGAGCAAGAATACATTAACCTGAGATGTACTTTAATAAGGAATTAATGAGTAAGCCGTATAAAATCACAACTTTTTTTAAGTAGAGTAAATACTTGTGTCATTGTCATTTTATAAACAAAGTATGCAAATTAATGGCTTTGGATTTTTTCTTATAAAGCCAGTACAAAGAGAGAAGTTTGAACAAAATGTATAAAAGGTAAAACTTTTTTACTTTGGAGCTGTTAGTCTCATTAAAACTTAACGTTTTCCTCGGTCCGCCCATGATCATAATATTCAACCCATTTACCGCAAAAAACAAATCTGAAAATGCTGTCTTTTTTGAGTTCTTTGGTCTCCTGACGCAATTTGCATCCCTTAGATACTTTAAAACCAATCTAAAAAGGCTAACATCAACACAGCAGGAAAACAGGAGATCATCAAACCTTCTGTCTGAATTGGTATCTGTTTTAATCCTTTCAGTCAAAGCTGAAATATTTATAAGATGAGTACTCTGGGTACTCTCTGTGATATTAGAAAGCATTTCAAACTTGAAATGTTTTCTTTTATGCTCAGATGGAAATTATATTTTCAGGGCCAATGTTTTTTTTTTTTTTTTCCTATCAATCTGATGTGTTGATGAAGGAAGTTGTAGTGCTTTCAATATGGTACAGCATTTATGACTGAAGCAAAAATGTAAAGTAGGGTAATGTTAAGGAGTCATAAATTTGTGTGACATAGTGGATAGAAATATTGTCCACACACTGGTTCAGATTAATGGCCTTGTGATGTAACCAGTTCATTATTTCAGAACTTGTTGCTGCTTTAAGTAGCATATTACCTGTGCGACACAAATGAAAAACAAACAAAAACGATAATGTAACAGTAAGACTTTGTAAAGTAAGAAAAGAACAAATGTGCAGGAACTGGTCAAGGAGATTTCCAAAAGTTTACCTCCATTTGGTATCTCTTCAAAGTACAAAACACACATGCATGAAATGAGGTTGGTGGGAAACTGGGATTTCAGTCAAAGTTGAGGAAATTATGAAATATCCCAATCACCAGCAAACGCTGGCAGAAAACTATGAGACTTTTGGTAGCAAGCTGAAGGTTCTTATTCATCAAACTTGACATTGCACAACTTATTTATCTTTATCTCTTCTTTACGTCACAAAAATTTGCATTTTAGCAGAGATGTGAAAACAACATAAATTACTCCCATCTCACCCCTAAGCAGAAAACTGCTTTTATGTTTTCTGTTTACAGTTATTTAGTAAGATTTTTAATCCTCCGAATACCACAAATTACTCATAGTTACAATATAACACAATATTACATCCTTTGTAATGACAACAACAGTTTCAATCAATCATAATTACTTTGTTGATTTTTAATGTAAAATAGAATATATACATAGTTCCATGACTAAATAAAACTGAAAAGCCAGGTTTTATGTCATACTGTCATGCTTTGCTTCTTTCAAGAATTAATTTTTATTATTCAACTAGTTTAAACTAGTTTAGCCCATTTTATTTGTAACTACGGATAGATGGAGTGATTTACAACAAATTGGTAGGAATCCTTCGCTGTTCAGCCTACACAAAATCCCCATCCTGACTTTATTCAACAGGGGCACTTTCACTCTATTCTGGGCTCAATGCCCACCAGATAACTGTTATTTGTTTAAAGACATTTAAACAAGCCTGGCTGATTTTTGATCTATAGCTGAAATAATTGGCACAGCTAGACTACTTTCCAGTGCTTGAACTTCTGCACAGTCTGGTGGCTTTGCAAAGCTCCTCTAGAACCTCAGGAAGACATAACAAATACATATTTTTACAAATATTATATATTGTGTTTGGATTAAAGACACCATTAAGTTGCCTCTAGCAGATATAGTATTTATAGACCATGTTTTGTTTGTATTCTGCAATTTAGTAAATGGGATACATTTATGAACTAAGCTGTTAATCCTTTCCAAGTGTGTCCCTTGTCCTCTGTTTTTTGGGAGACATATTTATAGAGTGATATATGTGAAATCTAGGAGGCAAAAAGAAACATTTTTCATGTGAAATTGGAATCCTAATGCAAATCCCAGCAGGGCTTTCAATTCTCTTTTTATGTTAAGGCTGCCATTAAACAAGACAACTTTTGCTAAAGGGACGTTATTGTATATTTTCCAAGCACATGGTGCTATTTCATAACATAATACGGTAATTTTGTTACCTTTAGTTGTTATAAAAAATTACTGTATATAATTACTGTGATGGATTGGTGAACTGTCACCTAGTTGTGAAAATATACACTCCTTAATCAACTACTTACACGACCACGAACAACACTCTTTAGAATGGAAGTCGTGAATGAAGGAACATCATTTTTAAAATCAGTGACACGGTAATGTTAAAAGCTGTTTTAAAAACACAACAGATTCAGACGTGTTTGGAAAATATTAAGACTGCAATTATGTTTGAGCTCTAACATGCTGGAAAACTCCTGGAAATTTTAAAGTTAAGGATAAATATTCTTTCAGCAATATATTTGGAGAGTGCAGCTCATGTTCATTTTCAGAAAAAACAGACTCAGTTCTCATTTCCTTTTGTTTGACTGGAAAAAAACCCTTTTTTTACTGATGAACACTCTTAATTAGACAAGTTAACATTGTGTCTGATCCGAATATTACAAAATTTTAATTAACTACTGAAGGGTTACTGTCAGGTCAAGGCAGAGCAAAATTTGGAGCATCTCAGTAATAGAAAAACGAGATATAGACGGTTTCATATCAAATTATTAGCATCCCAGCTTACGTTGATTTATTGAATGAATTCTAAGATTTATAAGCATATCTCTGAGCATTACAAAACAATCTGTAATTTAATTTAAGAACACTGAAAAACAATTCAGTCATCCAGAAAGTGAACAGGATGCATTTGACCAACTTGTTGAGTTTGAAAGTCAAACTCTTCATTTGTCTCACTTGGAAGAAATCTGCCTTGTACAGAGATACTACACTGCAAAGACACTTTGTACTCTTTCATAACACCACAAAGAGAAGAAATATATTAATTAAGATAAAGAAACAAACTTTAAAGAAGTAGTAGTAAACAAGAAATACATTAGAACCCGTGTAACACAGGGTCTTCCAGCCTGTAAAGAACTAAACTGATTAATGAGGAATTAGTTATGAGGATGTTTTGTATTCTTTGTCACATCTTGTGCTCTGTGTTCTCTGATAATTTTAACCAGCAAAGGAAGTGATTTATTATAGTACAATTAATGCTTACAGGGAAAAATTCTGTATCTTCATCCTGAGACACACTGAGACTGCAGAAGTCAATTAAGAAATACAAAATGCAATACAATGAAAATCAGGAAATTTTAAAAGCCCTCTGCTAAGCGCATATTTAATTTTTTTTTTTTTTTGATTCCTCAGCTTGAAATTATTTAGCAAGACTATGAAGAGGGTAAAAAGCAGGGCTGTTTGAATTCCTTCTGGAATCCCTCTTTTTTTGTTCCCTTCAGATATTAGTTAGGGTGTTATCCCAACAGACTTGGTCTAAAATCTTGACTTTGATTCTAGCAGAAGAATATTACTGAATACAAACTTCATTTGAAGCTTTAACAGATAAGAAGTCCATCAATATTTTGTGGTTTATTTCCATCACAGGCTCAACAAACAAACAAAAAAGACAAACTTATCAAATCAGAATAAATTTGATGATGCAAATTAAGATGTTCATGTCTATCTACTTTTTGTCAGACAAATAATCTAATGAGAAAATTATAGTATGAAAATAAGCTGAGTAAGAGTTGTTTATTAAAAAGTTGAGCATATTTTGGGACTGAAAGGTATTAGAATATGAATGTTAAGCCCAAGGATGTTTGGTGCTTTTGGAAGGAAAAGGAAAACTTTAGAAAGGCAATCTGTGGCAAGGGTGATGTTCTTACCTTGATAACCAGATCAAATCTGCGGTGGAGTTCCCTGTCAATGGGTTTAAGCAGCATGAGTTCTGCTGTGGTTCTGTTTAAGCTGAAATATTCTGTATAGGATGCTGGTTTGCCTGGGGAAATAAAAGAGCAAACAAAAATTAGAACATCAGTGAGTGAGAAAGGAGAGGTGGAGAAAATATATGTATGTTTGGAGTGTCATGGGGGAAAGTGAAGGAAGGAGTGAGTGAGTGAGGGAGGGAGGGTGGCATGACTAATCCTCCCCGTTCTCTCATCTCGGCCTTCGATGGGAGGGGATGAGCCCGCACAGCTCACATTCATATATGACGCTTTGAATGCGGCATTGTTCTGTGGGGAAATCAAGTTCTCATAAGAAGAGAACCAACACAGCCACATGTGCACAATTATATCCCTCCTGTGTATCTCTATGAATGTGTGTTACTTCTTTTTTTTAGCACACATTGATTTGGGCGGACTGGGTTCTCAGATGCATGCTGTTTTCCTTGCCTTTGTTACAGTTTTCGTAAAAGAAATGTAGAACAAAAATCTTATCCTGACCATTTCAAAAGTAATGTATTGGAGTATTTAAAAATATTTAAATTATGTTGGTGTGGAGCGTTTGTACTTTAGCCTGAGCAAGTACATTCTCTACAGTAAGTGTTTTACTTCTTGTATTTTTTTGTCTTAAATCACTTAATTACATATTTACAATAAACATCTTGAGAAGATTAGATTGCAAGGTCTTTCTGTTCAGATAAGGCGGATTATCTAACAAAACCTATCAGCCTCCAAGTGTTTGTTTGCAAACTAAGCAGCAGATAAATTGTAATAAAGCTGATCTCAAAAGTGTAAACAGCCTGTTAAATAATCCAGCCTTATGTGATCTAACAAAGTAGTCCATGAGAAATAGTTGCAAAACCTTTTCCACTTTAAAAGGGACATTTTGAACATACAGCAAAACAAACAAAACAAAACAAAACAAAAAAAAACTGAACTAATTTCTTAGGACATAAATGTAGCACATTAAGAGTTGCAAAAATATGTACATTGTTTAACAATACTCTGTTAAAACCCCCCAGGATTTAACTGGAAACCCAGTTTCTTAATGTAAAAGGTCAACAGTGAGACACGTTTTAACTTAGCAGTATGTCCCCTCTATGCTGTATCACATTTCTCCAAATCTGCCAGAGTTTAGATCACGTCAATATCTCTTCAAGTGACCCCTACAGACTATTTGTTGTATTAATTTTGAATGTTGCAGATCTGGGCTGATAGCTGTCTGGGCAATATCAGCCCAGACAGATATATTGATGCCTGGACTGTTACCTTCTTATGTGGGATCAGGATTAAGCTGAAAAATAAAACTTCTGGAGATGATTGTGTGAAAAAGGATTTTTCAGAAAATAAAGGACATTATGGACAATCCTCTTCAAGTAACTGTACAAAAACAGAGTGCTGTCAGACCTGCAGTAACACTGACTGCTACAGAAGGTGAAATTTGGATGACAGGATAACATATTTAATTTCCCTTTAGGATTAACAAAATATTTTTTATTGAACTGAATTGAACCGCTTCTTTAGAAAGTGATTTTGTTGTTGTTTATACATTCATAGATTAGTAAATTTATGAGAATACCTTTAAACTTTCCATTTGTAATGCAGACCTCACTGTTTTCCCTTTAGATTTAAGTATGACCTGGCACAGAGGCCCATCTAACCCATCCCGTTTTCAAAATGGAGGTGGAGGATGTGTGGGCGGGTGTAATGCAAAATCATTTTATTACAATTAAGTCTACAATAATAACAGTAACAGTGATATTGACAGTATTTAGAAATTATGTAAGGTTATCAAACTTACATAATTTCACAATGACTGACTACTTGTTTTCAGAATCAAAAAGAAAAACATACTTTAACTTTTCTCTTATGTTCAGCGAAGGAAGAAGTGAGAAATGCAGCAAAAATCAATATGTACAGTCAACACACAAAATGGGTTTAATGGGATGTAAGTGTTATGTAATGTTACCATCAGGCTTATACAGAATTCCGAGTGTTAGTTTTTCAGTCCAAAGAGCATTTTATTCTCACGCTTCAGTGTGTTGTGATGGAACTAAAGCAACATTTAATTTAAATATTAGTTTTTGTAATTGACCAGAAAAATAAATGATCTTTTGAATTATAAATTGTAGGCACTACAAAGTAGAAGCTGATTTATTTTGTCCTTTCTCAAAGTCTGTTAGAAAGTCTGAGATTTCTCATATTGCAGTTACATTTATTTCTAATTCCAACATGTTAACCAAAACATTCTCTCTCTAGTCTTAATGTGAACTGCTGTTTATCATCTCAAGAGCCTTGTAATTTATTTCCATTATAGATATGTATTGACTGTAACATTTCAATGACTGCGCCAACAATGTTATTTAAATTATTTAAAAATATATCATATCAATTCAGGAGGAATATTAAATGTTATTGTTACTCATATCATTCAAGTATCTGCAAAGAGTTGTGGATCCAGGAAGGATCTCTGGTGGCCAGTTTGTAAGCACTGCTAATCCACCTCCTTTGCTTTTGTCACCTCTTTAAATCAAGAAACCCAGGAAGAGAGACAATGCAATCAGAGATCTGATCATTCCCTGTTATTCTCCAGGCAATTTGGACAAAACACAAAGATAAAATTAAAAAGAATTGATTTCTTGTGCAAATGTTCTTGTGCAACATTTGTTTTATATAAAATAAATTTATATTCTACGATTTAGAATGTGTGTTCCAATGAAGCTAACACTGCATTTTGGAAATAACTGGAAAGCAGGTATCAAACCTACTTTTCATAAAGCCAACAGCTCTATTGTGCCATTAGTTTTGCCTGTTAAAAGTACTGTAAACAAAAAAGTGAAACTTTGTTGTAGTCCCCTCATGGAACAAATCTGAGCTCACACAAGTTCAACCTACCAATAAGGATGGAGTACAGGATCCCAGGTCTGTCCGATGGAGGTTGAATGTTTCTGTCCTGGTCCACGGCCTGGATAGGCGGGGTCACATTGAGGGGATTTGTCTTATTCTGGTAATGAAACAAAGCAGAACATTAAAATTTACAGATCTAATGTTTACTACATCAATACATCTGTTAGTACAGATAAGGTAACTTGAAATTTAGAAAAAATGTGTCTGCGTATTTACATAGCGCATAACTTAATTAGTTGATACAGGTGCAGGTTCAGATTCATATTCAGATTTATGTATTTGTATCCCAAATGGGCAATTGATTAAAAAATGTCAAAGATTAAAAAAAAAAAAAAAAAACGCGTCATGGAAAAAGCACAGCAGTGTATTTCATCACTGACTGACAGTTGCCACAAACATCAAATCTGGTGCAAGTCCCTCTACCTTGTCCTGCATTAAAAATAGATGTTGCTGTAGGAACAAAAGAGTGATTGTACCTGTTGCTTTTTATACTTGAAAGTCTGAGCCTGATGCCAGTTGGCAGAAACTGGAACTCAGCATGTAAAGGATGAGAAGTTTCAGCCATGATGGCTTTCGTTTTCCAAATAATTTGTTTATTGGTTCAAGTAATGTAATGCAACATTGAAAATGTAATTAATAAGGGAAGGAGATCAACCTTTGCTGCTCCTCCAGAGTAAGTTGATTGGCATGCATGCCCACAATATGGGTTGAAGTAGTGAGCGCCAAAAAAAAAAAAACACTGTTTGCACACAATTCTTCTAAAAACATTGTGAATGCTCATGCACATATTCTCCTGTTTTTGTTCCATTTCATCATAGCTAGAAAAATGTATTTAATTTTGTCATTTTGCTTCGTCAGTGAGCTCTTAGTGCAGGACACATGCTGCTTTCATAACTAATCTTGTCACAACGGTCTCATCAAATTACTACAATTTCCACAAACTCTCCACAAATGTTTCCCTATACAAATATCCTGTATATATAAGGGAAGTTTCTACAGCTCTGCCGTCACTCAAAGTCTTACTTTCAGTAATTTATTCAGCTTTGGAGCAGTAGCAAGGGAAAAGGTTTTCACTGTCGAGCTTTGTGCAATGACAATTGAACTATTTTACACAATGATTTTATCCATCCACTCTGTGCAGGTTACAATTATACACGTGAAAATAATCAAATTCTTTTTTTACTGATTACTGCAAACTGATTGTAAAATATGTTTTTATAAGATTTGCTGAAAGCTTTGAAAAATAATGACATTTCCTTTCACCTCACATTACATGCGTTCATTTATCACATATAATACCAATAAAGTACATGCAAGAGAAAAAAAAATAATGAAGGACGTGTAATATTTCTGGAGCTATGTCCATCTAATTTGTTCAAAAGTACCTGGGAAATGTCTGCCCTGCAGCGACATACAGCGTAATAGCGCTTCATTTCTCAGATAAAAAGGAATTATGACACTTTGTCCTTATGTTTTCTTTATCTGCACACATGCTCCATCTGTGTCTGTTTGTGGTCAGGCTATAATACTGCAATATGCTGCGGTATGTAATGGGATAACTAGATAAAAAGTACATTTTTTACTAGGTAAGAACAACAGTCGCTAAAGAGATCAAATAAAATGCAATTCCCACCAAGGCTCTTCAAAAACAAGTGCCTACACACATGAAAATGTATTTTTTTCCTTACACATTCCTTCTGTTTTGTCACACTCAAACGTTTCAGATCAAAAATCTTTCAAAACCAAAAAAATAAAAAATGATAGTATAAACAAAGGCTGTTTTTCTTGTGAAATCATGCTGGCTACGGTCACCAGTTAAATAAAGTATTTAACTAAACAATATAAACCACACTGTTTAGAGAATTTATGCCAATTTCACTGACCATGCCATAGCCAGATTATTAGCTAGTCTCTAAAACCTTAAATAGAACCTCTCTGCTAACATAAAGTAGCCTAAAAATTATATGAAACAATGCTGTATCTAAAGAAATTCATCAACAGATGAGAAGAATGACTCATGTCTGGAAAGGATTGAGAAGCTAATTCTAAGGCTTTGGGTTTACTGTAAACACTGTGATTATCCATAAATGGCATGAGCAAAGCACAGTGGTTAATCTTTCTAAAAGTAGCCACTCTACCAGAATTACCTCAAAAGTGCTTTAATGTGGCCTATTCAAAGCCCAAATGAAATTCAATTGAAATGCAGTGACCAATTTTATGATCTTAAACAACCAAATAATGGTTGAAATGCTTTAAATGGAGGTAAATAAACCTTCCACCACAGTGATTTTAAAATCTTGCAAGATTGCTTCCACGGATGAAAATTTGTTTTCTTTATTTGCAAAGAATTTATACAATATTTAAACATGCTGGATCATATGAAATATTCAAGTTTTACAATAAAAAAACTGCAGAAATCTGTAAGGGGGACTATGCTTTCTTTCAGCAATGTACGGTGTGCAGAACAGCTTGATTCTACACTTCCTATCACACAATGCAGTGCACCTGTCATGCAGCACTTAAAATCTAACAGCCCTTATTGAGTATTTTCTGCTGCTGCCAGTCAGCGAGCGAGAACAGGCGAGCGGATCCAGCAAAGATGAACTCATGATGAGTAATGAACTCGAAAGAAAAAATAAAACGTATGCAAATATATTGAAGGGAGAATAATCCGCCAGGAGTTGAGGGTAAACAGGGTGCAGAGAGGCATGTAAATGTGGGGAAGAAGAAAGAGGGAATCTGGCAAAGACAGATCACTGACAACACAAGTGCTATCATTACAATTTATATTTCTGACAGCATTTTACACTCCTCCTCACAATGCATAAAGAAAGAAACTGACAGTCAACAAATGTAGAGCTACAAAGGCGAAAAAGTCAGTCATACCAAAGCTGCCTATGACTTCTTATTGACATCATTATGAGTTTAACATAGACATTAGTGGTCTTTCTAGAATTTGTAACACGTTAAAGCCTCTTTGAGACATGATTTATCTAACATGGAATCTTTTTCACAAATGCAGCAATTGTATTCAATCATGAAATATCTTGATTACTAAGCATACTGTAAATTTGTCCTCTCCTTCAAAAAGCTGGAAACGCAAATCTTTTTTACACTTTGCATCTCCTCTGAAAGCTGAACCTTTCTTTGTCAGGAGTCACTAAAAGCAAAACACTTTACTTTGAGTAGGACTGTGTTAAAAATAGGGCTTTTGACTGCTTTTGACAGCACTTTACTTCTATGAAAAAAATAGTGTTGTTCTGTCAGGGAACCTTTACGCTGAGCACAAAATGCACAGTAACAGTAGTTTTCATCACTTTATCATAATCTCTCATTTTGCATGTGGCTGTGCAGCATAAAACAGTAGACCTTTACACCCTTGAAGCTGTTTCAAAGCCCTTGTATCAGATTTGCTTTGTAAAATGAGCCTAAGATTCAAGGAGATATCCAAAATTACAAAAAAATTCAAAATGTAATCACTGCTAATACGGATATTTAAAGCGTTTAATTCAAGCAATTGCTTAAACTTTGTCAGAACACCATTTGCAAAACTGTCAACATTTTGTTTTCAAACTACATTATGAAAATTAACATAGCTTGCAGACAAACTGGTTGTACCCATTGTTTTGATTTCGGTGTATATACTACACCCTGTTTGGAGGAAAAACAGTAGAATGATGTGTTACCAATGTGTTTTGGTGGATTAGTTAACCTGATAAGGAACTATCAAATCTCCAACTGGGAAAAAAATAGATATTTTTTTAATGTTTTACATGCTAATTCCACAATACAAAAGGACTGAACTATGTCAGTCAGGTTTGACTAAATGGGACCCTGATCCAACAACTTTACAAAAGACTCCATGCCCATGCACACTATTAGACAGTTATATTGAGTCGAGATAAACAGAAGCTACTACTTTAGGAGGTATAAGAAGACTCATTAGTGAAAAGGAAATGAAAGAGTTCCTGAAAAGCTGCATAAACTGTGGATGTTCCTGGAAAAAAATGCTGATTTGTTATCAGTCGTCATTGCAGCTGTATAGCTGAGAAAGATTGCAAAGTATTTGTTATTTTGCTGTTTCTGCATTTTAAGACAACCAGAGATTGAGGTGTTAGTGTGAAACATTAAAAAGGTGCAGCTATGCACTTTTCAATAGCTTAAATGTTCTAGGTATATGAGGAAGTAATTTGTGGGAGAAGCTCACGGCCTGCAAAACTGTTCACATCCACGGATCTTTTTCATGTTTTGTGTATTGAGATTTTAAAGTGAGAGACCAACACAAAGTGTTGCATAATTGTGAATAGAAATAAAACTTTGTGGGGACACGCCTCTAAAGACTTTGAATCTCAATTAGCCCAACATGTTGCCCCCTGTTCTTTTGAAATAAAGTCAATCTCGGTTGAATTTAGGTCTGGACTTTGACTGGGGCTTCTGTTGAAACTCTCCCAGGATTGTTTTGTATTTAATCCATTTTATTTTCCAGTCAGCTTCAACCATCTTTCCTGTCTCCACTGAAGAACCTGTACAAAGTGACGCTGTCACCAACATGTAGTGCAATAAAATTGTTGTTCATGCTCTTCATTGTGTTGAGTTCCAACAAAATGAGGTGCAATTGTGATTTGAAGGTTTTTACAGTTTTCAGAACCATTGATTTCTTTTTGGGTTTCTCTGAGTGCATGCGTGTTTTTGCATGTTTTATGAAAATATAAAAAAAGAAACACTTGACATATTAATCATTCTGTGAGGCTACAGTAACATGTCAAGATTTGGATTGCTTACGTTCGAGATGTTTGAGATAAGGCTGTTTTTACAGCTTTCATGCTATTACGATACAGTCATGGGGCTTTTCTGCCAGACAGAGAAACAGAGAGCAGCATGTGCTCGTGGCATCATGCTGCAGCACAATACCATTCAATCGCAGCCCAATATATCCAAAATCACAGGACAAAGAGATGAAAATGTAGATCCAAAGCAGGTAGAAACAGCAAGCTGGGAGGGTAAAGCTGTAAAGTCCCAAACACGCTGCGATTCCAAAGCTTTCTGTCAGAGACATGCTAGCAGAATCAAGTAAGCAAACACTCGGAATCAGCAGGAAAACTAACAGCAACAAGCATTAAGCTGGCATGAATGATATTACCACTAAGCAGGACTGCTTTTTTAATTTTTTATATGAACAGTGAAGCCTGGGGGACCAGGGTGGCTGAACCTGAGAAAAGTCAGGAGATCAATAGAAGGAAGAAACAAACCTTTCTGGCTTTTTGTGGTCAGATAAGGTCTTCTGTCAGGTCCAAGTAATACCTCGCAGCATGAGCAGTGGGACAAAGATGAACCGTCTTCCAATCCACATAATAAAATAACAGATGGCCATTTACATGAGGCCGTATACTGCAGTAGTGCAGCAGTGTGTAAGAAATAGCTTCATACTGAAGTTAAAATGCAGTGCTGAAGTCTTTGAAGCTTTACTCTGCTTTCTTCAATTGCAAACCAATCAATTGCTGCGATAATGTCATGACAGATTAAATAATTGGTCTTGGGTTGGCTGTTTACAGTACTGATCAAATAATGTTTTTTTTTTACTATCCTGACAGATTGCACTTTCTGAGCTGCAAAGGGAGCAGTGTTTTGGAAGCGCATGCGCAAACACCCACTGACAGTCGGCTCTTTGACACAAAGGGCCAACATCTTGTTGTGCACATGAGTGCGTGTGTGTGGCTGTGATAGGGAAAGACACAGAGAGCATACTGCAGTTATCTTAGCTCAGAGGCTCTAAGGTTGTCACTTCTTATCAGTCTGATTGGTACTCAAACTTTCAGAGTACCTTGACTCTCCCTCCTCACTCATTACTTTCCTCACTTCACTGCTCCTATCTTTCTTTTACTATGGGAAATTGTGGGCACCCTGTCTCTGTGTTCCTGTGACCTAAATAATATACTTTTCTGATTCATTGGGCTCTCTGTTTGCTCAGTCAAAGGTGCCAGCTAAATGATTTTTGAAGAGAAACAGTTCTAATAGCAACAACAACAACAACAACAAAAAAAACACAAAAAAGGCAAGGTTTGTCCTGGAAAACATAATTTAGAACATTTAGGTTCTAGCCAAAAATGCAAGACAAGCATTCTGAGTGAGCTGCAAATAAAATATGAACATTTTAGTTATTGGTTCTTCTTGAACGAAACTACGCCCATCTCTAGGAAATGTCAAATTGTTCAACCAAAAACTAAGTAGAAACTAAAGTTGTTTGGTTTTTGTAAACAGTTGATAATGGTAAAGCACATTAGTATGTTTTTTTTTTAAACATTTAAAGCCAGTTAAATTAATTTCTGAGATACATGCAAGTTTCAAATCATCATTAAGTTTACATTTTGCAGAAAGGTAATGTCTGACCATGTAAATGTTTGAAGGAGTAAAGTGTGTTTTATTAATTTTATTAAAAAAACAAAAGAAAGTAATTTTCTGCAGCCGACACAAACGGAGAATTTAATCATAAGGGGCCAATATGACAGATATTTTCTGATAGATAATTTAAAGCATAAAAAAAACAACTACAGCAAAATATAAAAGTTTCTTCTTTTACTTTCAGTCTCTTTAGCAATCATAAAACACACACGAGGGTTAAGTAAAGATTTTAGCTGTTAGCAGAAAAAATAAAAGTAGGGTTTGCTGACCATAACTCACCCAGTGGTAAAGAAAGACATTGACTTTTCTTCATGTTGCTATCAAGCAAAAGTAATATGGTTGCAGCCTCTTTACTGGTGGGTATTACTGGATCTCAAAAGTGT
This sequence comes from Poeciliopsis prolifica, assembly GCF_027474105.1. NCBI lineage: Eukaryota > Metazoa > Chordata > Actinopteri > Cyprinodontiformes > Poeciliidae > Poeciliopsis > Poeciliopsis prolifica. The sequence goes on along the minus strand of NW_026562463.1, from coordinate 399,881 downwards.
ACACAACCATGCTGTGTACATATGAAACACATAAAGAACCTGATAAATTATACAAACTTTTTCCACCAAAAGTAAAGAATGTTCTGAACAATTCAACAGAAGAGCAAGCATGTTTGTTGGAGAAGAGTCAAAATACCCTGGCTGCATACGATTGCAGATCTTTATACATATAAAACACTTTGGGTCACTACTGTATTTGGGGTTATTTAAACTTTAACCCACCACAGTCGTAGATAGAGAGACATATTTGTTGTTTAGTTTTTATGTGACAGCTCCTTTCAGTTTGACTTACAACTTACAACTTTTGACCTCTAGCATCTTCAAATTTGTCTAGGTTTGCACACGGTTAATTCTTGATTGCAATGTTGAATGACCGGATGTAGGAATATGACTGGCTGAGTTAATACACTGATCAACAATAAAATAAATAAAAAAGGATGGAAGTAGTTCTCCAGTATGTCTTTGAGGGACATTACGCGTATGAGTGTGTGGATGTGTGGCAAAGATCTTGCCAAGAATAAAGAGATTATATGGACAACCTTCAGTTAGGCCTTCCTTCTTAGTGGCCTGACACAGTTTTGTCCCTGTGTGTAGGTGGAATGGGGTGTTAAGGCATGAATGCACTGCTGGCTCACCACAATCATGCATGTGTGTGAGTGTGTGTAGTAAGGGATGAATGCTCTGCTGACTTGTCAGAGTTGAGGATTTTTCCCTGCAGCAACTTTGTTTCATTTATAAAGTGGTACTGCTAGTTGCTCTGGATAACAGCATCAGCTAAATGTCAGAGACAGAGATACAAAAGCACTGCACACACAGCTGTGTAAGCATAAATAAAAACCACACAGTGCCAGACTCAGTCTTGTAACACTTGTTATTACACAAGGGACTTATGCTGCCATCTGTTAGAAATCACAGATACATTTTGGCAGTTTGTCCAAAAAAATGTTTCTTGAAATCTTTCCTCCTATCTAGGGGTGCAACAAGATAAAATATCATGATATTTAATTTTTAAAAGATTGGTGGTGAGACTGAAGAAGCACTGTCATGTTTCAGTGTGTAGAGTAAAGAATGAAATACTGTTGAGCTGTCAGAGCAGGTGGCTAAGAACACTGAAGACGGCATCACATTTTGCCTTTCAAATGGTATTTAGTTCAGTTCTTGTGAGGTTTTGTTTTGATTAGCTCAATAACCTTGGAGGGTTTTTTTTTTGAGAACATATCTATTTCTGGTCATTCAAGAGTTGAACATACTTTCACAGAAACACCTTGAAAGTCTCCTGGTCCAAGGCTACAACTTCTGCCCATTCTTAATCAAAAAACTTAAATGTGGCTGGAAAATCTAGGCTTTAAAAGCCAGATACTTTACTGTCACATCTGAACAATTAGAACACGGGACAAGTTTTATGTGAAGCAGTGCTTTAATTAACAGGTTTTTTAATTTTTTAAATTTTTAATAAGATCTGGGGCTTCATTTATAAAGCGTGCATACACACAAAAAATGTGAGGTGGCATATTTTACACTCAAGTCGACATGAACAAAAATGAACGTGGCATGAAATTTGCACAAACTTTTAAGCTGCTGTGAAATGTGTGCCAGCTCCACTCTATTTCCTGCAAATTGGAATGTATAAAGGAGAGCTGGGCAGGTATGTACGGCTTTATACATCCACAGCTTTTTGTGCCCCAAACTTTTCCAAATTTGTCCGTACGGCAAGTTTTAGTGTGAAAACTGCACACTTTTTTTTTTATACATGAGGCTCATGTACATGAGGCTGCAGCACACCCACCATCTTGGAATCTACAAAGAAATTGTGTTCAGGAAAATAACATATTAATCCAGTAGATGTTATATTGAGCCAATATCCTGACAGTAATCCAAAAGATTAATTTCCAACCTAATATCCCATTCTGCTTGAGAAACAACTGTTGCCTCCTCTCATTGCTCAGAACAAGTCATGCCTGTCATATGGACTGCAGGTCAAGACTCCTAAGAGAGAAAACCATAAAAAGCTGGACTGCTGTCCTGTTTGTTGCTGAGACCCAGAAAGCAAGTGACCTTTCCATGTGCATGAGGAAGGAGGATTCTGGGTTACTTTCCTGATCTGGATTTGAACAAGCATGAATGTCAAAGAGAAACCTTCCAACCTCACTTTAATAACACAGAAACACACCAAAAAAATAAAAAAAATAAGCGGAACTCTGTTGATAAAATGTTGGCAAAAGTCTAACGAAGGCTGATAAACATCCATTGAACATTCAGATCGATGAAGGTTCCTTTATTGTTTCAGACCTTTTTATTCTCATCAGCAGTGGATCCTTCTCCATCGTCGACCTTATGTTTATTTCTGTTGTTTATTCCTCTTTGTTCAAGGAAATAAGTACATGCATTAGTCAGGTTATTGATAAATAATGGCTATGGAAGATTGAAAAAACAAACCATCATAGCAATGAGAAGCAACATGAACCGCTGGTCTTTTACATGTACAATTGAATGTACATCCAAAGATAAATGATTTACTGCAGATCAGTGAATAATAATTCACTGATAATTAGACAGTAGAAATATTTGATTGTGAGATAAATTTATGCTAAGTGACAACAGGTGCTACAATGTTTTTGCTTGGAATCCCAGGCTATGTTGATTTAAATTTTAATTTAAGCAAAAGTAAAAATGAATAATAATACATGTCTGGAGAAATAATGTAGCTAAGATGTTAGTGCATAAGCTGTGAAACCTTAAGTCTTAATGAATAATAATTATTATAATTTTTATGCGGCTGCAAAAGAGGGTCTCACATACTGCTACTTTCAACTGAAAAAAAATAAATAAAAATGTTACATTTTGCTGGAAAAGAGGTCCATTTAATTTAAGTCTACATGTAAAACACATTTTCTCATTATACTGCTGCCAATACTTCACTTAAATGTCAAGGTGAGTAAACAAAGGTTTTACACTTTACTCTTCCTGACAGCCTTAGTGCAAATGTTAGAGCTGGATTAAGCCCACAGAGATTTCTGAAGTGATAGTGTCTAGATTATAGAAAAAGATAACTTTATAGAAAGGATAACTTTCCACTCAATTTGTAGTTAATTACCCAGACCTGGGGATAGTAGAAAATTAAATTTTTCATTCTTATTGGCCCCCCAACACCATGACACCCTGAAAAATGTCATTCTAAAATCATTTTAAAGGACAAATGACATAACAAGATGACATAATATTTAAATCTAGTATCGTACCCTTGTAAATCTGAAATCTTCAGGTAACTTGATAAATTGTCTTTTTATTAACAGGATGAGAACATTATTAAAGGCATTTAATTTAAGCTGATAATCAGGCAACTCCTGAATGCCTGATTATCAGTAAATGTGTGCATCATAATATTATTAGAGATGCCTAGAGATATGATGAATACAATCAACAGGCATGACTTCAAAAGTTGCATATTAATATTCAATAACCAGAAGAAGTGCAAAGGTTAAATGCAACTCAAGAATATTGTCCAGTGAATGCATTGAGCGTGGTTACAAGCTGTCCACACCAAACAGCAGAATTCAGTGAATAACGTATATGATAACACTTACAGGCTCTGTCAGCTCCAGAACACTGGCTAAATACGTGATGGGACTACAGTCACGAGTGTTTCCCACGAGTGTACAAGGTAGGAACATGGGACCCAAGTCATCTCCATCCAGCACATCCACTGTCAGTGTGGTGGTGGCAGTTCGACGGTCACTCGGTGAAGGTGCCCGGTCCTGCATAAAAATGAGAAAATCTTCCACTTTAGTTCATGAATCTGAAGCAATTTTTTTTGAAAAGGTAGCAACCAGGTCTAAGAAACACTCAAGCAGCAGGTTAAATGATTTAGATAAAGAATAACCCAATCAAATTAAGGGCAAAGTACAACAGCGGCATTAAACTGGGGTCAGAGAGCAGCCCCCAATTAATAATATATCAAACAACACAAACTGGCAGAGTCTGATCAGCGGCTTACGCTCCAAGGCACATCTAGCTATCTATCAAACCTATTCTACTCAGGAGGTTCAACGCTTCTAACAAAAACATCCAAGGCCAGCATCCAGAAATCTATTCGATCTTTCTGCATCTTAGCAAGACATGTCTCTGTGCATTAATTGCATAAGCTGACGTGCATCGAGTGGCAAAATCATTCCTCTTCAAAAAATGTTTAAGCAATGTGGAATTCAAACTTTTATTTTTTTTCTCTTCTACTGTATATTAATGATACCACCCTTTCCTATCCCACTGAATAGGAAATTAGAAATATTTTATTTTCAAATATAGGACTAGATTTTGGACTGAATCCCCATTTTTATTTCATGCACCGTGTAAAATGTTCATTACAACCAGCCGCTGTTACAACAACAACACAGCTAAACTTCAGCAAAATCTCACATTTATTCCAATAATATTGTAAGTTGCACACTCAGATGTTATTTTTTTATTATAACATATTCACTGGGAAAGACAGAAATTTAAATCAAATTTTCAGGGATCTAAAAATATAAAATCATTTTAATACATTTAAGATTTTCAGACAGCTTCATTTTTTTTTCAGTCATACTAAAGCCCTGAGAAGCTTTTTCCTGCTTGCAACTATCATGTTTTCTACACCAAGAATAGAACTAAAAACAGTTTTCAATTGAATATTGATTAATTAATTGCATTTCCAATATGCTTGTATTGCAAAAGTCTTGATCCAGAAAAAAACATTTTACTCTAAAGGGTTGGTTTGTCAAGAAACTGAAGGAAAAACAAGCAAACATTGCAATGCATCACATTTTCAATAAAAATAGGATTGCGCAACGGTGTGAAAATGTGTGACTTCTACACCAAATGTTCCATCACATGATTAGTTTTTCTTCAGAGGTTACTTTAAGGAGACCTTAGGCTAAAATAGGAGGATTTCTGTGAGGCCCTCATAAAATATGCAGCCAGTTTGGAAGGAATTCAAGGTCATTTTCAAGAAACACAAAACTCGTCGTCTTTCTACTGAATCCATGTTTTACAACAACTTACAATGTGTTGTTATAGTAATAATAAGGAAACTTATGCAAAACTTGTACTATACCCCAGCATCTCGAATAAGACAAGGATTTAACTTGAATCTTAGCAACTTGGTCACTGTTTGGAGATGAAAGATGCTTTGTGTATTGCACATCAACACATACAATTTGACCTTTAGAAACATGCTCCTGTTATCAGAGCTTCCTGAAATTTCTTTGATAGAACTATTGAATCAATGAACAACTACCACTTGTACGTAGGTGGAGTATCCAAATCATTAACATGACCTTTACAAGTGGACTCACAAGGTCTTTTTGTACCGGTAATTGCTTATAAGAATTTAAATAGTCTTATTTTACCAACAGTTCAGAAAGCTTCAAATTAATCCATGATCAGTGCTAACTTTAAAATAGACAATATTGTGTCAAATTTTGAAGATATTTATGGTTTAACATATTTATTTTATTGAGTAAAATGATGACCGTTTAATGCAGCATGGCCCAGGTTGGCCCTATTTGCTGATTCTGTGTCATACCCTACTCTTCGAAATGTGTAATTATTGGGATATTTTCTTCAATCTTCCTTGTTTTGCTGTGTTCCTTGACCTTTCTGAGGTTTATTTGTTCTCTAATTTTCTCTAAAAAACCTTTAAGGCCTTCATAAAAGATCTGAATTTATGCTGAGATTATAAATATAATTGGACTATTTAAATTATTTTATTTCTTCACATCTAGTTACCCCATTGTGGTGATTTATCATCTTCAAGTCAATTAAATACAAAAAAGTTTGTCATTGCACTGGGACAAAACATGAAGAAGAAGGTTCAGGGCTCTCAATAACTCTGCAAAGTGCTGTATAACATTAGGTGGATGAAATCACAATGTCTTCAGTATAATGTTGAAGCAATATGGAAAGATTGACAGTTATCAACGCAATAAGTCTAATTATAGACTGTTTCTATCAGTGTTTAGCTGAAAAGCTCAGCCTCGTTTAATAGGTTTTGCCTGGCTTCATGCAGGCTCTGTGGCTTTTAAGCCACGCTAAGAATTTATATTCCTCTTATTTCCGGCTTCTTAAAACACGCCTAATATTCTCTTGAGATAAACGTGTCAGCTTTTCCAGCAGTCAGAAACACATTAATCTTTCAGTGTATTGTTGACTTTTAATAATGTTTTTGTGGTAACTGGGATCTGGGACATGAATACATGGAGTAACTCTTGAGAAGCCTTTTGTGAGCATGGTTCTCACACTACAACAAAACCCTAACTACAACTGATGAGAATCATTTCAGCCATGCTTCAGCTTAGATCACTTTAACTTCTACAGACAATGTGCTTACTGATCTGACAAAATAAATATATTATAGTGAGCCCATTAATAAAACATGGAGTGCAGGGAAATAAAAGGCAAACATTTAGATTGGCAAATATGTTAGTGATAATTAGGGATGCTCTTGTAGAATCCCTTAGGTTGACAAACCACCACAAAGGCTTTGCAACATTAATGTTAGAAATAACAGTTTGTAATAAAACAAGTCACATACATTGTATATGAGATATAGTCTCTGAAGGAAATGCTGAGTAATAGCTTTTTTTTTTACTAATCTTTTTGTTCCATTAAAAGAAGTATTTTAGCAGGAAAACTCATGAAATTATCAGAAAAATTCAAATAAATCACTTACATTTGCCTGTATAATGACCAAGTATCGTGTTATTTCCTCGTAGTTGAGCCGCTCCCTTAGAACTACGGAGCCAAATAAAGTCAGGGGGATGTCAAAGGTCCTGTTGGCAGTCTGGAGAACATAGAGACATGAGGCAAAAGCAAACTCAATGAGTCACATACAAAGTCTACACTTAAGATTTAACAAAATATAGACAAGCTAAGATATGTAATACACATGGAAGATATTTACACAACTGGAACAGCACAGCGTATTTTATGATTTCAGTAGAATGCAAATTATTTGCTCAGCGGAAGAAGGAATAATTTATGTGGGCTCAGAACCAGCAGAGCAAAAAGAGAAATATAACAACAATTAGTCAAAAGAAATCTTCAGTGAAAGCTGTTTCGATTCCATAGAGAACAAATCTGATGTAGAATAAAAAGATGTAGAATGGGCTTAAAATCTAATTTTGTGAATATGGTTGTTAATACGAAGGAGAAATTTAAACAATAAATGCAGGTTCAATTGTATTCTGAATTTAAGTAAAAGTTTTGCTTTCCTGGTTGAAAAACTTCTTCAAATGCAATTATTTAATATTTCGTAACAACAGACCTGATCAGCTTTGATAATATGAACTTTTTTTAATCAGATTACGTTAAGAAACCTAAAATACATCAGTGCACGCTGAATGTTCAAATGCATTCAGAGCATTGTTTATAAAGAATCCTTTATGGGTTTTGGTAAAACAGACCACTAAACTCAATTTTCCATAAGCCACACCTGTAAACGGTTACAGGTGCATTGGGTTGTGTTTGAGCACTTGGAAACACACTGTGGGCAGTTCACTGATTCATGGCATAGTAAATCGCAACACTAAAATAAAAAACAAAAGCAACAATGATGTAAACATATCTTGAGAGGTTTATAGTATCCAGGAGGACATTGCAGACATGAAGAACATGGATGAACTATCAAAATCATTGAATTTTAAACAAACACATAATGCCACTGAGGCTTTTGTGAATAAAATATTCTTTTTAATTTTCATTCAGTAAAATATCCATTTCAATGAGTGCAGATTACAAACATAAAAACTGAAACATTACAGCTTGTAAGAATACATTAACTGTTGACCCTTTTGGTGAAAGGTTTTGCTAACACATTTATATTTGCATGAAAACCAAATATTCTTAAACCAGCCAACAAAACATGTTTAGAATGTAATTGCATAAAGCTAAATATCAGAACTCACCGGATCTTTTGGGTTGTACTGGATGGTGTACTCTATCTGCCCGTTGGGGCCGTCGTCAATGTCTGTTGCACCATTATTCCCAGAGAAACCAGAGAAGATCGTTGTTCCTACAGGGGTTAGCTGAAGAAAAAATAAATAAAAAAAACGGCAGCAGTGTTTCCATACGATGTCAAAACTTTCAAAACACAGTGATTAAATCATTTCTGACAGTGTCATACAAACATCTATTGTTTAGATGTGGCACAGATGAAAGAAGAGCAAAATAAGATTCACCAGCATTTGGCCACAAGGGATGTTAATCCCCCACTGTTTTCTACAGAACAAAGAGAAAGTGCTTTGCATTTTTATTTTCATTACGCATAAATCGGACTTGAAAAGGAGGATCAGTTGGGAGTCATTTGTGTCTCTTTCAGTTGCACTTGAGATAAGTGTTCAAAATGTTCAATCTCTGCATAGCATCAGTCGTCTCTCACTAATGTGAACAAATGAAAGGTTTCACTGCCCCCCTCTGATGAAAGAGAAAATTTGAGATCCAAATGTTTCACTGTCACTGTTAAAACTAACTACTGCTAAGATAAATAAAGTGCTGGCAGAAGTCACAGCTTAAACTGAGCCTTTTCATAAACTAGAATTTAGAAAATGAATGAACAAATAACTCAACAGAATGTAAAGAAAAATATGATGCTGGTTTGCTGTAAAAATACAGTCAACCTTGTTGGGAGTGAAGCTTTTGAGTTGACTGGAGGGTTGACAGTTTAGTAACAGCTTTTGAATGTGTGAACACATTAACACCAAAATAATGGAGAAACAGGAGTGCATCTGTGACCACAGAAATCCACTTTGGGACACAATGAAAACTCTCAGGAGAGACGTGTAACTGAGGGTTACTAATAATGAATGTCAACTACAACTACATGTTTTAAAAAAATAATGCGCTGACTGATATATTTAAAAACAAGTTTTTGTTCTTCGTAGCGCATCTGTAAATTACCATCCACTGATTTAGGATGACCTAAGCATGTAGCACGATCAATGAATAGCCACAATTAAAAAGATGTTTGCACAACCAGGACTTGCAAAACACAAGTATCGATGACCGTAAACAAAAAGGCAGGTTCATTCAGGCGCTCATAAATTTCAATCTATACTTTTCTTCACCTTGAAGTGTTGACTATCACCAGCAGTTTGTTTGCTCTCTTAAATAATTTAGTCACAACAGGAGGGAATACTGAGGGCAAAATTCTCTTTTTTACAGTCTTCCCAAATTTCAGATATTCAATAGTCCGTTTAGTTTAAATTGACAGACGATTTAAGCATCTTCAAAGAGTATGAACAGTTTGATCTATTAGTACTGTTTATCAAATTTAGAAGTTATGTATGCTAAAATTAATTTTAAAATGTCTTAATGGTAAAATGTTGATTTTACCATTAATGCTAAAACTTCTTAATGTCCTCACCTAACTCACTATGGCTTGTATATGTTGGACATAAAAAATATTTAGACAGTGGCTAAATAGCTCGAGTGTATGTTTTAAAGAAAAATAAATAAATGTATGACTGGGAACAGAAAATAGCTGAACAGATGCCTACGGCCAACAATGGGGGATGCGTAAGAGGAAGAAAACTCAGATTCACATATAGCATCAAATAGAATTTGGCTAAATAGAAAGCAAAGAAGAAAATGACACCAAGGATACTGGAAAAAAAAAAAAGTTACATTTTTGGAAGCAGACCAGGAGTAATTAATGGGATGTTTTTGCTCTTCTTTGGAGATGTGATAGGGTGCATGAAACAGCGAAACTGAGCTTACTGACCAAAGTGAGCAGCAAACCCGAGGCGACCCCAATGTAATTAGTCTTAATTTGGGTTATCATACAAAATAAGATTAACATTTTTCAGCTTTTAATGGGAGAAAATAATGTTTTGTGGTTTATTTTTGTATGTATGTAATTTATTATGTTTCATTGACACATTCTAATGTAACTAGACTGCATTATTGTATACCATTGCCGTACTTATGTCATGCTCCAAAACTATAGCTGGAAATCTAACAGCAATGGGTTAAAAATCATCATTGTCATTTGTTGTTCATCATAAAAGGATTGAATGAAGTGATTTTAAACACAATTACTGGGAATTAGCCATTAGCCAGTCAGTTAGGCACACAGCACTGCCTTTTCCTGTCAGAGCAGCTCGGAGTTTAAAGGATAACAGGATGGATTGTTTATGCCTGCAAGTATGCTCACAGCTCGATTGCTTAACGTGGAACATCTCTGAGCCAAAGATATGAGAAAACCAAACAGCAGAAAGACAGAACTGATGCTGAAAAACAAAAACCGCAGAAGAAAACTCACAGAGGGCAAAAAATATATTCTTGTAAAATTTGTGATAAAAACTGAAAACTTTTGGATTTGTGAAAAAGAAACGGCTCTTTAAACAACAGCAGAAAACAAACAAATGAACAAACAAACCAAAACTTGGAAAATGAATCAGAAATTTAAGGCTGATTTTTAAGGCCGCTCTACTTCCATAATTGGAAGTAGAGCGGTGCTGCTTCAGCATCAGAAATTGTTACAGAACCAGATTGTTTTGTGTATATTAAAATTATTCCTTTTTTGTTCCCACAAAACACAGCAAGACAGCTTTTTGGGCATATTTTCAGCAAAAATAAACCACAATATAAAGACAAAAATTATTTTTTTCTTTTTGAGAATGGTAGTGCAAAAAATGCCCTCAATACTTTTTACTGTGCTAGGAACTTTCATCCATTCTCATCAAAATTTAGGACATCCATTCACTTTATTTTTTCCAGTTTAAAAAATAAACTGGAAAACTCAGGGAACACTTGGTTGCACAGTTATGCACCCTAAATATGTTCTGCAATTAAAAACAATATTCCAGCAGTGCAGATGGTAATGAGGTGAACTGATATTACATGTGCTGTGAGGGTCTTTTCTACGTTTTTGGTTGTGGGAGTGGGGAGGATTACCTTAGTTATCCTTTCATTCCCATTGCCTATATCTGCATTAAGACCGGGAAATGTTTATTCTCGTATTCTCAGAATCAGGAGGAAATTTACTGCTACACATGCTTTTCCAAATGTAGTAAAATCATATATAGCTTTGTGTCTGGTTGGACATAAAGATAGTCTCCAAAATATCTGTTGTAAATTTATATTTTGTCTAGTGTATTTCTGTGTTGACACCAGATGCCAAAACAGATTTCTGTATGAGCAAACATTTGTGGCAATATACAGTATTTCTGTCCGATTCAGATTTGTAGAGCCTAATCACAACAAAGTTGATCTCAGATCATAAATTTAAAAGAGATTTATTTCTAATGAAATTGCATTCATCTTCTTTCTTTCAGTCGAATCTGTGACTGACAACTTTATCACTGGTAAAACTACCAGCTAAATGCTTGCATTATTTACTTCTGGTTAGCATCCAAGTCGCTATTGATTGGAGAACAAACTTTTCTGCCAAAATGAATGCTTGAGAGAAATACAGACCATCTGAAGTTTATTTGGTAGGGTAATTTGTAAGCTTTCAACTTATATAAGAAATTTTGGGCATTTATTTAAAATAGTTTAAAATAGGTTAAATCGTCACAGACAAAATCGATCAAGGTATCCAGATTATCTAAATAGACATCAGTTGTGGCAACATTTAGTAGTAACTAAAGCAGCTTTCACATGTTTCTAATTCTGCCTGGTACTGAAAGCCAAGAGTTACACAGGTTTCAGTATGAGAAAATAAAACAGATTTCATTAAATATATTGTCCAGCAAGCTATTTGTAGTATGTCTGTCACTTTTGTTGTCCCCATGCTTTTTGTGTTTCTTGGAATCAAGGATGCTGTATTCTGTGTTCAATTACATCCAAACAGATTAAGCTGAACATCTGCTTTGATGTTCAAAACAGATGTTCAGATTGATTCTTTTTCTATGTTAAAGAATTAAAACAACTCAGAGCTTTAGAGGACCACCAGAAGGCTGACTTGGTTCTGCTTTTCACATCCATTTTCAAAACAATATATACGTTCCTGAAATATTTTCAACCAGCTGGACAATTTTGATGACTGGTAGAAATCTTACAATAAAAGTAACTAACTGTAGTCACTGTTAATAGCATTAACCATGGTAGTGCTAATTTAAAGATGCCAAAAAAATGACACCATCGCGTATTCCTGGCTTTTTCACAAAATACTTTGCTTTCAATTAGTTTATGTAAGAAATCATTAAATTAACTGTTATTGAGGGATCTTAGTAAAAAAAAAAAGTTTAGAAAACAAGCTATCTTTTTAGAAAAAGCAAAAATATTGGTAGGTAATAGGTGTTCATTGTGTTGAAATAAAAGAATAGTTTGGAACATTTCTACTAAACATTTATGTATATTCATATATATTTTACTTTCACTGAACATGTTAATCAGGAAAAAATAGGCTCTAGATTGTTACGTTATCTCTTCTTTCTGACTTAAAGGTTCTTGTAGCGTCACTTTGCAGCCTTTAAATAATGAAGCAACTTTAAATCCTGGTTCTACTGCCTTCCTATGAAATTAACCACCAGGATGAGCTGAGACAAAAGACTTTTAGATTAAACTTAAACTGTGTCCTCGAGGTTGTTGTGAAATTAACTGAATTTATTTTGCGCTTTCCTAGTCATAGAAACTATTCAAAGTACTTTACTCTGAGGCCACTTTGACCCATTTGCACACATGTATACAAGTTCACAGATCGGTTGACAACTTGGGGTTAAGTACTAAGGACAGGAAAATGACAATAAGAATTATTAGTTAATTAATTGTGATTTAAAGGTAAATGGAGTCCAGGTGTGTTTAGTTTTTTCCCTAGATTTATCTGGTATTGTCAGGATCCTGGCTTGGAGGTTGTGTGTGAGTGTATGAAACGTCCCTCCTGACCAGGAAGCCTCTGTTGGAGGGTGTGGTGAACCTGTTGGGGCCATTACACCCGACTCCAATTATCCAATCACCTGCTGGGGTTCCAATCATCAGTCGTTTCTGGGTAGAATCGAGCTTCAGTCTGTTTTTCGCTCATCAGGAACATATTCCTTCCTTTGAGACCCGTTTTCCCTTCTCTTCGCCTTGCTGGTTTACCCTCCTAACGGGTTTCCAGGCCAGGCTTCAGTCCAGATTGATCATCCACAGCAGCCCACTGACCTCAATCTATTCATCAATATGAATAATTAAATAGGAAACTTGCTGCAGCTGTCTGGTACTGTGCTGAACTGGTTCAAAATTTAATTGGCAGAATAGAATCACTTAGTGACATTTGGCATTCATGTGAGTAAACAGTAAATGACTAACTAAAAAAAATAAAAGTCTCAGTCCACTTTTTATTAGTCATCTAAGTTAACCCTTTAACTCGAATTATAGAGTTCTAAATCACTGTATTCGTGTTATTGACACGGTAAACGTTTGTTTCACTATATTACCAGATTTGTCACAAGCTTCAACTTGTCTAAAATTAGATTGCCTCATCAAAAATAAAAATAAAAAATATGATAAAATGATTGTTACATTTTCTTTCAATTCTGCTACACATGAGGAAAAGAAACTCGCTGGATGAAAATAAGCTTAGATTTAATTGTATTATGGAGTTTTAGTTCTGGCAGTAGTGAAAGGGAAATAAACAATGCTGTGACTGTCGGACTAATTCAACCACTCACTGAATCAAAAATAAGTAAGTGCTCCGGTTATTACATTACTGCTAACATTTAAATCAAAGTAGCCACTTTTGGAAAATTATTGTTATCAAATTTTCTGAAATGACCTGTGATAAACACAGAAAAAAATTATTATAATCATGCAGCTCCTAAATTGGAGGAAATAGTTTTAAAAACAGTAATAGGAATTTTCAGAGGTGTATGATGAGGCGTGGGCGGAGAGAAGAAATAAAAGCCCTCAAAATTATTTTCTAAAAAGGTGGAGAGGTTAGTGAAAGGGCAACACTGAGAAGGCAGGAGTGATGAGGGAGGATGCATAGAAGGGAGAGGAATGCTGCAAAAGGAGCAGAGGATGTGGAAAAAAACTGGAGGGAACAGATTGAGTTTGACAGGCAGGGGAAGACTGTATAACGATATATTTGCCTTAGCCCGCCTAGGATCGTGCTGGCAGCAAGCTACATGCATCCACGTCCAGTTTAACTTTACACTTCCTCTTGCTGAATTCCTCTTCCCATGACGCTAGAGGACAAACTGTCATGTTGAAGATTATTCTGAAAGCCACAAAAAAAAAAATCTTTCCATCTGTCTGAAACCTTTCTATTCCCCTTTGAGTAGTGCAAACAAAGAAAAAAAGAGGAAAGAAAAGCAAACTGGATGCCTTTTTGTTCTTAAAATGTGTTGCAGCAAAATCATGTAATTTCTTTAATATTGACTGATGAACTTTGGAGGACATTGACAAAAACAGTTTGGTATAGAAAATTAAAGACATAACCAAAAGCCAGCATTTCCTACCATTGATTTATTTCATTTCCAAACTTTATAAACATTGGTCTTAAAGAAAGAGCCAGATATAAATTCTTCAAAATCTTTATTCCACATTTTGTCTAATTTTGTATTATAGGTGAATTGTATATTGGAAATCAACGAGCAATGTATAATGTATTATGGTTGTTTTGAAAAGCCTTCTGCTTTTTCTCCAAGCTAAATTGAAACAATCTACATCTGAGAAAAATAAAAGTCATCTGTGTGTGCAAAACCTGCAAAAGAGTTTTACCTCACTGATGGCGACGTAGTATCGAGGCTGCTGGAAATGTGGAGCGTTGTCATTGCGATCTCGAACAACAATTCGGACCTCGTGTAAAATCACTGTTCCAATCAGCTCATTGGTGCACTGAACCTGAACCACGATGGACTGAATAAACGACGGTGGCTGAAAGGGAGAAGGAGAAATATAGTTGGCACAGAACTGCAAAGTGGAGAATCAAAATTATTTGCCAAGAAGTTTCTCATTTGTGCCAATTCACTGTCAAACTTTCATACAGCTGATGAATATAAGGGAGAAGCGGCAGAAGATTAGATATCTTCTCAGAGAAGATGGAGCTAAAAGTTTGAGTTTATCAGAATGGAAAATGGTTGTCAGGAAGACAGCCATAAAATGCATTTCTGACATCAAATTTTCTCTTTATAGGACAGACAGTAAATGTACCGATGCCAATTTACTGTGAAATTGTTAGAGGCTGAATAGTTGGAATGATTTCAATTTGTGTCACTGCCAGAAAGATCAACTGTAGACAGAAAGTATTTAGACCCTTTATGTTTTTTTTTTCTCTACACCTTTCACGCGGAGACATTTGAGGTATGTTCACTACTCCTTCGGTCAACCAACAACAATCTATTGTTTGTAAATTTTGTAAACTTTTTAAGTAAAAAAAAAAAGAAAAAAAGAAAAAGTTAAAGCTCTTTTGCAACAGCAAGCTTTCAATTGAAAATATATATATTTTTTTCCTGAACTAGTCTAAAATTAGATGAAAAGCAACATATTTATGTCATTTCTCTAACAGAAGCAATTTAAAGAGAAGATGTTGGCAAATGAAGGTTTAAGGAGATGAGGCTAACAAACTAAAAAGGTTCTGCACTGATTCCCTTGTGAGATGAGTCAAAACTACAAAACAGTGTGCAAAGCAGCATATTTTTAAAGTTATGTTAGCTTTGCACCTACAGAGGGGGGAAATCTTTCCAGTTACAAACTGACCATAAATTCCTTAACTTCATTTTGATGCTTAACCAAGAAGTTGAAAAAGTGGAAATTGCATGAGAATAATCACATAGTTAGATATTTTTATTATGCCTGAAATGACTAAAACTACAGCTGTGGATGGTACAGAATTAGACGCTTACATGAAAGATCTCTCTGAAATAACATAACCAAAAACATAACTGACCAACCACTAATTTCTTCCCTTAATGTTTCTTCAATGTTAGTAAAAATTTTGATTTTGCTACTATGTACATATTCCCTTGAATGTTCAACATAACTAAACAGGATTTTGCTTTTAGACATGTTGCCACCAGATAGTTCGTATCTGGTGGCAACATGTTGTGCAGATATTATGGCCTCCAAGTAATCTGTCCTTCACAACCACACATCTGCTTTTGACAATGGATACTATGATCCCATATTTCTCAAACAAATTGCTTACGCAGAGTGGAATTGCTTAGGCAGCAAAAAATATATATATTTTTTGTTATTCAGCAGGATTGCAATCTTGGCTCTTGAAGGGACAATTAAAAAAAGTTATTTTCTAAATTTTATTATGCTTTTTTAAATTATTTACAAATACTTTTTTCTATATATTTCGGGTCATGCTTTTGGAAAGCCATCTGAGATTTAGGGTTTTTCCTTGTATATTCACTCATGGGTGCATTGGTGGTCTTGAAACTTCACTAAGCAATGCCCAGATTACCAGCTCCCTGTGTCAGATGAAGTAAAGGAACTCCAAAACAAAGCCATAGAAGCTATCGTGTTATTTTCTTCGACAGCCTGAGATTAGAATTCCCCTCTAGTATCGGATGTGTTTCTGTTTTTGCTTCAAACTCTGTTCTTGCTCTCAAAAAGTTTTTTTGAAAGAGCAGAAACCATTTTTACAAGGCGCATCAAATCTGCAAAAGAAAATTGAGGGTTTAGAGCATCAAAACTCAACAATATTTGTAAAATAAACCTCAGAATACACTGGTCTGAAAATATTCTGTCAACAAACACCTGTGAAAAAAAATTGGTCAAACTGAATAAAATAAGAAAACAGCAACCGCATAAGCCCTTCAAACATAGAAATGTTGAACTTTCTTACGTCTCTATCAAGAACTCGTCCAGTGCTGTTCAGGTAAAGAGACTGCCTGGCAGGATCAAGAATCACCCAGTAGTCGTGGTTGTCTCTTAGAGACAAAGAAATTGTACGATCCGGACCCTCTGCCACACCATTGATCTGCATGTTCTCCACCAACATTGTTCCTGAAATACAAAAAATATATATAAATGTCTTTAGTCCTCAAGCAAGCTTAGAATTTGTCGAAATCTAGACAATTTTTTAAATGGCAAATATATATATATATATATATATATATATATATATATATATATATAGATTTGAGAAAACAAAGCTCAAAAGTTTTCAGCCCATTTTCTTCTTGATTTATCTCACATGTATTAATTCTTCTTAGCTCATGGGAAGTTGGATAGAGCTATATACAATGTTTGTCAAAAATCTGTTTGAAACTAAACATATAGCCAGAACTACAATTGACAGATCTGTATCGAAGCATGCTTCTTTTAGGTTAAAGTAGAATAAATGGGCTGAATTTATATAGTACTTTTCCAGTCTTCTCACACATTACAAGAAGCAAAGTCTTGCAATTTTCCTAATTCATCCCTGGCTTGAATGTGAATGTTTATCTTCTCCCTCTTGATCACCTTTCTCAGTGAGTTTCTTGAATCTATATAATATGAGTTTCACCTTTGAGGTGAGTAATAGAAAATATCACTATCAAACTTTTTAGGTATTCATATTTTTTGTGGAGTTGATTATATATATAAATAAAATGATTTTCTGTTTTTATCTCTCTAAAATACTTTGGAAACCATTTTAGAACAACAGAAGAAGAAATATTAGAAAAAAGGTTTAGACTAGACTAGAAGATACACCAATTTAGAAAGAAAACACAAATAATTGAAAGCTAAATCTTTTTTAATAAAGCAGATGGCATAGATTAAAGAACTTTTGACTGCACACAGTCAGTTATGGAGTATAATTGAATCTTGGAAGATGTTTTGAGAAAAATAGAAGTGAAGAGACCAGTCTGATAAATTCTATATTCATTTTCATCTTTCATCCATAGAAATAGAAAAACAATTTGCAAAGAAATAGAAAAAAAAGGATTAAACAGAGTTAGTTTAATACAAATAAAAATGGAACATCTGAGCAAATCCTTCAGAAAAATCTTGATGGAGATGAAAATGATGCTGTCAATAATAACTGAACATCCTTATTGGAATTGGTATTAATTTTAATTTGTAGCTGCATTGTTAGAACTCCAGCTCAGGCCAGGAATGTGATTAAATATACTTCTAGAGTTGATTTGACTGATTGATGAATCTACTTTAACAAGGCCGACTGGTTAGTTTACAACCGTTTGTGACTCTATAGGTTTTCTATTTAACCTTCTCCATACTTTGTTAGTTCAAGGAATGGGTCCATTATCCCATTTACCAGCCTATTTCTTTTCTTGCATCAACAGACTCACACGTTGCTTGTTATTCTTGAGAATCTCATAGATAGTTTATCTTATTGAGGTTAGCAACGCATGTCAAAGGTAAAAGAAAGAATTTTAAATATCAGAAACCGCTACAGTACACAACATAAGGCCCGTTTCACTTCACTCTGAGCAAATGATGTGATGTCACACTGTAGTGTTTGGGTTTGTTAAATTATGATGACCTACATTTTTATAAGACTGGAAATCAGGACACACCATAACAGAACACCCTGAAAATAGTAGGCATCTATGAATAATGTTTCATAGTTGTTTTAGGTCAGCTGGTTATGATCTTTATCACACATTGAAAAACTCAACTTTCTCAACCGTGGAATATAAAATGTCTTTTTTTCTAAATTTAGCATTACAGACGTTTAACGTCAGTCTTGATTAACCCATCTATTTTAACCTAACACAATTTTTATGAATTAACATCTTTAAGTTGACTTTTCCAAATTAGTTTGACATTGTTGGGATTGTAGTAGGAAGAAATGCATGCTACAACTTCTAAATTTAGCTCAAATGGTAAATATTATTTGTAATATGTAATTTTCTGAAATTACATTATTGATTTATACTAAACATTCAGCTTTAAATTGTCCATTACAACTTAAATTGCATAAAAAAGCATTGTGGTACCCCTTTTTGAATCTATGGCATAGAAAAACATGTTGCTAAATATCTTGACATCACAGTTTTTAAGCATCTGACACTAAAATACAGGATTCAAGACATCTCTAAAAATTACAACTCAACTTGAGGCATCAAACTTACTGCAGACATGCAACAATGCAGCTATATTTATTCAAGTGCAACACAAAAACTTCAGCAATGATTTGATAATAGCATTACTTAGTGTAATGCTGCTCTGCAGATACTCCGCATGTCAAAGGCTTGAAGTGGTCCAAAACATGATTGCAGACTGACCTACTTTATGATTAATTCTGCTAATAATTATTTCAACACTTAGGAGGAACTTATACATATTGTAGAGCATTTGGCTGTCTGTTTCCCAGATAAAAAGCCACTTGTATCTGGGATACAAGCAGCCAAAATTAGCTTCCTCCATAGGGTGGTCAGATTCAGCAGAAGCCTTTCATCTAGAGGGAGCTCAAAGTGGAGCTGCTGCTTCTCTGTGTCAAACGCCTTTGGTTTAAGCAGTTTGGGTATCTGATCAGGATGTTTTCTCGGTGTCTACTTTTGGTGATTTTTCATGGCTTGGGAATGCTTCAGAGTCCTCCAGAATGAGCCAAAGGGTGTGGATGGAAACGTCATCATCAAATCATCATTTGAACATTACATATCAGGTGATGTTACTGCAAAAAGCAACTTCCTGATGTAGTAGCAGACTTGTTCTTTCATCCCAATACACACACACACTCACATAAGATGTAACATGACTTGAAGCTTCACAAAATATATCCAGTTTTTTTTTCTCTTTTCAACCCATTAAAGTATATTTTAAACACTCCAGAAAATGTGGCATGATAAGTAACAACATTACTGAACCTTCAATGATGAAATAAATACACAGCTTCTTACACATTTCTTCACTAAGCTAACTCAGAGTTGTATGCATTCCTAAAAATACACCATAATTAACATAATCGCCAGAAAATGTCAGTGTTTAATCCAATGGAACAGGAGAGCAGAATGAGATAAAACACAAGTGCTTGACTGTGATGGATGTGATCATTATGAGAATTTATTTGGCAGCCATACTGAAATGTTATTTGAAAGATGACACAATTACTCTTCTAGCACATGACAGGTAAAATAAGAATCCACTTGAACTTTTATCTCAGTGTACATTGCAATGTGGGCATTGACAACATTTACAAAAGAAAGTTTCAGTTTTTACATATATATTTTAGTTGCACACGAGTCAGGTAATACACTGGGCGATTCTACTACATTTACTTTCTTTCTCCAACTAGGAGTTTATTTTATGGCATCCGCCACTATTTTCTTGCTTGAGTGTCTACACTTGTTTCTCTCTTTTCTAAATGCATCCTTCATTCATACTATTTCCATCTGCAAACTTAAGTTTTGACAGGATGAATTTGTGGAGTTTTGCAGGATTATTTTGCCTCCAATTATAATGTATTCTGTGTCACTCAAAAATGTCAGGTTTGGTCTGAAATATACTGAAGTCTCACTGAAAAAAAATGGTCTAGTTTCTTGTGAAATAATCTTAGTACACTTAAAATAAGACAAAACTAATTTATAAGCACCTTTTCAGCAAAAGACCTTGTTTTGAGTTAATAATTCCTTTATATTGATGAAAAAGTACAAGTTTCACTTGTGGATTATTTCATAAATAGCTTGGGAGAAATGTTTTGTTGCAAGTCAAATAATCTGTCAATGGAACTAGTACTTTTTAAATCAATATTAAGGAATGATTTACTTAAAACAGACTCCCAAAGCTTGCTGGAAATTTATTTGCAAGTTAGTTTTGTTTCATTTAAAATATAACAAGATATTTGGACTGAAAACTAGATCCAAATTACTTTGTAAGATGTTGTGTTTTTAGAGTACTCCAAATCTGCATCAAAATTTAAACTATTTCCTCAGCTGTGGACTCTTGCACAATAAATGAACACAGAGGAAACTATGAAAATTTCATTAATAATTGTTTTCATTAAAAAAAAAAACTGCACCTGCTATTTTCTGCAAGTTTTTGTTGACTCTGTCTGGTTGTTCCCTTGTTGAAATGTTGTTGGGGTACCTGGCTACGGCTGTAGTTCCTGTGACACTCACTAAGAATCTATAAGTATAGAAATGCAACCCTAAAAATTTCCAGTCATATGTTTTGCAACAGTATGTTTTTTGCTTTTACACATGTTAGCAACCAACTATTTTTTATTAGTATTCTGTCTTGCCTGGAATTTCAAAACAAATGACATTGAAAACAAAATTACCACAATCCTTGGGCAATGTGGCCTTGACAAGCAAATCAAGTAACGCAAACTTTATGTTTATATCTCGAAGGTTACATGCTAATGTTGGTGCAAAAAAGAGCCATTATACATAAAAGTCATCATAAAATACTTGAAGTATAACAAAGAGGTACATAAAAAGTATGTTACTTTGAAAAAACAAATCTGTAAAAACTTCATGTGTTTGACTCTATATCACTCAACACACAGGATGTGTGTTGAGTGAATTACCAGGCCTTACACTATGCATTATTAATCAGTCATTCCACTGCATCCCATCCTTCAACACATTATCACAGAGTGGAAGCTTTTAGACTTCAAACTTAATTTTCTCTCAGTGTGCCAATGGTTTTTTTTTTTGGTTGCTGTGGACAATAAACAGAAGGAAGGATAAAAAAAAACAAAAAAAAATTGGTATTTTCATTTTTACTGATGCAAGCAAAAAAGCAAAAAAAAAAAACATAAATAAATCAGGATATTATTAGACACAGACAGAAATATTGGAAAGGAAAAATTATTTGCAACTTGTCCTCTGTTGTGTCACCAATGAAGAAAAATAAAGACCAGTGTTTGTAGGCTATTTTAGGTTGGAGATGAGAGACAATATCAGAGATAAGAACAGAGATTTACATTGGCAAGAAAAAGTTGAATGCCAAGCGGGATTGTTTGCATCTGTGTATGAGTCGACAAGGGAAAAAGAAAAAAAGAATAAAACAATATTTTTGGTCCATGTGCATAAAACCATCTGCGCACAACACAAACACACATGCACCAAACAATTTCATATCTGATCTGGCAGATATAAAATTGGGTCATGGCCTTCTGTGCTGCCATGGAAACCACTTCAAATACACTGCTGTGATTTGTTGATTTTTAAATAAATAGGAAAATTTTATTAAATTGGTTTCCGTACGTAGGAGATGGGATAAAAAATCAACTCATTAAAGGAATTTGATTTTTACCATCTAGCTGCTCAGGTCCCTTTGGGGATTTTAAATGGAAGAAAAATCTCCCAGATACACACATAGAACAGGAAAATAAGAAACCGACAATGTGTGTTACTGTGTCTAATTAAACAGTGTACAGGGTAAAATATAAATAGGCTTTCCAAGCAGAAATCTTGCTGCAAAGAAGGAGACTGAATTCTGAGCAGTTTTGTATAAATTGGCATATAAGTTAAACCACTGAGGCTGAATAGAGAATGTGGGAGTAACAATCTAGAGAGAAGAATGAAAGGAATGTGCTAGAATGAGCACAAAGAGCGATTAAATGACAACATAATGCGAAAGAAAGAGAGAATGAACTTTGCGATTGTGGATTAATAGTTATTTTACAGAATATTAGCTAAACTGAACATTGCCACAGGGCAGGTTTGTCATGCAGATATAAGCCACTGCCTCGACAGTAATGTAGGAGGGGTGGAGGTGGAAGTCAAGAAAAATAAAAAACAAAGCAGGTGAGAGCAGATTCTCTTATTAAAGATATGCCATAGGATGATTACAAAAAACAGCTTTAATTGAAATACAAAAAATCTTGTCCTCTATTTTGATTTAGATTTTACAAATGAACTAACAGTGGGCCTTGCGGCTCCATCACATCTTTTGAACTGAAATGGATCAGGGTCAATTCACCTCTTTGCCCAATTGCATTAACCACTTTCCGTTTCATACCTTTAAACAAACAATTTAGCATCCACATTTACAACAAGAACATGAACCTGCCGATGGCGGAGCCCTGACCCCTGAAGACATGGACTCTACTAACCCCCTGAAGTTATACTGTGTTATCTGACACCAAGATCTTACTATCAGGACCTGTAAGAATTGAAACCTCAATATCCAGCACATCCCACAGATGAACAACTGGATTGAAGTATTGGGAATTTGGAGACCAAGTTAACATCTAAAGCTCACTGTTGTGCTTTTCAATCTATTGCTGAACCCTTTTGCTTTAACACAGGGCACTGTGTCCTGCTGAGCTGAGCCAAAAGCATCAGTCAATGTCTTTTTTTTTTTGACCCTGTAGACGGGTGCACATCAAAGTAATTTATATCTCACATCCGTTGGATCAGCTCACATAAACCAGTCTTTGTTTTTCACATATATAAATGACTTTATCTCTAGTCTACCATTGTTTCTTCCTCGAAATACTTTTATGGAAATCAACTCCTGTAGACTGGGAACATCCCACAACAACTACAATTTAAATTTACTACCCAAAATATTCCACACTCAAACACCAATGAAGAGACAGACAGTTGGTGTTACTTCTCCTGTGGGTGATCATAATATTACTTATGCTCGTATATCAGTTTCTATTCTTGGCCACGTGTATCTAATCAAGTGTGACAAAATGGGAGCTAGAGTCTAAGCAAGATAACTTTGAGGGTTCTCCTGCTGATGGAAATTATTTATTGGAGTTGACCACAATCCAATTTGCTTAAATTTTACTATGAGTAAGTTGTATAAATGACTTGAGATAATCAGTTGTTGAAGTAACAACTGATTACCTGGCAGAGGTTTAATAATATTCCAATGTAGACGTAGACTTTAAAAGTGAAAGGAGACAATGATTCGAGCTATCAGAGTTTCTTGCAGATATAAGCCAATGGAACTCTGTGATCAAACAATCCTTAATTCAGCTTCTTACCAAAAGTCCTGAATAAAAATATTTATCAATTGTCGATCTTAAGCTCAAGAACACTAGTATGAGGAAGCAGGATAATGATCTGAAACCACCAACTCAAGATGGCTGAGAAACAGCCGTATATAAGTTGAGTTGGTGTAGCTTGACCTTATGAAACAGACCATTTAAAATGATTACAGAAAAATAGCAGCTAGAAATCCCTCCACTGCACGGTAGATACCAGTTTGCATTTCTGACATACACTTCATGTCAAGAGTACCTCAACAATTTATTATAATTAGTGGAAAATTGCTTTTCATGAATCTTCTCCCCATGCAAGCTTGGATTCCCTCCAGGTACTCCAGCTTCCCCCAACAGACAAATATCCAGAAACATTCTTAATCCTCTGTCTTTTGGCTTTTCAATTTATGTTTGCCATTGTGGCTGTAATTCCTGACACTTTTTTATATAACCACCCTGAAGCTTAAATCTCTATTTAATCCGGGACATTGTTTTATAGCCAGTCACGTATGGATTCATTCACATTGACAAATCTTGCACTGAATTATATTTCAGCAGCCATTTTAAGAGGATTATTAGATGAATACACACAAATACACGATACATGAAAATATTGTAAATGCCTCTATTTATACCAAAATGAGTCTTATTGAACAACAAAAAGGAAATATTATCCTAAACTAATATTCTAATATCTAAACTAATATTAAAACATTTTCAATATTTAATGAATGACTTATTTGCAGATGAAAGCCCAATATATCAAAATATGGATGTAATTCCCAGAGAAGGTTGGGGTAGTGTGGAATTTATTTGAAATCTTGTGTCTTTTCATTCTCAAAAATAAAACATACTTAAGAGAAAAAAATATATTGAAAACTCTTAGTGTCCTTGTGCCTAAGCCAAGATGAGCTGAAAAACAAACCAATAAAAAGGGCATTCCTCATATAATCCAGAATTTATTATAAGACAAACAAGCAGTGGGATAAAGATGTGTGATTTTTGGATATTCATCCAGCCACAAGTACAAACAAATAAAATCGCTCATATTTTATAGAGAACGTGAATTCTAAAAACTTGCAGTTGTAGGATAGTTATAGCATAATTGGTTTCATTAGTTCCTCTACCTCATTCTAGCTTAGCCCAGATAGAAGATGTCATCTACCGCCCTTAAATAAGTATTCAAAGTAATTGAATACTTTCAGATATTTTGAAATAAATGCAATGTTACAATATGTAACATTATATTTTGCTATGTTAGAAACAAAAGTTCAGTTTATTTTTTGGGATATTTTATGTGAAAGCTTGACCCAAAGTAATGCATTAAATAATAATCTAATCTCATTAATCTTTCTATGAAAGCTTCAGGGTTTTTTATCATGGAGACCAACATATAAATAAGGAAGGACAGTGTAAAGCAAACTGAGCTGTAAGACAATAGCTTTGAACATCTCAGAGCAAACCTAAGAAGATAAAATATACAAATTACATTTGGCTACAAACTGTGATTAAAATGTTTGATTTGGGCTATGATCTGTTACCTCACAGCAGTGCATTGAATACAAAGTACTGAATAAAGACTGATCAATTCTAGATATCCCTAGACTTGCGTCTCATCTCTTGGATGACCTACTGCCTGTTGCATTCTCCAGGTAGGATATGTGCTGTTCATCATGGCGGACTGACTGACCAGCTGTGTGAGAGCAGAGATGGGTGCTTTGAAACATGCAGCTAAGCTTCAGCTGAATGTTTGTGAGCAAGCTTGGGAAGTCAACCAACATGCTGTGTGATTGACAGACTGTCAGTCAAACGCGTTGGATGGGCTGCTGTTCTGATGCTTTCCCAGGCATTCCAAGGAGGTGCTTGCAAGTCAAGGTAAAGTTGGTCTGGATGGAAAGAAGGGAGCTGGGTGTTTGGCTGGATAGAGGATCAGAACCAGCAATGTGTCATTGGGTTGTCCAGGAATTTTGCCGTATGGTTAAGATCAGCCTTTGGTGATAGTGTCTGGACCAGCTGAGTCACAGCCTTTCATCTATTTGCATGGTTGACCAAACATAGAATAAAGGGCAGAAGCTGGAGAAGGTTGCTTCAAGTTCTGGACCTCATGTTGCTACTACGGGGTGCAAGATGATGTTTAGATGTATCCATGGCACAGGATTTGTGCATGTTATAAAATATGTAAAGAATGAATCAATGAATATATTTCCTCTAAGATTTTCCTTAGACATTGACACAGAAATGCTGTCTCTGTATCTTAAAGGTAAACTAGAGAAAGACGTCAGCTATCAGAAAATTTAATATAGAGCAGGTTTGACTCTGAATATAATGACATTGGTACAATGTTGTCAGGTTCTGTGTTTTTCTGTGTTTTAATTCCGAGTTTCTGTGTCCTGAGTCTCCTCGTTGTCCTGTCTTCCCTTGATTGTTCCCAGGTGTGTCTTGTTCCCCTGATTGCCCTCAGTGTATTTAGTCTCTCCTGTGTCCTTTGTTCCTGGTCGGGTCCTTGTCATCGTTTGTCGTTGTCGTACTTTTGCCTTGGTCTGCCGTTTTGTGTTGTTTAGCCGCCTGTAAGACCAGTTGCTACCGGCGTTGAGCCCTGGCTTCCGCTCAGCCGTGCTGCCTGGCCGCGGACTCCGTTTATTGACTGTGTTTTTGTGGACTTATTTTCATTAAATTTCTCACCATACACCTACCTGGGTCTCCAGCGTCTGCCTCATCACCTCACTTTATGACAGAAGGACCCGACCAACTACAAGGTGAGGCCGCTACCATCTTGGCCCAGATGGACCGAGAGGACTGGATCCAGCAGCAGTTGGAGTTGGCACAGAGGGATCTCTACAAGGATGTAGAGATCCTGCCTTCTCCGCTGCTGCTGGAAGAAATGGGGCTAAAATCAGACTTCGACCTAGCGAAGAGCCAAATTCACAACCCGATAGCTATCACCGACTCATCTCCGCCACACCCGTTTCAACTGTTTTCAAATAAACTCTGAAGAAGACTTCACACACCTCTTCAAACTGTTTCAAAGGGACTCTTTTATGCTGGAGCTAGTCTTTGAACTTTATGATGAGTTCGTTCAGCAAAAACATTGGGCTCCAGTTCCAGCCCCAGCTCCATCCTCAGCTCCTCGTGCCGCTCCGCCAGCGTCTGTTCCTCGTGCTGCTCCGCCGGATTCCGCTCCGGCTGCCGCTCCTGCTCCGCCGGACCCCGCTCCGGCTGCCGTTCCTGCTCCGCCGGACCCCGCTCCGGCTGCCGTTCCTGCTCCGCCGGACCCCGCTCCGGCTGCCGTTCCTGCTCCGCCGGACCCCGCTCCGGCTGCCGTTCCTGCTCCGCCGGATTCCGCTCCGGCTCCTGCTCCTGCTCTGCCGGATTCCGCTCCGGCTCCTGCTCCTGCTCTGCCGGATTCCGCTCCGGCTCCTGCTCCTGCTCTGCCGGATTCCGCTCCGGCTCCTGCTCCTGCTCTGCCGGATTCCGCTCCGGCTCCTGCTCCTGCTCTGCCGGATTCCGCTCCGGCTCCTGCTCCTGCTCTGCCGGATTCCGCTCCGGCTCCTGCTCCTGCTCTGCCGGATTCCGCTCCGGCTCCAGCTCCTGCTCTGCCGGATTCCGCTCCGGCTCCTGCTCTGCCGGATTCCGCTCCGGCTCCTGCTCTGCCGGATTCCGCTCCGGCTCCTGCTCTGCCGGATTCCGCTCCGGCTCCTGCTCCGCCGGATTCCGCTCCGGCCTCCGTGGACTCTGCTCCTCGTGCCGCTGCTCCGGCAGCCTCTATCCCTAGTGCTCCTTCCGAGATCCCTAGTGCTCCTTCCGAGATCCCTAGTGTTCCTTCCGAGATCCCTAGTGCTCCTTCCGAGGTCCCTAGTGCTCCTTCCGAGGTCCCTAGTGCTCCTTCCGAGGTCCCTAGTGCTCCTTCCGAGGTCCCTAGTGCTCCTTCCGAGGTCCCTGCTCCTTCCGAGGTCCCTAGTGCTCCTTCCGAGGTCCCTAGTGCTCCTTCCGAGGTCCCTAGTGCTCCTCCAGTGTCCCCTAGTGTTCCTCCAGTGCCCCCTAGTGTTCCTCCAGTGTCCCCTAGTGTTCCACCAGTGTCCCCTAGTGTTCCTCCAGTGTCCCCTAGTGTTCCACCAGTGTCCCCTAGTGTTCCTCCAGTGTCCCCTAGTGTTCCTCCAGTGCCCCCTAGTGTTCCTCCAGTCCCCCTAGTTTCCTCCAGTGTCCCCTAGTGTTCCTCCAGTGTCCCCTAGTGTTCCACCAGTGTCCCCTAGTGTTCCACCAGTGTCCCCTAGTGTTCCACCAGTGTCCCCTAGTGTTCCACCAGTGTCCCCTAGTGTTCCTCCAGTGTCCCCTAGTGTTCCTCCAGTGTCCCCTAGTGTTCCTCCAGTGTCCCCTAGTGTTCCTCCAGTGTCCCCTAGTGTTCCTCCAGTGCCCCCTAGTGTTCCTCCAGTGCCCCCTAGTGTTCCTCCAGTGCCCCCTAGTGTTCCTCCAGTGCCCCCTAGTGTTCCTCCAGTGCCCCTAGTGTTCCTCCAGTGCCCCCTAGTGTTCCTCGGCACCATGGACGCCCTCCGGACCTCCCCGTGGGGTCTGCCGCGGGCGCCGAGGACGCCCTCCGGACCTCCCCCGTGGGGTCTGCCGCGGGCGCCGAGGACGCCTCTGCCCACTTTCTGTTTAGTTTTGGACTCTTGGCCCCTCCTTGTGTTTCCGCCCACCTTTTGTGGGTAGTTTTTTGTTTTCTGGACTCTGGCCCCCTCCGCCCCTGGTTTTTGAATTTTGTTTTTGGGCGTCTGGTAGCCGCCCTTTAAGGGGGGGTACTGTCAGGTTCTGTGTTTTTCTGTGTTTTAATTCCGAGTTTCTGTGTCCTGAGTCTCCTCGTTGTCCTGTCTTCCCCTTGATTGTTCCCAGGTGTGTCTTGTTCCCCTGATTGCCCTCAGTGTATTTAGTCCCTCCTGTGTCCTTTGTTCCTCGTCGGGTCCTTGTCATTGTTTGTCGTTGTCGTACTTTTGCCTTGGTCTGCCGTTTTGTGTTGTTTAGCCGCCTGTAAGACCAGTTGCTACCGGCGTTGAGCCCTGGCTTCCGCTCAGCCGTGCTGCCTGGCCGCGGACTCCGTTTATTGACTGTGTTTTTGTGGACTTATTTTCATTAAATTTCTCACCATACACCTACCTGGGTCTCCAGCGTCTGCCTCATCACCTCACTTTATGACAAATGTACAATCCTGAGCTCTGGACAAAAGAGGCTCTGGTCTGGCGATATTATAAAACTACACAAGCTCTGTGGTTTCAGCCAACAAAACAAAATAATTTTTTTGATCTTAGAACTGTATTTAGGATAGAGTGTAGAGGGATAAAGCTAGGCGCACTGTTGTGGACAGTTTGCTTGCAGAAGATGCATGGTTGACCAAACAAGACTTAGAAAATCTTATTTACCTCGATCTAACAATATTTAGGCATTGGGAATCAACAGAAATGGAAATAGTCAGGGACAGGATACTTGTAAGGAAAGGCGATGCAAATATTTATCTTGCATCGCATGATAAATGCACGCAATACACTACATAAACTAGTGTATTGGTATACACAGAATAAGAATAGTTTTATTATCTTTAATTATTGTACTCTGTGAAACTTGTAAAAATGAAGAGGAATATATTAATAGGTTGGCTCTTATTGCATTTATTCAAGATAACACTGCCTACAACATACATGTGAGTGGTTTTACAGCAGACTCACTGAGTTGGGCTTGGAACCTGTTGAAAAGTTTTTGCAGTTTTTTGACCATTCTGTTGATTTTACAACCGATGTAATGGAATGCTCATCTTACAGAAAGTTACACTTCACAGTCCACAGTATATCTTCACTAGATGGATCATCAGCTAGAAATGTGAGATAGACTTTTGTGGTTTGTCATTTTTTATTTTTGCCATGAAATTCTCCAATGCATTCCATTTTTGCCCATTATGTGTCTTATTGTTGAATCATGAGCACTGACCTTTATTGAGACTGGTCAGACCTGCTGTGATTTAGATATTGTTCTGGGTCATTTTCTGTCCTTATTTTGTCAGAGGACTCTTAGTTGAAGATGATTTAGGAGGCTGGCCATTGCTGGCAAGATTCACCACTGTTCCAGAACTTTTTTTTTTTTGCGGATAATGGCTCTGATTGTGGTTGGACAGAGGTACAAATGCATTTCTATGGCTTTGGGACTACCGCCTGACAAATAAATGTAAATGACTGCTTCTCATCTGTTATAGTTTTTAAATTGGGGTCATGTTATTTTTAAGATTGTTCAACCTAATTCATGTTACACAGATTTTATTCACGTTAATTCTTTCTTTTATATGTCTTGCTGTAACCAGACTTGAGTTTGGGTGGCTATCTTGAACCAGAACCACTATTAATTAACCACAGTTAAGAATTTACCAGGGAGGCGGTCATTCTACAAACATCTGTTAAGTTGTCCGCAGGCATTGCTAGATTTTCTCTGGGTGCTCAATCTGCCTCCAACTGCTAAAAAAACCCATCACTATTAGACCAATTGGTCACTCCAAATTGTGAGTCTGTATAAGGGAAAGTATATTAACTTTCTAAGACGATGTATAAAAATTTTGTTGTGACAAGTTTTTTTTTGTTCGTTTAGTTTATTATTTTAGCATTTCATAATAATATATTCTATCCAGTCAGATCTTTTGTAATTAAAATCAACAAAATATGTATTGTAAAAAAGATTACTGATTACAAGCAGTGTGTTTTGGCCAAAAAACCACAGTTGCACTACCAATACAACCAATAAATAGTGCTTTCTCCAAAATAGCACATGCTGGAATGTAAAGTAAAAGTGTCTTAAAACTGACCAGAGTGTGATTAAAATGTAAGAACAACAGTTCATGGAGTGCAGTAATTAATAAATTAATAAAAAGATAGTACATACTAAATGTGTGGGCCTCTGATACGTTTCATTTTGTTTCACGTCACCAATTACAGAGGCATTCTAATTAGAAAATTAGCATGGTTAATTGTCCTCGTCAGCCACAATTCCTTATGCAACTCTCAATAGATACATACAGAGTGCAACGGAAATCACTAATTAAATTCCCCTCAATATTTCATTAACTCTAATTATAATTTTTTCAAACAATTACGATAATGGGGAAAGATCTGATGGATCCTTGTGGTCAAGTATCTGGCAGTGGTTAAACCGCGCTACATTTTGCATTTTTTTAGACTGTCGGCCGTAATTGAAAACGGTATAATTTCTGTATTCTCTTCCAAGCTTTTCCAGGATGAATCAATTAGGAGGAAATTAGTGTTCAGGGACACAACTGACCCAGAGGCTGCTCAGTGTCTATGTCCATATCGATACCGGGCTTTGTGGCTGTTAATGTGATTATCCATTTTGCATCCTGCTGCCATCCACATTTCTGCTCAAATCTAGGAATTTAAAGGGTAGGAAAAAAAAAACGTATAAATAAAAGTTACAAAAAAAAAAAAAAAAAAACTTGTAAAAGTGTTTATACACTAACTTTTTTTCTGGTTTTATCTCAATAAATATGGGAGAGAAAGCAAACGTGAAAAAGATTGTGAAAATTCCTTCAGGATAATAAGTAGAAAGCCTCCCATGTTTGAACAGCAGACCAACTTCCTTTGGGTTTCAGGTAGCAATTGAGAGCTAAAGAGCAATGTTTAAAAAACATGTTGCTTTAAATTAGGCTGTTGCATGATGTTTTTCCAAGAGGAAATAACATCTATCAAATAAAGTAAATGAGAACACATTTTAATACATACACCATGCCCTTCTTTAGAAATACTTTGTTGGAAAAAAAGATATATTTCACTGCACCAGTAACTCAGAACAGAGTGTGCTGTAAGTTGGTAGTTAAACTGATAGACTGTCTGAATATAACCGTGTTATGATACATAGCTCATTTTCATTAGTTCCATTAATGAGGGTTTAATCTGCAGTAATTGCCAACATAGAACATTCTGAAGGCAGCAGACTGACCACAGAGCTCTTCCATATCATCAGTCACCATTCCACATCTTGAGTTCTGGAAAGCTACTTCTTCACATGTTCCAGCTTACATCTCTGACACCATTTAGTGTTTGTCTCTGCAGTGACCATATAGAATCCTAAGAACTTTATCTGGTGAAAATGCTCTCCTTATGGGAGAAAACATCTCTCCATTTAATTTCGTCTACAAAAAAGTTTGCTGGCTACAAACTTTAAACATAAAACTGTCACAACCCCTATACTTTATACACTATGCTGATGAACTACAGCACTAAAACTGATAGCATTTTCAAAAGGCGGAATCAAGTCCAGATGAAAAATTACACAATATCATTCCGCAGTATGAAAAAAGCTTACCGTGCAAAAAACAAGCTGCTGTCCCAAAAATCGATATTTTAAGCTTGACACCCTAATAATCCCATACACAGATCAGAACTGATTTTATAATAGATGAACGTTGCTAACAATAAGCTGGTAGTGCATTTTACTTCAGTGCAATAAAAAAAAAAATGCAGATTTTATACGGAGTCAGTGCTACGAGTACGGCTAATTTAAACATGGCCCTCCAATTCTGTTAGGAAGTATATCTTACCAAAATGATGCTAGAAACTTTGTGATTACTACAGAAAGGTCAGGTTTCTCTGCAAATTCTATAAAAAAATTTAACTCAATTACATACATTCGTGTCCATCTCAGTATTGACTGAGTTTGAATTCATGACGCAGTAAAAATAGACTTAAATGAGACGATGCGCTTCGATTGTCCATGTGTTGTTTATCTCAAGTTCTTTTTACCTACTTTATGTTTTTTATAAACAATTTTCTGATGCATTAGCCTAAGAATAATCTTTTTTTTTTCCATAACCGGAGATAACTTGACACACCAGATGGTTTTATATACAGACCTACTGAAGCTGATAAGAAAAGAGCAGATTTTTTTAACAGTATTTGGCAGATTATGAAACGAACCATCTGTTTGTCAGCAGTTTGCGCAGGAGACCCTAAACAGTAGAACTTAACATTTCCATTTTCAGCAAAAGTTTGATCAAACTTTCTGTTAAAATAGCTATTTCAGACACAAGGACATATATAGCAAAGGACAGAAAGTAAATATAATAAATGATTAAATCATTTTTTATTCTCTAATTTCCATCAAAGGAACTGTCTTTTGAGGACTGTAACACCTGAAGCAGGTCCAGGGGTACCAATACTTTTCCAAAGCACTAGAAGGCATGCCTTTGTTGTCACATTGTACAGAAAATTGTCTTGCAGTGTCAGCCAAGAAGCTAGATAAGTAAAAAAAAGAAGTGAATGTGGATGTGTTCCTCCTATATAAAGTAAAAAGCTATTCCATGATGGGGATACTCAGCCTCAGGGTGTCTTTAAGAGAGTTGTTAAGGAAGAATGTATGCAGAGGTTGGCTCACTACTGTAGAACAAATTGTAAATAGCCTCATTATCCTGGTCTTTGGTTAAACAGCAGCTCCGAAACCAGACTGGATCTCCATACTGCGGGATTTTCTGAACTGTACTGCATCCGTTATACAACGTTACAAGAACAATTACTTTAGTAGAACAAATTACTAGGTAGTATTTCTACAATAAAAGTGAATGGGCTTATATTTTATGTAAACCACATATGTGCTGCATTCACACAGCCAAAACAAAACAGTAACCAGTCTATATAAAATTGTGTTTGTATTTTCACTTAAGTTTTCCATGTTATTTTTGCAAGAAGTCCCAGTATATAAATGTTATCGTTTATTTTAGTTCACTTTTGCTTTATACTGAAAACGACTACAAAAACCTATAAGATGTTTTTGTTGTCACCATTGAATATCAAAATGTTAGGGTAGATAAAAGCAAATCCCTGCATACAGCCTTCCCTTCCAGCAACATATACTGAAGATAGAAGAAGAACTGCTGAAAATAGTAAAAAAGGGTGAATAGAAATTGCATGAATTTCTCCACAGTAATGAATAATCAACAGCACAAAGCAATCAACAGATACCAGCAAGCTGTGGGGATAAAAGGAAACGTATGTCTGAAGTTTTCATGCTAATCTCCGGTAATGTCGGTGTGGATTGTTGTGATCAGCTCTTGTTTTCTATTTTCAGAGACAAAATAATTTTTTGCTGAGAAAATTTTATTTTGTAATCAAAATGTTAGTGTTTAGTCGAGTCAGACATATAGTGTTGTATAACACTTATATGTTTGTTCATTAATTGCTTTTTCTCTTTTACTTATTTTTGGAGAAAGGCTTTTATTCTTGTGGCCTTCATTCGTCTTATGTTTACAGTCTAACAAAGTGATGAGACCGTTTTTATATTCCGACAAAACTAAATGCTCAGTGATCCAAAGCAATAAGCCTGGTTGAAAGGAATTTTAATTATTCAACTTTCTTCTCAAATCTGCAAAAGAACTCTACTTCCAAGCAATTAGGAGAATGATTTTTGATATGATGAGGCAATTTAGATCAAAATATTCTGAAGTCATTTAATACTGCTTCATGTGCATGATAAAGTCTACATTTGAGAAGACACATACTCCAATAGTTTTATAAAAACTGTCATCGGTAAGTGTAATCAAACAGAGAATAAGCTGTAGGTGTTAAAGTTTGGTTTCTAGCATCTGAAACCAGATATATGCATATGTTATTAAAAAAACTAATTCCTCCACCTCTTTGTCTGACAATGAATCACTCTAAACTTTTCCTGTGTTAGGTGATTTTGCACTGTGAAGTCATGTTTTGGCCAAGGTCGTATATTGGTGTAAAGCTGCTAAAAAATAAGTTATGGTTTCAAATGCAGCGGTGCCAGATTAAGTTTTCTCTGGTTGTTTAATAATCAAGTTGTACAGCACCTGCCCTGCCCAGCATGTTGCTCTACACTAACAAGCTGGCTTAAAGAATGACACTGAAGACCAATTTGTCTGTGTGGAAATGTTTTCAGGTCACATAAAACTTAGAGAAAAAAAGATTTGAAATCCAGTAAACTGGCCCCAGGAAGAGTAGCTGATGCAGCATGTCACTGATGCTAATGGAGAGCTCAATAAACATAAACTCTGTAAACAGTTTTAAAACTGCATTTGGCAAGCTGCTAGCTGGCTGAATAGCTATGTTATATACGTTCAGTGAGGTCATGTATTTACTGATTGTTGAGTAAAGTAAAATATTTAATATGGTCAAAAAATAGTCACCTTTATAGCATAACTGAAATGCATTACACAGAAACACATGCACAAATTACTATGGGCATCACCAGCTGTGACCAACAGGGGGCCCTCCACAATTAATGTATTATGTTTCATTTTTTCATAGAAATAAAAGACAAAAATTGGGGCCCTGTCAATTAGAAAAATAATTATATTGTGTTTTCTAAAATAGTTTTTAGCGGTAAAAGTCAAATGTTCCCCCTTCCAGACCAAAAAGCAGACATCCATATTTGCACTGGACCTCCCTGGATCTGCATCAAATGGTTTGTTCCTGCTTGGAGCGCTTGATGGTGACAGTGTTCAGTAGTGGACAACCACAAGAACAACTGTGGTTGTTACTATGCCGCCATGAAAAATAATAATAATTGCGGGGGGCAATTTCATTTATTGTCATGGGGCCCAAGATTCCTGGCAGCGCCCCTGGGCATTATTTAGAAGGTCTCAGCAAGTCCTTAGGCAACGTTTAATAGCAATATTACCAAGCAATGACAGCCCCTTTTGGGATTTTTTTTTTTTTTTTTGTGGAACTCAAAATAATTTAAAGAAAATGGTAGAAGAAAATGCATCTTGGGAAAGTAAGAAACAACTTCACTTGACATGAATCTTTTTTTGACCAGAAAGAAAGGAGAGTTCCAGAAAATGCAAAAAAAAAGCAAAACAGAACATTTTAAATTAATAAGAACAAACAAGATGAAAGTAAATCTGATCATGTGGAAAAACTTTTAATTTGAGTTGCAATTCAGGGGAAAAATATTGCAGAATAAACACAATCCTCCCTTTAAAGTTATAATTTTACTGTCAAATTAATCTCAACTCCTCAAAGTTCATATTTAAAGTCAGATATTTTAGGAAATAGTTTGACCGAGACAAGAACACATATTCTGCCTTACAGTGTACCTGTTTGGTGGTGCAACAGTCAGCAACAGCTGCATCCGAAAACAGTGAAGAAGTCGTCAAAGGTAATAAAATTTAACCATCAGCAAATCAGAGGCTCAGTAATAAAGAGTTAATTATGTCGTTTTGGTGCACAGTGTTTTAGGTAATTTCCTCTGCAACACAGATTGGATTTAAGTGATACTGTTGGTACAGGCCTAATGAATTAATGAGTTCAGGCTGCATGCCAAGCATCATCTGGTGCTTAACACAACCTGCTGAGACAAAGCAAGG
Organism: Poeciliopsis prolifica; assembly: GCF_027474105.1. NCBI lineage: Eukaryota > Metazoa > Chordata > Actinopteri > Cyprinodontiformes > Poeciliidae > Poeciliopsis > Poeciliopsis prolifica. The sequence goes on along the minus strand of NW_026562463.1, from coordinate 363,714 downwards.
ATGTGATATGCAGACTGAGATCTTTGTTAAAGGGTCGAACAAAGACGTGTGTTTGAATAGGTTAAGAACAGACATGAACAGACTCCAGTTTCCCTTGCTGAAATGAATCTTATTACATTTTAAGGAGCGCTAACATACCTTTATTGGATTTTAAAGTATTAGAGTTCTCTCTTAGAATTACAAACTGTATTTATATATTTTTAAAACAATTGTTTGTTTTTTTTATTTGAGCAAAAATAATATGAAAGAAATGTTATTAACCATTACCTGCAAGTCATGATAAACAAAATTTGACATTATTTGATTTAAAAAATATATATATTTTTTTTTACATCAAAGTGAAAGTTGATTTCTCCAAATAAACAAAATTAGATAAATATATTTAACATAAAACAAATGATTTTATAAATATTAAGCAGGATAATGCAGCAGAGGTCCAGCCAACTGGAGATAGCTCTCTTACAGTGAGTGAAATGGAGATCTCTGACTACAGAAACTGTTTTTCAAATGACTGACCCATGTGTCTGTAAGGTGCATTCACTGGTAGTCAATATTCCTGGCTACCATTACAGAATTAAGGGGGAAAAAATTAAATAAATCACTTCAATAAAACTAGGTTTCTGATAAGTAGACTAAAAGTAAGGGGATGGAGTTAATTGGGAGTTCCAACTAGACAATGTCCTTTAACATGACAAAATTGATTCCGGAATAGAGGAATCTAGAATTTGGAATCAAATATAAATGCTTTGTCAATGATGCTGAACAACCAGGAAACCAAGCGACTTCTAAGGACTCTCCAATTCTAAAAGACAATAATCAAATATTCAAATACCACAAGCTTTTTGATTCAGACAAAAACATGCGATCAAGATGCAACTTCCTGTGACATGTTACAGCAGACCCATGTTTATTTGCATGTGCCATCTTGCATTTTTCATTTTTGAAAGTTGTGCAATATGGAGAAAAGGATAATAAAATAAAATAAAAAATCCTAATTGTTTCTTGAATTCATGACAATCTATACAAGTTTTTTTTTTTTTTTATTTTAACTCAAAATAATGCTAGAAATGCTAGAACACAGCAGTACTTTACCATTGGGGCTTTCTTCATCTATGGCCACGATGGTAGCAGGAGGACCAGAACGGGAGAGTTTACATTCTGAAAGGATAAAAAAAAAAAGTCAAGATAAGATTAAACTAATACCTCCATGGATGTTTTTTATTCTTCTTCACATCTACTATGTTTAAAATAGGCAATATAAAACTTTACCGAGAACCCTGTAGGTGGTTTTATGTGATAAACACTTAGTATTTATGAGAAAAATGATTTGGAAAAAGACCCTGAAGTGTGTACAAAATGCTGCAGGGACAACAACAATAAACTCATAAAGATAAATAAAGCATGAGCTGTGCACGTGTAGTATGTAGTTTATTAACCTCATTGTTTTCTGTTCAGTGAGAAAGCATAGACCGTAAGAAAAAAAACAAGAGTTTTATAACTTAGATGTCATGTAGTGTAAAACAGGGTGAGCTAAGAGAAGCAGGAACTGACCGTAAAAACAGATAAAGTAGCGTTTTTTAAGAGACGGGCCTAATCCTCTATAACCATCTCCGCTGGGTCAGCAGGATAAATTAATCAGCAGAGCATGTGAACATGTTTAATGAAGGATGAAAAGAGGAGATCAGTCTTACCCTCATATTGCCAGTCTGTAGATAGTTACAGCCACACCATACCAGGAAGGAGGGAAGAAGGACACAAGTCAGGGAGGTATTTAAAGAAGGAAAGATCAGAAGATAAATATTAGAAAAAATAAGCAAGGTAAAAAGAGGTATAAAGATTTTAAGAAAAGTCAAAAGTAGATGTGTGGACACAAGTCAATGTATTAGACTTCCCTCACTTATTACGACCTACTAATACGAGGGGAAAACATCATTAACCTCGGCTGGAGGCATAAAATTGTCACATTTGCAGTAAAATGCCTGCCAACACTCAGTAGTTCCTCCACACATCTTGTCCTTGCCAGGATACATGGAAATAAGCCACCTGCATTAAGCGACATCCCAGCGTCACACTACAGCTACACAGGATGGTCGGGAAAATCCCAGAGGAAACCTGGAAGATGGATATCTGCTCACCGAGAAAATAGACTTCATGGAACAATGATCACACTCTCTCTTCCTCTCACTAGGCCGCTCTACCTCCTTTTCCCCATTATAACACATTACAGAGTGACACAGATGATTTCAACAATCATCTGAACAGTTTATTGTTTTTAAGAACAACAGAGAATAAATGAGAAAAGATTATAGTTTAAAAAAAATTACCTATAACAGATGCCTATTGTTTCAAAAAGCTCAGGTTCACCCAGCAACTCACACCCTTTATTTAATAGAAAATTTTGCAAGGAAGTGGGAAAAATATCTGCATATCTCAGCTGAAGACATGAATAAAAACACCACAAGAAATAAAATACTCACAGCCTTCAATAATATAAATAGCATAAATTGATATTTTAAGAGGAGGAAAACTAAAATGCAAAATATTTGGTGATAAAAACATTTCCAAATGAGTAACATGGCATGGAAACAAGGCACAAGTTTATTTTCATTTAAGAAAGCTGAAAACATCGACCTGGAACTTGTTTAAAAAATATAGTCTTTCTGCTCTGTGCCATGGACTCCAGATAGGCTCTTCCATTGCTTTTCTCTATAAGATGAGGTGATCCTCAATGGGTTAGATAACATATCAAAATTCAAAGCAGAATGGTTAACAGGGGATTTACTCTCAAAGATTTTTGTCAACTTTTGTGCCGCTAAGTTTGGAAAAAGTCAGAGCAGAAAAGTGTTCTTATAACAAAGCAGAGCATATACAGTCAACATCCTGTATGTCAAAAAAGCATGAATTAACAGTCATTTGAGAAAAGTAGAATAAGTTTCCGGAAAAACTAAAATCAGGTCTTCAGAAAGCAGTTCGCAGCAGTTTATGTTTTTGAGTGAGTATTTAAAAAGTCCACAAATGAACAGCATGCAAAAGAATATTGGATTGTCAAAAGAGTCCAAACTTTAAATTGAGAGGATAGAATAGAAAGAATAGAAAGGATAGAATAGAAATATGTCTTATTTTCCCCACAGTGAATAAATTCAGGTGTACCAGCAGCAAAATAAAGGTAAATGAAAAACTGCATGGACTTTAAGGTCAAGCCTGAAATTCAGCTGTTTCTCAATGCAAACACAACAGGTTCTGTGAGGAGAAGAACGAGGATGAGCGGATTAGACCCGAGCCAAGCCACTCAAGCCAGTAGAAAAGGAGAATTATCAGGGAGAGTCTGCTTTAACCCTTCTTGTAAAAATCATCAGTGCTGTGACTGCAGTTCAGCTTAATCTCCAGGTAGAAACCCAGGTGGTTTTAAGTGTCCACTAAATAAATATGAGTTCTTCGAAAGGAACTGACATAGTTCACCAACTACACCAGTGTCAGTGTGGTGGGTCTGCCTCTGGGTAAATTCACCACATTGAAATAATTTTCTTTGCTTGTAAAGCTACCTCAAGTTATTTAATAATGGGGTGCTTTTAACTTTTTTATTATCATGAGCATATGCTTCAGTTTAAAAATTATGAAGTCATATGGAGTCAAGCTAAAGAAGTGCATTCTGACGATATGGCGATTAAAACGACTGCTTCTAGTGTTATAGTGAGAATCCTTGTATTACGTAAATTAGCCTTTGATGACTTTTGAAAACCTGGATGTGAGTTGGTTGAAATTCACATCTTAATTTTGTTGAAAGTAGGAGGAACTATCTGATGTTGATAAGCTTGGAAAAGAAGTTTTGTGTTTGAAGTGGAATGATGCTAGTAGTGATAGGACCTGGTTGTATCAATTTCTAATAGACCTGTCGGAAAGCTGAAGTTGAGAGCATGGATCAGAGGTAATGCAGTCACTTTGAAGTGAAATTTTGGTGGATAGTAAACAACTTCCAAATCTTTTTAAGTAAGAGTGGTCAAAATATTCGATATGGTGGTTAATGATGTATGAGAAGCATCTGGGTTTTCGTGATTGTGAAACCTAATTTCAATCACGCCACTTGCGAACTTATTCATGTTTGCAAGATGATTAAAGTTATCTGTGGTCCACAAAGCTAGAAATCTACTTCAGCCGCCTGATTGCTGCTTTAAATATTATTTACCAGATTAAATCATTCAACTGGAACCGCAACAAATTTGAATACATTTTCTAAAAATGTATGTTTCAAAATGACCAGCAATCAAATTTAAAATGATCATATACATTTTGAATAAATATTTTAATATGCCACTGCAATGTGTGGAATGCAATGTTTTGGGCAGGAAGATTTCATATTTTCTTTTTATATGAAAGAAGTTACTTATACAAATATCTAATAAAACCTTATTAAAGTTCACAGGTAAAAGTACTCAGGGGAATTCAGATTATACAAATGATAGGGAACTTTGTTGCTCCAAAATAAAAGTCTCTTTCTGTAAAACTAGCTGCTTTTTGGGAGCAGCTTTCAGGTCAGACGCTGCCAAAGCGTTATGACGATAAGTGACTGGCGACACAACCAGGGAGGAAAGTTCAAACAACAAGGAATTGTTTAAAATGTGTTTTCTCAGGCTCCCCTCTTTGAAGACTTTGAAGACTTGGTTAGACAGGTCAGAAACAAAGAGGGGCAATGACCCAAAACAAATCCAAAATGTGTGAGGTTATGATCGATATCAAGGTACATGAAGACGCATACCTGGATGCTCAAAGAAAAGCGACTTCGTTTTGTGAGATCAATATATATTTTTTGCCTCAAAAATCTATTGATGAAATGGACAAGTAAAAGTCAACCCAGCGATAATATACTACTAATTCCCCCTGAGTGATACTAACACACCCATATCAAATACAGGTGATATGTTTAGGATTGCTCCCAACAATTCTGATTCTACTGAAATGCATTTCATCAGTCAGCATAAAATCTGCAGTACAATTCCCTAAGGAAAGGCTGCACCATGTTCATACCCATACACCGCAGGTGGATGCTGCATATTGATCATCAATTGCTGCATCCCAGTTATAAACACACCTGAATCAAATGTTCCACTCAGTAGAGACCAGATGATGAGCCGCTTGCAGGACAACAGCTCTGAAAAACCAGACCTTGGGGTTTTTTCAAACATTGTATTGGGACTGCTAGATTATACATTTTATTTTAAGTCCATAAAACTCCTTAGCAGAATTAATAAATGAAGTTAAATACTTAGGTAAAATCACTTCCAATGTGATAAGATGTTCTTACAAATGTTTCCTTTCAGCTTAAAAAAAAATTCTGTTAGATATTTACAGAATAAAACATCATTACTTGAATTTAAGAAATTCATAAGATTAAATGTCAGTTCCTGAATGTATCAAGGGAGACATTTGAGTATCTATACTAGAAGAAAAAAAATGTTTCTGGGAACAGTACTAGACAGGAAAAAAACATTGATCTATAGATTGGTTTTAAAATACTCCAAGAAAGTTTTTTTTATTATTATTTCTTAGCTCTACAGTCAAGTTATAGAGGTAACCATCTCTATTTTAGATGGACCAGGTAATTCCCCTCTCTATGTTTATGTTTAGGGTTTGTGTGAAACTGGTTTGTGTGAAACCAGTCTACCTGAAAATGTTAGTTCACTTTATTATCAAGAAGATGATAAACCTGCAGCGTTCAAAACATCTAAAGAGAAATATGCTGCATAGGATGCTATCTCACTAATTGATTTTACAAGACATTTTTCTTGCAAAAAAGCATTTAGGTTAAAAACCCAAAGACCAAAGAGATACTCAAAGTCTGGACTAATTCAATGCTACTCCTCTGTCTTCATTGCAAACAAGCGCCGTTAAGGGGAAGGATTAGTGACCATTGATTAGGTGTTTTTTCTTCTGTTTGCTGTTTCTGCTTCTACCTGATCAATCTTTGTTTCAGGAAGCATCATCTTGAAGAAGCTCTTGTAGTAATTTCACTGCATTATCCAGACAGTTTAGTGTGCTTTTAAAAATCAATGTTGGAATCCAACCAAATCAAATGAAGACATCATTTTTGGCATTCTCCATTGAATCAGACCAAGTCACCCCTGACTATCCTGGTGTGAAAGTGACTTTAGAAGGAAGCAGAGTAATGAGGGGTGATTCACAGAGTGCAATATACAGCGTAGTAAAACAAGACAAGAAAAAAAAACTCTGCCCTGACCTGAACTTTGAGAAAATTCCTGCCTACATTGCAGAACTGGTTATGGTTCAGGATTTTGCCATCGGTCTTTTCAGGCTTTCCTAAAAGTTCATTTCAGGTCAGCGAAGGAAAGCTATATAAGCTATCAAACAACAATCACTAGTTACATCACACTCCACCAGCTGGCCAGTGTGTGTAGGCACAGATGACAGATGTGTATCCTGTGCTTGACTGCCTTTTTATCCTTCTGTGTAAGCTGATGCCCCTCGTATTTTACTGACCAGCAATTCATTCTCTATGGGGCAGCGCTCCCTGCTTTTCTCAGTTTCTCATGCTAGCTTCATCTGCTTTCCTATACCATGTCTTTACAGTATTTCTACTTGTCAGCCCATTTTCCATCAAAAAATACATGATAAAAGGAAACTGGTTCATAACTAAGCAGTATATGAAGACGAATAGATCACAAAGGGAGATAAATGTTTCATATGTTGAAGACCCGCTGAAGCAATTTGAAATCTAGCTCTATATACATTTTAACAGACAGCTTTTTTAATTTAAATTTTACATATATTTTGCCTGAGTACAATTAGCACTTAAATTGGTTGCTACAGTGCTTCTGCTTCTCTCAGCTGTGTCAGCAAGCAATTCAAGATTAAGGGTTAACGGCAATGAAAATGCTAATTTTCTTCTCTTTGACACTGTGGCAGGCCCACCTTCAAATTCAATGTGCTGTCATAGTTAGTACTCCTGTATGCAGGCTCTAATGCCCTTTAAGTGTATGAAAATGTGCTTGTACTTTTTCTTTTGTGATTATTATGCTTCTCCCTCTTTTTTTAAACTGTATTGTTTCTGTCAAAAAGAAAAAGGTCAAAGTGACTGAGTCTGTTTTCTGCTGAGCTGATAAAAAAGTTCAATGAGAGGCAATTTTTGTAGGGTAGAGGGCAAATCATTCAAGGTACCAAGTTCATGAAAATTAACCTAAAAACCTTTGACAACCACCTCTGCATTCAGACAATACTCCTGTCATTAAAAAAACTAATTCACATTCCATCAAACTTGTTTTTTTGGGTTTTTTTTTAAATGTGTTTAAATTCACATTAGGTCCAATTTGTTTTGATACAAGTGAGAGAGGCACCAAGGGCCACAGCAAACAGAGTCTGTCTGGAAAAGAAGACAAGTAACTTGACTACAAGCAGTCACTAGAGTCCGATCATTCTGTGGCTGGCTGAGAACAAGCCATGTTGTCTCAGCCCTCACAAACACACAGCTTAGCAACTGTATCCAAGATGCACACACATACAAAACACAAAGTCCATTCACATCACTCTAAACAGTTCACACGAATGAGCCCATATGCCTTTCTGCATCGCTCACACATGCTTGGGTTACCATTAAATATACATGCTGAGGTTGTGACTCAGCGTCGCACCTGGACAATGCTAACTGTGTGTTCATGTGTGCTGATCAAACTAGGTACAGAAATATCAATGTTTGTTAAATGATATTTAATATATTCTTAGAAACACCAATGAGGGAGAGTTAAGCTGATCTGCAAGAATCTAATAAAAAACTGTTACAAATGTTTAGATTTGGCTCATTGTTGTCACCCTTTTCTTGAAGGAAACTAAAAATAATATCTTTATAAGTTTGGTATGACAAGTATGATCAGTAATATAAAATTACTTTATATCATTGTATAAAGAATTAGCCTTGCTCTGATTAACTGGTAAGATGATAATTAGCAGACTTCAAGCATAACCAAACTGACTTTAAACCAGATGGGACGGTTCTTACTGAAGGAAGAAGTAGAGTCTCGGTTTGGTATTTAAAGATAAATCTGAAGAAATGCAATAATATAAAAAGGTAAAAGAAATAATTTCCATTAATTTTTACTCAGGTTGATGCTTTGAAACAGGGAGAGAGATTTTGGCAGCTAACAGGAAGGCTGAACATACTGTATTACAGGAAAGCTGCTTTGTTTTATCCTTTTAAGCTTTCAACCTTTGTCTGTCAAGGATTATGCTGGATTTGGAAAAGTTGGCAGCCTTTCAAAATCTGAGTTAAGGGTCCCCATTCTGTAGAGACTACACATGGGCATGGCTGTTTGCAGTTGCTGCTGAGCTGATAAATGCTAATGTAAGATCCTAATGACAGCTTAAAATGTCAACTATCTAATTAGTTTGTCTTTGTTTTTCAAATATTTGTAGAACTGTGTTTTGTGTATCTATGCTTCATCTAATTTTTGCCTTACTATGTACAATAACTACACATTAGAGTAATCTGAGGAAGAATTAACACCATTACAGAGTAGAGTTATAAAATAAGATAAGGTAATCCTTTTTTTAGTCTCACACGCAGGGAATTTAAGCTATCATGGCAGAAACAAGAGTAGCAAAAATAAACTACAGTCCACGTCTAGGACAGAGTGCATCTCAGTCTCTATGCACTCTGGTCTTGGACTTGATTTGGTCTTGGGATAGGTGTGGGGCAACAACCATCTTCAGACCCTTCTTTGACACTGAGTAGAATTGAAAATAGTTAGAGATTGTTATCTAATACATTAAACTCTGAGAAATGGGATCAGCCTCTACTGCATACGTCCAGTGTGACAGATGTGATAAAGTGAGCATTGTTGCAATTCAAGTGTATCATGGTGATGACTAAAATGATCCCAAATCCTTGGGGTTTCATTTACTGTCAGGTGACAAGAAGCCTTCTTTTTCTTTTCAGTTATTTGTTATTCATATTATGCAGATATTCTGTAGATCACAGGGCCACTGTCCTGCAACTTCTCAATGTGCTTGTGCTGCACCAAACCTGAATAGAATAATTAGGTCATTATCAAGGCTCTGATGAACATACTACTCAAGAAGGAGGTAATTAAGCCATTTCATTCCAGTGTTTTGTACCTGTGGCACATCTTCTGTATCAGCAACAAGAAAACCTGCTTTCTGCTGATTCTGGGACTTTAGAGATGCTTCTACTATAGGGATAAAAACTTTGCAGTTGCATTGAAAATATTCAAATCTTCTTTTGTAATTATTATGATTCTGATTCTTCAAATAATCTTTCCTAAAACCAGAAAAGTAAAACCTAAATTTCAATTCTGTTCATCAATCAGCAAACCCATATTTAGTGTGTGTAGAACTTCAAATTTTTACTAAATATACCACAAATGCTATGAGGTTTTCCACAAGCTCCAAGTTCAGCTTTGCCAACTGATGCAGATCCTCCATCTGATGATGAGTATAGAAAATTAATGAGAAAACAGAGTGGCTATTAACTTTCTGATTTAGCACTTTCTTTGCAAATTTGAAATACTTTCCAAAGTCTTTTTTGAGCGGTTTCCTTAATCATACCATATTGTGAAAGGAATTATGCTAATTTGAGTACGTTTTACTTGACTGAATTCTACTTGTTACCATCTGCTATGCATTTGCTTGGCTTACCTTGAATGGAGACCATGAATAAAAACATCCCAGGATGGTTGAAAAGAATTGAGATATAATATTATGAACACACAGTGAAAGAAGTCATTAATACCAGAAGGAGTTATTCCCAGAGATGTTTGTGCAGATGTTGGTGGATAACTGAAAATATCCCCAAAGGATAAAAACTAAAAAAGAAATGTTTAATTCCAAAATGTTTCATATTTTGTCACTGTAATTGGGAAGTAGAAGAAAAAAGGAGATTTAGTGGGTTTGACAAAGTCTTGATTCAGGGAGACAGATTGCAATGAATGCCACATTTTTCAAGTGGAAAAACAGATATTTTATATTTTTCTCTGCAGATCACAATTATACATAATTTTGTTTTGCTCTGTTTCAAAAAATTCAGATGCAACACACTGAAGTTTCGAGCTGCAAGTTAAAAGGATATCAAGACCCTGGACTGTAAATGTGCTATGTATTTGAGCAAAATTAAAATAAAATTGATCATAAATGGAATCTTTGTTTTTTTTTTAAATCCCTAATTAATCCAAGAATCATTGTTTTTTATGGTAGTTGCAAGTTTATATAATAAGAATAAGTTACCTTATAATATAAACGATGCATATTTAGCATAGCATTATGTGTGGGTATTCACATTAACCTTTTTGATCTTACTAAATATGCAAGGTGCACTTTAAAGATAAACTGTTTATGAGAAGCATATTATTTAAACTAAATAAACAAAAATGTTCAAGCATTTTGTAGGTTTTCCATATGTCCTGTATTTTATTTAATACCCCAGTGTATGTTTCACTTGCAGGCCAAAAATGCATATCCAACAGAACTAAAAAGCAAAATTTGTAAAAGCTAAAAATATCAACGCAGACAGACTAGAAAAGGGGTGTTATTTCCTCCAAAAATTCTCATGTCATGTCCTTTTTAAGCTTCCATCAGCAGGTATACCAATTTACAAACCTCCCTGGAGTCAGATTCCTCTCTGTCTTTTCTGCTCTATTCGACCAGCCAGCCATTCATCCATCACCTGTTCATCTCTCCATTCATCCATGGAGGACAGAGAGGGTACAGAGGAGAGGAAATTTGTTAGGGAAAATGATTTTTTGTCAAGTCGATGCTCTAACAGGAAGGCTGAGGAGAATTTGTAGGGAAAGACTGAAACAACAGACGAAGAAGGGGCCAGTGTGGAGATTTGTGATGGGAGGGTGATAGAAGAACAGTAGGCTAATAAAAGGAAAGGATTGTGGAAGAAATGCAGAGTGACCTTGTTTTAGATTGATGTCTCTCAAGAGAAAGTGAATTGCTAAAGTGCTTACACATAAAAACACACATACACACACAGGCACACAAGTACCCTGTTGTAGGGAATCACCACTCTGTCATCGCACCAGCTCATTCATTAGCCCAACTCCTGCTCTCTCTCCTTCACTTTCTGTCTCTTTTGCAGGGCGTCAGATCAATTCTGAGTGAGAACATGACTGAGCACAGCTGACAACTGTGACTAATCAGATGAAGCTGGGCTTAGCACCCAGCTACCAATAACCTACACTGAGCTTCTGGTCATCTAAAAAGGCATCAGGCTCAGAAGAATGTAAGAGTTTGTGGAAGGTAAACGGTACGATGTCGAGTTAAAAAATGTCTTTAACTTGATAGAAAATATGTGCAGGGAAGCAAATGAAGGACGTTAACACAAAGCAAATTCTTTGATAATCAATAACTTTTTACTAGCTTAATAAACTAACTGATGAATTAAACTGAGAACCAGAATTACCTATTTGAAATTTAATTCAAGAAAATAATTTTTAAGTGTCACAAATTTCCTAGACTTTGAGGTATACTGCATCCATATTCATAAACAAAATGACAGTTCTTTAATTTAAAACTGCAATTACATTTCCAGTGTCATTAGGTAGCTGTAGAACAGTATACAGCATAATCTACCTACTTATACAGAGCACTAAAAAAGAATGTAATGCACTTTTTCTGTTCTCTCCTTCAGTTGATTTTGTGATTTGGTTATTTTATGTCAAAATGTTTCATCTCATCTTCCCAAGGGCCACATTGCTAATAGCAAAATTAATTTGTATTTTGAATTGTTATTCCTACCATGGGGCACTTTTCAATATCCAGCCTGCTTAACAAAAAAAACAGGCTTCTTAAAAGAGTAAATTGATTTTGACGTTGTCATAATCAGGTAGATTATCTACCTGATTTAAAAAGAAAACAAAAATCTGGTACTTTTTCAGGTAGATTTGTGACGCATTAAGAAAACATGCCCAATCTGCAATAGCAGCAAACTGCACCTAAGCACCTATAAGTAAAGTTAACTTAAAAAAAATGAACGGAGTAGATTGTTATTCATGGTGGGATAAGAAAATGTGTAAAAGTCAATACCATCTCTGTGTTTTTGTAATTATAGAACCTAATTATGAATATAAATGAGCAAACAATGGAAAACTTTTGTTAAAACCTCCCACAACATGTTATCCGTGTTTTCATGATGATAAATTACAAAGAGTGGATCTGCGAGAAAAGGAATTTCGAGCACGCTTTGGAATTTTGCCGCTTTTAGCAAATAGGAATTATTTTTGAATGAACTAAAGTTTGATAGTGATGAAAGTAGAGGAAAAGGTCGATGCAAACTGAGGGGAATCTGAGAGGGGAGGGAAGAAATTGTGGAAAACCAATCTAAAGAAGTAGCAGTGAACGTTAGAGAGGGGGTACATGGACAGGAGGGAGATCACAAGTGCTTATGGGAAGAAACGCTTGGCAGAGGAAAGATTCAGATAAAGGGAAATGCAAGAGAAAGAGGCAGCTTCCTGATGTGATGACAGATGAAAGAGACATCAAACCACAAAGGAAGACAAAAAAAAATCTGATATTAAAATGGGCTTATCACCTTACTGTTTTAAAAGTATTTGCTGTGGCGGCATCTCCTGTTTTAGCTTCTATGTCACTTGCTTTTCAGATCAAACAATTTGAAATATTAGACAATAACCTGATCATATTGAAAGTGCAGTTTTCCAATGGCAACACTGTCCATCAAATCACGCACATTGCCATTTACTATTTCAATCCAACAATACACTTCTACCACAGAGAGATACAAAAAAAAAAAATCAAGTTTTAGTCACTGGATACATTTAAAATGCACAATAGCTAGTGCTGTGTTGGACATCCTGTTACCTTAAGGACTGAGTTAAGTTTGACTTGGAATCAAGAAGATGTCAACATTTCATTAATAGGTTCATATAGAAATGATAGGATCAGAGTTACTGTAAGTTTGTGACTGCAGAGGTCACCAAGTCACAGCAAAATCATTTTCTTGTTCAAACAACCAGTTTGAGTTTGGCACCATGTTGCCCTGCTCCCATTAACAGATAGGTATGCTTTATTCACAAAGTGATGAACATGATATCCTCACCTCACAGTTACTAGCTCACAATGTGCTAAGAAAATATTCCCACTCCATGATACTACCACCACCAGCCTGTCATCGAGTCTTTGACATAAAGTTCTCTCTCTCTTACTATTCTCTGTTAGCCTAATAAAGAGTTGTGTGTGAAAAGTAGCACAGTGCAAAGTCTTTTGTATCCCATTTATTTCCCACTCAGATGTTGGATTTTAACTTCAGTAAGTCATCTTCACCATGACCAGATGTCTAAATACACAGTTTCTGCAACTTATCTGTTTGATTTGATATGTGTGTTAAAAAGCCACTGAACAACAGCACCTAATAAAGTGGACAATGAGTTTTCAAAAAGTGCTTGCTGCCAAGTAACATCTTACATTTAATATTTTTTAGCTGTAAAACATTCAGTGAAAAGAGTGGATTGATTCCTGAACCCAACCTTTAGATATCTTTGTGGGAAAAACAATGAAGCTCTGACATGTTTAAAGGAGAAAAAATAAATAAATCAACACAAATATAGAATAAGAGCTGTCAAGATAATATGTTTATTTAAATGGGTTTTAAAATTGTTTCTTTTTTTGTTGGTTTTATAAAACAGAGTCAACAGCTTTGTTGAGCATTTTCCATTTTCTCCTGTGTGTATTTACTCTATAGATATTGCTATTCCTAATATAAACCGTGAACCCAAAGCAGTATCAGTGATTTTATTCAGAGTGATGCTGTCACACCAGAATGCATTGGTCACAGTGCATCCAAACTGTTCCAACATCATCATAATAATTTGTGACGACCATGACCTCTTCTTGATTCGGTGTAGTATTATCTTAAGCTATTCAAACAGGGTTCAACATATATATTGTTTTGCTATTTTGACTTTAAGAGGTTTAATGAGAGACTGTTTTGGTAAGAAAAGTGGAGCTTACTCTTCTGAAGCACCATTACAAAAAGTAAATATTTTTCAAACATCTCTTAATCTCCAGTGGTGAATTATTATTCTTTGAAGTCCTGCAGTTAGGCTAGGTTTACAAGTCTTAATAAACAACACCAAATGATTGTCAAAAAAAGATCAAAAGGACTTAGTATTTTAGCATAGCATTTTTTTTTTGCTTGTTTCTTCAAAATAGCACATCTTTCATCTGAATGGCTTTCAGTACAGTCAGATCTCATCCATACAGATATGTATAAGAGAATATGTGAAGGTTTCTACTTTTTCAATTACAAGAAATGCAACAAACAGTGGTGCTCAAAAATTTAGAATGTGTGCTTTAAAGAAAAGTTGATCAATTTTATATAATTTTGAATTGCTCCCTTTAAATATTTTAGATTTTCTTTCCTCTTTTTGCCTTTACGCGAACTGCTCATTTGTAGTCATGAATTTTTAAACATGAATCTATAAACGACACTACGCAAGCAAAAAGCGAACGTTCAATTGTCTACAATAAAGTTTACGGTTGAACTACAACTCTTTTATCGTAATAAAGTGCTAGTTTTAGGGAAATAAAGTCAGAATCCATCCATCCCTCATCTAAACTTTCTTATCCTTGCAAATTTACAACTAGAGGCTCATGTATGTCTTCCGTGGACATCTGACCACATTATAGTTACATCAGAGTTGTAACCATAGCAGAGAAAAAAAGATGCTATATTATCAGAAGAAAGTCATAAAATTATGAGAAAAAAGTTTTAATGAGATCAAAGCTATGATAGAATAATCAAGATTTGACATGACCAGCTCGTCAGAGTCACAGGAGTTTGCACAATCATTTTAATTTTTTATTTTTTTTTTTATTTTTTTGCTGCTTCAAAGTAAAAGTATTTTACCATACTCTGGACCAGCCATTATAAATGCAAGCATATTTCTCACAACACAAGACAAGTTAGAGTGGGTTTTTGTTATAAACTATGTGAGCAGACATATTTAATTAAAACAGCAAGGTAAAGAATAATTCACACGCTTGCTATTTTACATTAAGTCATAATCAGCTCAAGTATGGGAGTTATAAAAAGATGTTGGCTTGCATTCCTGTCTTGAATGAGAAATGTTTTATTGTCAAACTGCCTTAAGTAAAGACAAATAAAACCTGATAATGTAATCAGAAGTTTAAAAAAAAGCTTCAAAGGAAAGAAATAAAGAAGGTTTAGAGTTCTCAAACTGCCAAGCCAAATGCTTTATTTAGCACATTATGTGGTCTTTTGTGGGAATAAGGTTCATTAAAAATGTAATGGTGCTCTTCTCACCTTGGAAACCAAAGCGTATGGCTTGTGTCTTGATGCTTCAGCCAATTAAAATACAGTAGGCTTATAGCATGGCATCCAACCAGTTAAAACCATTGTTTGTTTTGGGACCCATGCTCATTAAAACACAATGACAATGATCCGTATTATGAGACCAAAACTGACTAAAATAACATTTACTTCTCTGGAAGCCCAGTATTATTAGGATAAATACTAATGTCATGAGCAGAAATGCCACAGTTTTGTCTGTCACTCTGTTTCTGAGACATGTGATTGGGTTTACAGCTGTAAGTAAATAAACCGGTTGCACAGTGTGTGCTCTACTGAGAGTTTAGTGTCAGAATTCCTTGGTTTCAAACACGTGTACAATTTCTCCAAACACTCTTGATGCAAATATGATCCACTTCTAACCTGCCAAAGAAAAGTTGCAGATGTTCACCTTTGGCTGCAGCCCCCTCAGCTAAATGCCAAGCAGATAAATCTCAAAACCCAAGGGTGGAATGGAAAATTAATATTCTGATAAATTGAGCAGAAAGTCAAGAGTGCATTATGCTGATCTATCCCATCAGTGATGATTTAATTTAGGTTTTAAGCTGCTCTGGTTTGCCTTTAGTTCAAGGGAAAAGGAACGTGGCTGGTTTTTCAACCTGATAATCTTCACTCCTATTTTCTTTCTATTAGTCATTCCCACTGGCAGGAAAATGACATATACCTTATAGCAGAGATGAGAAACACCAGAGGTGCATCTCAATAAATTAGAATATAATCAAAAACCAAATCTATTTCTGTAACTCAAAGCAAAAAGAGAAAATCAAATCTTACAGAAACACTTCGGATACATTGGGGGTTTGAGCTGAAAACACCAAATAGAGTTTCACATGAAAAGGGAGTGTAATGTTATGACCAACACAATCATCAGGAAGATGCTGACTTTGCAGGTGTTCAGCAGACAGGTGCTGACATCATCCACATGGAGAATGCGTCACAAAAGGTCATTAGATAGAAGCTGGCTGTTTTCAGACTGCTGTATCCAAGTATATTATTTGAAAGTTAAGTGGAAGGAAAAAAAAATGTGGTTGAAAAAGGTGCACAATAAATACAGAACTAAACTGAATGAGTTTCATTTTTAATTAAATTTTTAAACTAAATTCACTTCTAATTGTTGTGCCTTTCATTATGATTTAACTTTCTTTTTATCATTTTGAAAAGTGGGGTAAACATGTAAACAAAGCAACCTTGCAAATAAACCTGTCACAATAACAAATGGAGATGGAGGGTAAATTATCCCAGAAGTTACTGTGATAAATGATTCAATCTTTTGTTTCTGAGACCGTTTTCAAGTAACACAGCAATAATGGCATAACACAGCAAAAAGAGATTCTAAAAGATCAATAAACTTTAAAATTAAATAAATATTTAACCATGAGACTGGAAGACATTTAATTTTTAAAATAAACAAAAGCAAAAGAAACAAAAAATTAATTATAAAGTCTGTCTAAACAAAAATCTTCACATAAAACCAAAGCACCAGACTAAGATTTTAGTCATCTGAAATTTGGTAAAAAGAGAGAGAGAGAAAAAAGAGAAAAACTAGATAATCCAAAGGGAAATTGAGTTCTGTTTAATTTATTATGTGATTGATTTTTTTGTTGACTGTGGCAGATCTACTTTCACCAACGTAGAGATTTCAGTCAATTTAAATTTTCTGCTGCATCTACACCTCCTAGTGCAAGATTGTCAGCAGATGCCAAAGTTTGTGTTTTTTGTCATTCGAGTTTAACAAATCCAATGTAGGAGTGATATTTTTACACTGAAGAGCTATCACTTGAAAACCAATCCAATCTTCTTTCTGACTTCAAATTTGATGTGAAGTAGGCAGATGTTAAACTTGATAACTTTCACAACATCACAAACTCCAAACTTTTTCCTTTTAATGGGTCACAGCAGAACAGTGATAACAAATGGCTATGTTTCCATCCCTCCAGACCACCACAACTGAGTAACAAGCTGGGCCTGTAGCATTTCGGCCAGGTTTGTGATACTGCCCTTAGGCACAGTGCTGTAATACGTTAGGAAGTTTTACAGTCTGATCCATCACTAACAACCATACGGGATGGGTCTGTTCAGGCGCACATTCATTATTTTGTTCCAAAAATGCAGCCAGAGCCATAAAGAACCATCTACAGAGACGAGAAGGAGTCCTGCGCCAGATGGTGTTGCCCCTGCAGAGTAGTGATCTAAACTTCATCAGGTTTGTAAGGGGATACATGAAAAATAGGATCGACTCGAACACAGTTAACGGAGGAGGAAACACTTTGGCCAAACCTGCTCATAGAAGTTTGCAAAGACACCATTTGTGTTACATTTAAGAATAAAAAAAATATTGCAATCAGCCCATTATACCAAAAAGATAATAAAAATATTCCTTCAAACTTTGGCCAAAGTGAAGAAACTATACAAGGCCTGTCATCAAGATCAGTCCTATTACGCCACTGTGGCTATGAGTCCCATGTCTTTCTGCAGCCTGTCACTCTGTTGCTGTCATCTCTTTTGACTGTTTCATTGATGTCCCCTCACTGCTGGCTCGGCAAACGGAGCAGCAGCCCTGAAAAGTTTGTATCGTTTGACACCTTTTACTGATTTTATCTCCTCAGGTGTCAGGTTGCTGTAAGGGAGTACAAAAAAATGCATGTAGTAAAACTCAGTAAGCAACAGCTTTTATGTTGCAGCCATATGTGAATGTAATTGGCAGATCTTAACTAATTTGGGGGGGAAAATGCATTGGTTTTGCTGAATAGAGTTGCATAAAATGTTTTGAAAAATACACTTCACCCTATAAGAACATCTAAAGGCAAGTGAACTGTGGAGTATTTACCCTTTATTTTAAACCCCCTTAGGATCAAAAATCTGTTCTGTGAGGGAGACCTGGCCAAGACAAAAAGTAGATTAATAAAAAATAGAAACAATAGCAGTTTTATTAAAAAGAATTTAAATAAATGCACAATAATAAATATTTCTTAAATTTCAAATTAATCTTCAAGTTCTGAAGCCTCCAGCAGAGATGATAAAGTCCAGTCCTCCAGATGCATCCCTTCTTCTGCATAACATGACTCAAATGAATGGCTCATTACCAGGCCACTGAGGCACTGAATGGCTGCTGATGAACAAATTCGGACATCCTACTTTAATGAAGACACTTCACCAAAACACTTTTGATAAATGAAACTCATAACTGATTGAAAGTTATGGCTCATGGTGACTTTATGAATTGGAAGAGCAGTCACCTAACATGACCTCATAAGATTAAGTGCACTGATGTCCAACCTATCATTGCTCAAAGCAATTATGAGTATAACACTGGAATTATGAAAAAAAAAATCTTGAATCTGCACAACTCAGAGCCAAAAACTGGAACATTTGCTTGTGAAGCAGAAAATCAATTTAAAAACCAAATATCCTGTACAGTACTAAATGTGAAATTTAAAAAAAAAAAGTTTTTCTTAGAAGATTCCAGGATATTTCCAAACTGACTACAAACAGCTCATAATTTTGTGTAAGCCACTTACAATCTCCAGTATTCTTTGATTTCTGGAAGCATATGATTTTGGTTTCATGGAATTTGAAAAGAGTTATGGTTTTTCTGAGTGATGTAAAACGAAAACAGCAGATGTTCCATCTATGGTACCTGCCAGTGCCGCATAAAACTGCCTCTGAATGCTAATCAAAGTGGGTCTTTCCTCTGGCTCAGCAAAAAAGTTCATGAAATGATAAAAACATTTTTTTTTTTTTTTTGGGCTGTGTTGTCACAGAGTCACATGAGTGATAAAACAAAAAAAAAAAAATGAAATAACTTGATGCAATTAAGTACAATCTGTAACCCATTTGGTGGGACAGGCCACTAATCTCACCACACAGATGAGATCAACTAAAAACTGATGAATGTTACCTTTGTGAAAGTATGAATAAGCTAATGATTTTAATTTCAAAAGGCAAACGAAAACTTGTAAACAGAAAATAAACAGGAAGTACTAAAGACCAGCAGAGAATTATAGTAAATATATCATACATTAATTCTATGCATGACTTGCTACAGGTGAGAACAGTCAGACAGAATTACTTCGAAGAATAAAAAGACAAGACAATGAGACGAATGGGACAGGAGGACTTGCAAAGAAAGACACTCTACCTTCTGTGTCTTGGCCGAGGCAGGCTGATAGCAGCAGGAGATGAAGGAGTCCAGTTCTCATTACATTCATCCATCTGACTCGGCCTCGTGACGGCGGCCCCATTAATCGTGTTCTAACCATCCTCACCACCATGCTTCAACAAGCATCCAGCTGCGTAGAAAAGGGAGGAGACAGGAAGACATTAATGTTGGTTGTCTCCAATCATTAGCCACATCTCCAGCTGTGGGAGTGAAAAAGAACATCCAGTGACCTGTGGCTTTCTTGCTCAAAAATGAAAGGAAACGCATGTCAAACTTTGGGTTGTTTGGGCTGTATCGATTTCAGTGGGTGTCAGTGGGGAGGAGGGTAGGTCCGAACAGGGTGGGTACAGATTAAGCTAATGGGAATCATCCTTTGTCTTCGACAGAAACTACTTGCTCTAAGGAACAAAATAAGATTTGATGCATCTTAACTGTATGCACTCTTCCCTACAGACATAGCCTTCAAAGAAAATATTTTCTTTACAGGTTTTCACGTTGACAGTTCCCTGTGATGCATCCCTAAGATAAAGATCTAAAAACTCTAAAGCCTAGATACCATTTAATATTTATTTTTGAAGAACGAAAAGCACACTAAAATCGAAAATCTTTAATTGGTCTTTGTGTTAACACTTGAAATTGCAGGGGTTTTTTAGGATGGCAAACATTAAAGAAAAGGAGACAGAGAAAGGAAAATGATGGTGAGGAAGGTAACTTTGTGTTGGATAAAAAGCCGGACGTGTCAGATACATTTCAAATCTTGCTGTGGAAAATCTGCCACATTTGAAAAGCTACATAGAGAAGCAAGCATGAAAAAAAATACATTGACCTGACATCCTTATTTATTTAAGCAAGTGCAGCTTGTTTTGTTGTTGTTCAAGCAGTTTAATATTAAAATAATTATGCATTATAGAAATAGCAAAAAAGAGAAAAAGTCCAGAAGTTCAACAAACGTTTTTGCTCTGAATGTACTGTAATGGGCTTCCCTACAGATTTATAATGGATTGATTTCAACTCAAAGTCATCAGGCATCTTGACTGACTGTTTATGCATTTGCATAAATATTTTTGAGTGCAACAGAAAGCATCCTTGGGTTCTCAGCACAAACAGTCCAGATGGTTTCATTTCATTTTGAGTGTTTGGATAAGTGAATAGAGAAAAAATGTATAACGCAAGCAAAAAAAAAAAAAACAATTAAATAATTTTTATTTCATGTAAATTCTTGCATTATCAACTGATTGCACGTTGAGCAGACACTGACAAAAATATGCAACTAAAAACAATTTTCTTTACACACGGGAGTAACACCTTTACCCAAAACATGCTAAACAATGTCCTTTCAGAAAGAGCTATTAAGTTCTTCCCTTTAAGGAACAAAAAGAGTTACCGGTTTAATTAGAAGTGATTCATGAAGCTCCCATGGCAGACATTACTGTGGCAGAGTCAGATTACTGTTGCCCCTATTCTCTCAATGGAGATTGAGTTGGTTGACAATGAAAATGTAATTGGGATATTCTACGAAGCCCCAGAGGTGAAATCTAGCTGACTTAAACCGCTAACTTTGTTCGAGGCTGACACTTCAGACACATAATGTGGGCATGATCTCAGTTCTGCCGTTTTCATCTATTCATTTGGGAGTGTAAGCGGATGTGCTGGATAAAGTACCAGAGAATGTCTGTGGAGGGAACGGATGACATCTGACATTGTGAGGATACTCAGTCTTGATCAGAAAACCCAAAGGCATTTCCCCCCCAAACCCCCACAGCAGTTGCTTTTATTGATCCTAATATTTGAGATGTTTATGCATCCCTAATGTAATGTCAGACCTGCATAGGAGTTTTATAAATAACTCAGTTATTTTTCAAAAGACTGAGCCACAGGGCAATTGAAGAAGAGATGGCACACGAGACTTTGTTTGCATCCCTTCCATTTGTGATGCTTTGAGAAGATTTGAAATCATATCAGATATACAAAAATATGTTGCAATCTGTCAAACAAGAAAAACAATGGCAAGAATGCATTTGAACAAAACATTTAATCTGCATTCCTGTCGTATTTTATTTCTCTTAGTTAACTGTGACAAAAGATAAAATACAACTAGATACTTCCAGTCATTGTGCACAATCTACTCATTAAATGTCTTTTGACTTCATAAATATAGAAGTGATTCACTATTGGGCTGCAATTTAAAAATATCCCATTCATGTTTGATATGTTTTCAAGTTTAATTTGTCCATTTTGCAATCCATTTTTTCCCGCAAATATCTAAACATGATGCCACAAAATGTATCTAAAAAGTGATGTGTGTTTCTTTAACGATCATGCAGTCTTAAGGTCAATAAAAGCTCAATAAAAGTCTAAAAGTCAGAAAAATCGCAATATACAATTGCCTCAGAGAGGGAAGGTCAGTGTGGAGTTTGCTGCTTGTTTTATCTGAGTTTTTTTTATGGCTACTTCAGATTTCTTTCAGTTCAATGTCCTATGTTGTCTCTAACAATAAAAAGCGCTGAAGTTTAATTATTCCATTTTCTTATGCCGTTCAATATGTTAACTGAGTTGGCATGAAGTTCCCTCACTGATTAAACTGTTATGCCCTACAAGAAAAAAAGATGAACTCTACGAACTGAACAGATCTCAGCAGGTACAGAATATTGTGAAATCATTTCAATCTGCACCAAGATTAAGTGATAATGCAATGATCCTCTAAAGATGAAAATCAGACAGTTGTTTGAGGGGATAAAGACATTTTTTTTCCCTTATTTGGCCAATATTAATCAATTCTGAGATAAGAAGAAAAGCAGTGTAAGCTGTGTTGATATATTATCACTTTTCCTCCCTCATGTTTAGATTGGGCTTCGTCCTCCTTACTGATGAACTCATCTTTTATCAGTTAATTTATATCAAGCAGAACCAAAACAGTTTCATATGATGAACTATATTTCCCTAAATAGGATTTCTAAATGATTTCAGTATTATATTTTGGAGAGTGGTCCCCAAAATATAATACTGTTACAATGATAATAAATACAGTTGAAAAAGTGTCTTACTGAAGCAGGTTTGGTTGTTTTGTGGTGATTTTACATTTAATAGTCCTCATTACAGCCTGACAATGTGTTCCATGAATGATGCTATGAAATCAAATGGGAAAAGGCTACTTACTCTATGTACTATCCTAAGTTCAACTCAAGTATACAGTAAGAGGAATAAACATTGTCTCATTGCAGGCAGGCCACCCAGATCAGGTTTCTTGAAACTTGAACTCTGATCCAGGTGAGGTCTGAACAGCACGTCAATCTGGACCAGAGGGGGGAATGCAAATCTGACATCTGAAAATGTTAAATATTATAGAATTTTGTCATTTTTGCCTTTGATATAATTAGGTGAAGGTCAGTTCATTTGTTCATCATTGTATGCAAAGTGAGTTTATCCTTAACTCCCTGCCTTCTGCTTTGTGTACATTAAGTCCTGTGAAAAGGTGCACATGTCTTAGTCAGACACTTTGACTTCAGTTACACCCTGTAAAGGATTTACAGTTAAATCATTTATAATAGATGATTAAATCCATTGATGATGGTTTAAAAGGTGCACAGTGCACACTGCATGCATCCAAAAATAAAAATAATAAATGAATCCGTTGTTTTTTAAAACGTTTGAAGCCGATTTCAATTTTCAAATTTTATTTAAAAAGAAAATGTCTTATTGCAACAACTAGGCAAAGAAGCATAAAAACATTTTTTTAATTTTATTTGAAAAGTTATAAAACTATTCACTAGATTCCAGGATCAAAGTTCCAGAAAAGATTTTTATTGAAGACGATTTCTACCCAGCCTAATGTTTTCAAAATGTAATTGTTCATTTATTGAATAATGTCAGCACTGATACGCACTGACATAGTGGAAGACAGCTGAAGTAGATCAAATCAGAACCAGTGAATCAATACTTTTATAAACAAATCTCTACAATTAATACCAGCAACAGCATATCATTGCTTCTAAACAGCATAATAAAGATCAAACAGTTAAACGTTTGATTCTAATCCTGTTTAATGCTGGCAAGCACCTGCACAGCTTCTAAGAAAACTGAGGATAATGAATAAATTATCTTTCTTCATGACTCACCAGTTGTTATCACTGCAGAACAGTCCCAGTCGGGATCAGTTCAGGATAACAACACTCAGACAATGTCAGAGCCAGGAAGAATAGCTGGCTCATGTTTAATTCTCTTGTCTTCTATTGACAGCTCTGTTGCAAACAATTGCAGACCATGCTGTAAGTGTCAGAAACCACAATAAAGTGTATTAGGGCTGAAGGCACTTCTCTACTGCTAGAACTTCAAAAAGTTTGATTCCTCTAGAGAGGAGCGGAAATACACCCCACAGAGAGGCAGGCATATTCAAAGAAAACGAAACATGGAAATTCGATGGAACCGGAGAGACGGGGGCCGATCAGACAACGAGAGAAGAGACAGGAGGGAAGGCTTAAACAAAAGGAGTGACAAGCAACTACAAGAGACTGCGATACAAAAAAGAAGTTCAAACTAAGCAGTGAGACGAAAAAAGAATCTCCTAGGCGGAGTTTGTGACCTGCACTGGTTTTACTAAAGATGAACAACCTTTGAATCAAGTGTGATCACAAGGAAGATGTACAAATTAATAGAAAATACAGATAATATGAGGCAAGTGTGAAATAGAATGTCGGTACTGAAACAGAAGTAACAAGATAGATGGAAATCCGAAAGAAACCGAGAAAAAATTATTAGAAAAGACAACAATAAACTTTGTGAGAGCTAAAACTGGTAATACAGACTCAGTAGCCTTGAGGGAAAGGAGGAGATTTTTGTATCTTGTGTAAGGTCATAAACTTTGTGATCAAAGTTCTGTCAGTCCAAATGACAGATAAGACCTTGGTACTGAAATTGAGTGTTTTTGCTGAAAAAGACAAATTGCAATATTTTCCTTGAAGTCCCAGAGCTGGAATTTCCCCCATCTGTCAGTTCGTCTACATGTTTGCCAGTACTGTTCATCAATGTCTGTCAGCTTTTTCAGGTTCTCTGATGTCAAAATTTCTCTTTTCCCATTCTTTTATTTCCAATGTTCCTTTTTTCCCCAAAAGCGTTATCTGATACGGCTCACAATGAGAGGTTAATTGTCTTGCACAAACATTCTTTCCCAGTACAGAAGGACAATTTCCTTATTGTTGGATGTCTGAGAAAATTATCTTTGGCTACTACAAAGTGCTTTAGAGCTCTTGCAAGAAATGAAAATTTGGAAAGTAAAGCATTGTGGGAGAAAAAAAAAATATCACGGTTTCTACTTCAACACAAACAACAGACCCAACGTCAAAGCACTCTTCGGGCAAACAGAATTGTAAATACAGCTCAAACTTTTTGTATCTGCACAAAAATCTATTTTTTAGAATGTTGTACTGGTACTTTCCACTTTTGACCTCCTTTCTATAGCAGAAAGCCTATGGAAATGTATGATGTAGTATTTTGTAAACTATGCATATGGGAGTTTGATTACTAATATTGATATTTATCATCAATCTTAGTCATTCACTCCTAAATTAGGAACCAGAGTTCTCTTAAAGCTTTGCAATAATCCCCTCTATTTTGCAGCATATGCTTGATCAAATATTTTGAGAAAAATCTGGGCATTTATATTCGGGAACTTTTATTTCATGGAAATGATGGGCAAAGGTAAGTAGACAACATAAGGTATTTATTCCAGCACAGCTCAGCAAATGCTTAGTTACACATTCTGAATTGAGTTTGTGTGTGAAACCACTTGCAGTGCTGTGCCGTCAACATGACTTAACTCATTTGTATGGCGCAAACAATGTTTGCAAATAAACATAAAGCAGGATTTCCATGTTTTGCATCAAAAGTAATTCACACCAAATCCTCACCACTTTGCAACATCGGTGGGAGCAAAGAGAGGGATTCACATTCTTGACACACGCAGTTGTGTTGACCAGGCTGTCCAATAAGCTAATGGCCGGGCACTTTGCCCATCTTGTTCCGCCAATCTCACTGAGTGTCAAAGTGACAGTCAGCACCTGTGAGTCTGAAGAACCAGCATCCAAAACACCACAATTTTCCTGATTGTCCCCAAGTGCTACAAAGAGAGATCCAGGTAAACACACACACAATACAAGGAAGAAAATATATACCTCCTAAGTAGATTTATTTCAAGCATTCCTATGAAAAGAAAACAAGATGCAATTTCAAGACATACATCTAAAGTTTGTCTCCTGAATGACAAAAACAGAGCCTTGCTTGCAACATTTTATTTCTTTACACTTCAGCATTCCTGTGAAATGTTGCTGCATACTCAAGGGAAATAGTGTGGCAGAAAAACAAAAGATAATTTATTGATTAGTCCTTAAAGGTGTGTTTACTTTGCTTTGGATCATAAACTTTGATGTTTTTATCACATTATAGTGACCAAAATGTGTTTTATTTATTTTGTAAGACACTTCAAGGTGGACAAAAGGCAAACTACTGCATTAAAAGTGAAGTAAATGAAGGATGCTTGAAGACAGTGCAAGTGCAAGATGGTGACCGTGTCTTATGTTTAGATTTGCAACTTTTTACATAGACATCTGACTTCTACCTGCCGTATGTCAGTGATGCTGGTTTCTTCTCCACTTCGGGGTCATTTGATTTCACTCAAGTTGAATTGTTAGTATTTTCATCTCCACTTGAACTTGGTACCATAGCGGAAAAAAATTAGTGCATTGATGTCAATAAAACTGGCACCTGTTGTGTGACCTGAAATGTCACCAAAATGAATGAAGCAATTTGTGAAATTTGTTCCCATCTGCCTCCAAGGACGTTTGCTTTCTAAAAGTAATCACTGCAGTGCAGCGGAGCTTACCGAGGGCACAATAAGATAAAATTTCAGCTTCAGAAATGTATGTATTGATTCGTCTAGCCATTGCAGGGGCAAAAACGAATAATATAGAAGGAAAGCAATGGAATATAAACTGGTGGAACAACCAAAAAAAATAAAAAATAAAGATGGCAAAATTGTAGGGAATAATTCTTATAATCTCTCAACCCCCTTAGGGTTTTACAAAGGTTCTTATTTAGTTACTAAATTAACCCTTATTGTTTCATTATTCTGTAGAAGGAACAGTTTGCATGGAGACAAAATAAATGAAAGTTTGCACTGAAACTAACGTTATATATGCTTTACTCTCAGCATGGGAGACAGGAAGAGCAGGTATAAGAAATCAGGTCACCATATCTTTCAGCAAGATTCTTTTGATAAGTCGGTCATCTTGGCACTCCTAGATTGAGAAGGTTTGAAATTATATTTAGGCTTTGCTGTGTCCTTGAGTCCTCTCTGACTTCTCAGTGTTGTAATATTTATGAATGTTCTTTGTTGACAAGCTGTGAAGGGTTGCAGAGTGCGCTTTAGCCTCTCATTTTCTCGCCATGAAAGCTGTAATGTACATTCAAGAAAACGCAGCCTTCCACGATATAATAAGTGGGTGAGGAGAACCTTGGCATCCATCTCTCAATGCTGCAGCTCATGAGAAATGACTCCTATTAAATCATAGGTCTGTTTACAGGTTTTGCCACAAACCAAACACGGTATTTATCATTTTCCTTTGTGTGGTGTCAAAAACCTTGTAGTGCACCCATTACTGCTTTGCTTGCCATTTTTGGGGGGATCAAACAAAAGTTATGGAATTTGAAAATTTGTGTTAGAGTTTTATGACATATTTGAAGGTTTGTTTTTGTTTTACACACATTAGAAAAGTCAAAGTTTCAAGGCTAGTTGCAAGTTTGCCAGCCTGCCACTTTTTAACAACAAAAGTTTTACACAATCCAAGTAGTAAATCTTAAAAAAAAAAACGAAAAAAAAAAACGATGCCTTTTTTTTTTGCAGAGGCATGTCACCCAAAACATTTGTGCAAAACTTTTTGAATTTATGCTCTACAAACTTCACCTAACTTTTATTTTTGTCAAAGCATTGGCTCTTAAATAACACTGTATAACTACTAAGTACATAACCAGAAGTACAATAGAGATTAGAGACACGCTCAGAAATCCAGCTACAAGAATTAGACATTTTCCTGAACCAGTCTTTACAGCAACAAGATGCAGATTGTATGCAAGTTTCTTACGACTATTAAGGGTCAATTTAAAATGTTTTTTTTTTTTTTTTGCAATTTGCTAGCTTAGTAGCAACAATTCCAAATGAGATGATTTCAAAATGGGAGACGTCAGAGAATTTTATTTTGCCATCTAACATCTTAGAGAATGCTTGCAGCAACAGGTGTGGGAGTGAATGTTACATTATTTTCTGGGCAACGAGAGAGAAGCTGATTTGTTCTTGACAAGCTATGAAAAGAACTTTAAATGAAAGAAGCAAATTAAGTGGTGATGAAACTAACACCTAGATAATTTTATACTTTGCATCTGGTCCAGATCTCCTGTTCAGAATGCTTTTGTTTAGTTTTGCTTTATTTTAAAAATAAAAAGGCTTAATCTTTATACCCCCAATAAGTCATTTTGTTGTCAAAAAATGTTACGTTTTTCCATTTTTATGTTTTCGCTTCTCCTGTCGGCTGATGTGGAAAAATGTCAAAAATAAATATATTCAGGATGTAGGAGGCATGATGGTGGCCTTTCAATGCATCCTGAATTCTACCTAAGTAAATGCAGCAATCTACTTTTCTCTTTGAAATACACTCACACTCCAGTTTGCAATGCACAGACACACTAATGTAAGACTATACTAAGAAATGTGATTTTTAGGCAACATAATTGTTAATAGAAGCAGTGCTCATGATTTGTAGAGTCCGTTTCTCCCCAAGTAAAAACTTTCAAAGCAACTCTGTAACACTCTCTCTCCTATTTAAGTCCATTGGAGAAGACTTCATACCAGAGCACTGCACTAATGATCACAATATGAACATGTTCCAACTTTAGCAGCAACTAATTTGACCAAGTAGATGTTCCAGCTGACTACTCGACCAGAGTCTGAGCAGTGAGCAACCAAATTAACAAGCAGAAATATGACAGCTGACAAGGACTGAAATTTGAGTGAGAGGAGAAATGGGGGGCACGGTGTCCCTCTCCAGTCAAATATAAATATGAGAAAATGTGAACAGAGGATAAAAGTATTCAGCAAAGTTTGGAGTTTAAGCCTTTGCTGTTTTTCTGTGCTCCCTCCCTGCCGTAATTAACCTCATTTCAGCAGGGCTCACCATCTGGGCTCAGTAAAAAGCAAGATTGCAATATGCCTTCGCTTTGTTGTGAACTCTTCCGGCAGGACGGCACTCACTACAAACATTCCTAGCTTCTGGATGGATGAGGAGTTGATCCTCCGTTGCAGGATCAGGTCACGTTCTTTTTGCCAGGCATTTTTTAACCCTTTTGAATAGCAAGCAATTAAAAATCAGGCAAGTGCGTCATGGGTGCTGAATTTTATGCGTCAGAGAGAGAAACACTCTGCTCTATGCCGTTATCCTACTGTGGTTTTGTATTTTCTTTGTTTCTATAGCTCAGCAGGTACCACACTGAACCTCACCAACCGGTGCAGGTTGAAAGGGTTTGAGTACGTCAGGTTTCAGGTTCCAGGAAAAGAAAATATAATTGGGAGACAAGCTGCTGCTCACCCTAATTTCACATATAGCCTGATTTTCACATTAATGGTAGTTGTGCTTTATTTATACAGCCAAGTTCTAAATTGAGTGAAAATAAACTACCTTTTAGACACTGGTTACGCAACCGATTTTTTTCCTTCCTGTTTTTTTTTTTTTTGTTTTGTTTTTCAAAAATAATCAGTATGGCTCAATGTATTCCTTCCCAGTGGGAGGTGATCATGTTGAATCAAAATTCAAAAGAAGACTGCTAGGCTAACAAATTCTAAAAATAATAAGTCAAAAATAATTACACTGTCTTCTACCTGTCACTGCTTACCAGTTCCTCTCCGTTTTTAACTTTTTCAGATTAAACATAACGTCTGAAAGTTTTCATCGGCAGCCATTCCTGTTGTAAGGTGACATTATTTTCTTAAATATTGGAGCAAAACTGCAGCAAATGTACATAAAAAACTTTTTTTTTCCCCCATTCACTCTGTATCGTTATCATTGAACATAATCATTAGCTTTAGTACTCTTCCTACTTGCTGAAATTCACTGGGAGACATCTGTGTTCAGAAATGCACAAAAACACAAATCTAAATGCAAATATGCACTCAGTTTTCATTTACCTTACTGTGTACGTCACGAACTGATCCAATATTTAGAAACAGACCACATGGAAACATATTAATAAACAACAGCGCGATCAGGGCATGAAACGGGCCAGCAAGAGTGAGAGAAACTGAGTCAATAATGGGAAAAAACAGAAGCAGACAATTAAAACCAGTGAGCTTAAATCCTGATGGAGGAGTGGAGAATAACGTTAGATGCAGGTGAGGAGATCAGGTGATTGGAAACAGCTGTGAGAGGGACCAAGTTGACAGGCTTGGTGAATAATTAGCACAAAGAAGCTGAACGAACAATTGAAGAAAGTACAAAACAAGGGCGGAAAAGAACAATGCTGATCTAAGAACAAAACCCAATATGGGGAAAGAACATGACATAATAATATGGAAAGGAATGAACAAAATATGGCAAGACTTAGTATAAATGAAATCAATCAAAAATAAATCAAAACACAAACACACCAGGATCCAAACAAATACAGGTTTTGACCTTTTAGATCATTAAAAAAAATAAATAAATAAACAGTGGGGTACTCTCCATTTCCCTGAAATCCACAGTTTTTGTCTCAGTGTCTGTGTTGCTGAAGAGCAGTTGACTTGATTTATCCACATGTACCTTTTCACATGCAAAGGGATGAATAATGAGCCATGTCTGGCGCTTAACATGGTGTTAGTAGATGTTAACCATGACAGATTGTGCTGCCACCGGTGACCACGACTGATCAGTCAGATAGCCTTCACCTCTCCGCTCCTCAATTATTTCACAGCCATATGAGTCTACAGACGGCAATAAATCTCACGTCTTATTTCAGGTAGCTGATTTCTCTGCTTATGTCATGGATGTTACAATTTGAATGTATGAAATGTATGTTTTTCTTCTCCAGACAACAGTGAGTCTGGGATTGAAATATTGTACTTGTTTTGTCCAGTTGTTTTCTCTAGCATGTTCATTTGCAGTCACATTGGAGAACGTAGATCCAACAAGAAATTTTATAGATTTTAAGAGTATTTTGGAGTACAATCTGCAGGATTGTTTACCTGAACTATTAGTGATCAAATTATCTAGAAATTTATCTTCAATATTTATTGTTTTAAATGAATCTGCATCTCAGCAGATATAGCAAACATATTGAGGAGTAAAAGCTTTGACTTTTTTGAACAGAAACATTTTTAGCCTAATTAGTCAGTAAACTGGAGACTCGTTTGAATACATTTAATAAGCAAATGTCTGCACCTGTGTGCCTGGGAAATATTCACACAGCGATTTTAGCAACAAAAAAAAAAAAGCAAATTTGAAAATTGACATCCCCATAGAGCCCACAAAACTTTTTTGTTAAACTTGAAAACTGTCAAGAAACCAAAATAAATCCTGTGGCATGTGTGCTTGTCCAACCAAAAATATAAGAGCAATTCCTTTCTGTCACATTTTCTGCAATTTCAAAACAGTCACTCTGAGATTTTTTTTTTTTGCAAATAAGGTGAATGCAGGTGTTTAAAAATTGACACATTCATAAAACCTTTTTTTTTTCCTTTCTAGATATCTGTCAAACACTCTCGGGAATGTGTTACCGGCACTGATTTCAACATCAGCCTGGTTTCCAGGTAGTTCTCTCCTTAAAATGTCACCATGCTAACACCTGCCTTTGCCAGCACAGTGAACTAATTCCACGGCACAGTATGCAGGCCTGACATACTGCCCTGGAACAGGCAGCCGGGCTTGCACACTGCTCTCAGCTGCCAAATTAAATGCTGTCACGTTTTTGTGGCTGCAAAGCTGCTGATCCAGAGATCCAGAGTGCACTAACTCCACACGCAGAGAAGCTGTAACTAGAGCTCCTCTATACGGATTCATTCATTTTTTCAGTTTCAAAACTACTGAATAGTTAATTAAACATTTCATGAACAGGGTAAAGATGTGAAATACACTTTAAAACAAATTAAAATATGCTTCTTTTATTTATTATGTAAGGATTTAAATCAGTTTTGTAGACAAGCATTTAAACAATTGCTGAATAATTAATGTCTTCAAAAACCTTCATCGATTCAATTTATGCAAAGTGCTACCCCCATTTTTGAATTGATTAGCATGACAAGACTTGATCACAGAGCTTTACTTAATGTGATTAAAGAGAAAATCCATCAAAACGGTTCTTTCTCAAAGATTAACGACACTGGGTCAAAACAGAACAAAGAGAGAGAAAACACCAGGGTGAAGAGGTAGAAATAACTGGCAGAAAAGTTTTCAGTTTTGTGCCGTGAAATAAGAACATAGAAAAACATTAGGCGAACTGCACAAACAAATATTGAGGAGGCTAACGAATAACCTCTAAATATAAATTTATTTAGTTGGTCTTTTAGGAATAAAGCAACATCTCATGAGCCAATAACTTTTCCTTTTTTCATTTAATTAGTTAAATTTGCCTTAAACTCTTTGGTGTTCAACACAAATTAGAATAGCTCATTTTGAACTTTCAGAGAGACTTTACTACCAAAGTCAACTGAATTTGAAGACCAACTCAAATGAAAAGAAATCAGACAAAAAGAGACATTAACAAAATTTAGTGATTCTTTTTGCATCACCTCTGTTGTGGAGGTGATGAGGCTGAGACAATGAAATGAAAATCTATACCAGTACACAATGGATAAAGACTGATGTCACTATCAAATGGCCAAAGAACAAGAATACAGAAAAATTCATCAGACAAGCAGTTCATTTTTATCATATTATCACAAGAGGTAGTTTGCATGAAACTCATATAGGATAGGAAAAATAGGAACAACTTACATCTTAGCAGTTAGGTCAGAATACAGGCAATGAATTCATCAGCTAACTCAAGCAAAGAAACAGAAACCAGACCCAGAGGCATAAAGCTATCAGGTAATAAATTGCTTCTTTTTTGTCTTTTTGTATAACCTGCCAGTATTACCACAACATGTTCTCAGAGAAAATGTTTTGACAGCTGTATTACTCTGAGGCATTCACAAAAAAGGCATGAACTGATGATGTGGAGAAAAGTCAGATTTACACAAACCGCAGCCTGCTTTGCTAAAATAAAGTAGGATATTTTTTACAGAGTAATAATGCTGGTCAGAACTGGAGCAGAAATTACATTTATCAGTGTGATGCCAGAATGTTAGTGTGTGGAGTTAGAGTTTTTATCACAACTGTTCTTTCACCAATTTGATATTAAAGATAGATTTGTTCAACCAAAACAACTTTTAAATCCTTGGATAAGTGCCGGTTTGTTTAGTCTCTAAACAGTTACACAACAGGAGTTCCTGTGACTTCCTCCTGGCAAGTTGATAAATTTTCATAGAAATATTCATTTAATGAACTAAAATTCAAACTGAAGCCTTGCCTCATGACTTTTGCCTGAGGTGTTTATTGTCGTTTGCATTAATATTTTAATTATTGATTCTAAAGTTCAGGCAATAATATCAATATTCTGAATTTGTTTTGTCTCCCATATTTTTTCACATTTAAATTTCAGACATGGAAGTAAATATTATCATTACGAGCAACCAGCCTGAGCACAATTGAATAAAAATATGTCAAATCAATATTTTATGCCCTTAAAGTTAAAACAGCAATTTTTAGCCGGTTATAATTGGATGGAACTTAATAAATTCACAGGCACAATGTGGTTCTTTAATACTCACTGAGATAACTGTTTTTTGTAAACTATCGCAGGAAGAAAAATAAACGCATTAAATGACAGCAAAAGTACAAGGAAATACATTTTTGTGAGTTTGTGGACTATTTAAAAAGCATTCAAATGTTAGAGTCTGAGCCAACAGTTACATGTTTGCTCATTTCTTTTGAAAAACAATAGCAGCAGTAAGCTGCTGAGACACTCAAACACCCGGACACATGCTGTGGTTTTCAGCACTCTTCTTTCGCAGCTCTTATAAAGTTTTGTGTGTCATTATATTTTACACAATACAAATGAGCAAACATGTTTGTGCTCCCTCTTGGCATTTAGCAAAGGAAATGGGGACAAAAGAAAAAAAGGGGGAGGAGAAAAAAGCATCAGTATATTTCCAAGGCATACTGTTGTGCTTTGTAAAATAATTCTCTAAAATAGTAACAAAATGCTACTAATTGGTCACAGTCTGGTGACATAGCTTAAAACAATTAATAAGTCAATAACAATGAATTACTTTTATGCTTGCAACAGATCCAGATCCATGTTCAAAAAGTGCTCATGAGTTCAGCTCTGGCAGGAAAAACAGAGATTCAACTGCAGGAGATGAAGGCAGCACCACTGGTATTGATATGACTGCAAATGTGTATTTAATTAGATACTAAATATGCATATTGATTCTAAGAAATCATTTTGATGTGTAGGAGTGTGTTTGCCCATTGCATTTAGTTTTTTTTCCCCCAAAAGAATGGGTGATTAGAGTAAAAATAAATATCCTTTATTAGCCCACAATGGGGACATTTGAATGCAACAGCAGCAACGAGACAGACAATCAAAGCAAGAAGATTCTCACAAAGACAGAAATGTGCACTATATAAAAACAGAATAAAAAAGGCTATATGATAAGGGCAAAAATTCAACACAAATACTGTGTAGTTCTAAAAAAATCTGTCTATAAGTGAAGTGGAACAGAAAAAACTGTTTTATATAGAGATATTGTCAGCTAACTCCTTGATTTCTATTGTTTTAATTTATTTTAGCCAACCTAACTGTGTAAAACTCCAGAAAACACAGCCAGAGTACATGCCAAGATTCATTATTTTCTGAAAGCAAAGGAGCATTTCAACAATTCTATACTCTCATTACCTGTTGGTCTCAGGAGAAAGAAAAACTTAAGTTAAATGTCTCTACAGTTTCTGGATTTTAACATTTAAAATACTCTCTGACACTGAGTAGGAAATAAAACCTCATCTTAAACATGAGCATGAAAAATGAGATGACGGAGGATTTCAGGAGTTCCCAATTTCTCAAAATGTCAAACTTCTGATTAAAGTGTAGCTGAAACCACTTATCGTTTAACATATAAGGGCTCAAATCTGTGACTTCAGCTCGTTGCGGGAGGGCCTTCACTTGTCGAATCGTTCCCAAAAGCACTTGGAAAAGTTAGTAAATGACTGTGGAACTATTTTAAGCCTCCAGTGATCCAGTTTTAACTTTTCTGGGACTAAATTTTATGGCTGGGCAATATTTAGCCAACTCGACTTCTCAGTGTGAAGGGAGAGTGAATGAAAGACATGGGGAGAAGCAGCAGAGAGGAGATGGTGGAATCAGTTTGATGCCAAGAGCTGCACAGAAACCCTGATTAAATGCCTCCCCTAACTCACAGGGACCACTGATAAGACCAATGCACTCTGGGCGGTGTGTGGATCAGCGTGTGTTCCCTGCCCAGAAAGCAAAGGTTGTGTCTACGCACATGCAGGACCTGGACGGTGTATGATTCAATGTGTGTGTGTCCCAACACCAATTCTCCTGTGTAAACATGCTGACCTGGCACAACACCAGAAGAGACTTTGAAGTTGGCAATAGCCACAGTAATCTCACTCCCTATATCTCTCACAGACTTTCACACACATACACACACACACCGCTAAGCTAGAAGCAAGACTTAACATTGGTGACCTTCTTCTGGCTAAGCATGTGGCTGCTAACACAGACAGGCCCCCATACATGCCAACATACTCATTATATACATATGAATGCATAAAAAGATCAAACAAAACCTCAAACATGAATCTTAAGCAATCCTCCTCTGGTTCTGGTTTCATCTATTCAACAATCTCTGAAATTTTCTAGCTGATTTTGTTTTGTTTTTCTGGTTTTGTAAAATCTGATCATGTGACATAGCATTTGCATAAAAAATGTCTCTTGGGCAACAAGCACAATAAAGGAAATTCATAGCAGAATGACATCTATAAAATATGTCTTATTTAAATACTGATTTGCAATTTACAGAAAAATGACATAATTTCAGCTATCTGGAAGGTCTTCAGATAATTTCTCTTTCCTCTCAGAACTGAATGTAGAAATTAATGTGGCCTGACAATAAAACTGCAAATTTAAAGGAATCTAAAAAAGGAAAAAAGTAAATAAATAATACAACTTAGTTGTATTGCGTAAAAATTATTTATTTTATGCAATGAATATGTCCAGTTCTTTCACTCATTTTTGGTTGCCTTATTTTAAGACACTTCCAAACACAACATTTGGCCTCATTTTTTGAAGAATTTATGTTTTTGCAGAGAGCATCTAGATCAGGTTCGAAAGACAGTCACCACCAACTACTCTTTATGTTGTATTTTAGAGCGGTAGGCAGAAGAGATATTAGCTTATTTCTATAAAACTGTCATGAAACTTGAAATGTTGCAGAAAAGAAAATGTAAATGAGGCAGATTTCCATGAACTGGTGGTGAAAGAATATACTGGGATGTGGGGTGTTGTCAGGAGGAGGTGATACAGGATGTATTACACATAACTGTGAGAAAAATGTCTGTTTGTTATTTCTGTGTAAGGTCCAAAATAAAACCATAAAAAAACCACAAACAGTGTACAAGCAAAACTAATCATCTTTAATATTATTGAAGAAAAAAAAAACCTTTGGAATACTTTTTTTTCTACTTTTGTTTGGGACAAATGCTATTTTTGTGACTGGGATGTGTATTTTGTACAATTGTTCAAAAGAAGCACCATAGTACTAACAAGCACCATGTGTTTAAGTTATACCAAACAGCAAAAATTGAATTAATCAGTTAATTTAGGCACCAGAGTTTTTGCATGACAGCCTGACAAATACATGCTGTGATCAGTTTATAGCTCTGACGTAGCACAGCCAAGCTGGGACTTTATTTTGAGTCGCGGGTTCTTCTTCTCAGCTCCGTATGTTATTCCAGCAGAGAGCACAGTGCATATCACTCTCTATCGGTGCTGCCCCCTAATCTTGTTCTGGACCACGGGCTCAGTGGTGCCTGTCTACGGCGGCTAAAAGGTGAGACCAGAGGCACAAGTTCAGCAGATACTAGTGGTGGTTACTTCTAGTACTGTACAGAGATTGTATACTACAGCAGGCAATGACATACCACAGCAATACCTAACAGAAAATGATTTCCTCATTCCTCTGAACACCAAAATCAAGCCTTTTTTTGTTAGG
The DNA here is from genome assembly GCF_027474105.1 of Poeciliopsis prolifica. Classification (NCBI taxonomy): domain Eukaryota; kingdom Metazoa; phylum Chordata; class Actinopteri; order Cyprinodontiformes; family Poeciliidae; genus Poeciliopsis; species Poeciliopsis prolifica. Next base: position 326,853 of record NW_026562463.1, on the reverse strand, counting down.
AATTATGATAACGTAATTTAATTCCAACTAATTATCGATTTACAATCTTTTTCAAAAGTCTGTAAAAGATTTACATTCTTATACTTAAAGTATGGACTGCACTACGTAGACCAGCAGAAAAATACATATTCACAAATTATTTGCATTGAATTACACAAGCAGTGCTTAAAATGCAAAACAACACCTGCTCCACAACATTTTCCTATATAGTAACCACAACATAGTGGTATAGAAGGTCATTTGACTAAACAATCTAAAAGTAGATAAGGAAGTGTTTGTCTAACATCTCTATGATTTAACAGATGATGAAATTAAATACAAAAAAACTTACATATGATCTTGCTTCTCACATCCAGCTAATTAACTCCTACACACCAAATGTCTCCAAAACTTTTTTTAAATTAGCAGTTTGATTCAGAGGTAATCTAACTAAGGGAAGCGTTCCAAAAACTTGAAATATTTAATGAAAAATAATCTCCACACCTTTGGAAGTAAAAAGCCCAGGTGGGGGTTTACAGGGCACTGCAATTGCTGGTAAGCTAAGTAAAAGTGAGATATTTTTATAACACAAAGGTGGACCAGGTCATCTACCCTGAACTCTGCCAGACATCCACATTTTTAGCAAACCAACTTTTCTTTTTAATGCCATTATCTTAACAACATTGATGAGAGGTGTGCCATAACTTAGTATTTTTGTTGTAAACAAAAATAGAAAAAAATTCAATGGATTGCTAAAGTGTAAAAAATTTCAATGGATTGCTAAAGTGTAAAAACTGCTGTAGGCAATAAATCATGGATCAGCCCATAACTGAAAGGTATCAACAGTTGTCATACATAATGTGACTAACTTAGGCAAAAATCTGTGGAGGAAAAAAAAAACATAATGAAGGTGTTTTGCACCAGAGTTTTGATCAAAATTGTGCATATGTCTGTTCCACAGATGTATTATCAGTAAAAACACAGAATCCTAAGCCTCTCTAATAATTTTCCTTACACCAGTACTCCCAATTTACTCATAGGCTTTAGGTCCTCTATGGAGATATGAAAGATACTGAGCTTAACGGATGTTGATAGCTTTGATTCTTCCTTATGTGACATATGCTTACTTTAGTGCATGTGGTTTTTTCTGATGTTCAGCTACATCATTTCATTGCATTTTCTCTAAAAGTACTTTTTGATTCCGCCGTTCTCTGTTAGAAATGCTACAGAGACATGCTGGCATACATTTCATCAAACGATGAGAATAGGTGGAGAGTTCAGCAAAAAATATGAGGGCATAAAAGGCTTGTGTAGCTTAGTATTGTGATGGATAACAGAAAATGATAACAGCTTTGGCAGAGGACAGCAGTCTCCTTTCATCCTTTAAGCTATTTATTAAACAAATGAACAATTTACATTCTTTTAATCTAGAAGTATTGTGAGATAAAAGAGAGCAATTTTATTAGCATACTTCTCCCAGTTGTTAAAAATTGCAGGAGCACTGTGCAAAAACGTTTACTCCAATACTATTATACAAAATCATCAATACAAGGCAAGCCTCCTAAGCTGAAAAGCTCATATTAACTCTGGGGAAGCTGCAAGGATCTGCGTCTCAGGTTGAACACTCGAATGGAAAGATCGCTGTCAATTAATTGTGCGCTCCATGATTAAATGGACAATGAGTACGAAGAAATTAGCCTTTGAAACAAAGCCATTTGCACTTGATAGGGGCAAAGGAAATAATAAAAAATGATCTGGAATGGTAATACGAAACCAAAATGTAACTTTCAGACTCATATGTTGAATACTAGGTGGTGAAACACTGTATGTCCCCTGATCATGCCGTATACACCAACAAACCTGGTCGAGGCAGCATCAAGGCAGCATCAAGTTCTGGTTCAGATGCTTTTTTTCAGCAGGGACAACAAAGATGGGCAGTTGATGGTAAAGATAAATGGAGCTGTAATCAGTACAGTAAGTGAGGGAAACCTATCAAAGCCTGAACAATAACTTCAGATTAAAAGGGAGGTTTTATGTAAAATTAACAGTTTTGAGCTTTATGTAATGTTTAATGTTATGTCCTCACCAAAATGCATTTGGAGTGTTTCTTTGATTCTTTCATACCTGTTTGAGGAATCCTTGAGCCTTTGCTGGCAGACATATTTAATTTCCCTTTGGGATCAATAAAGTATTTTTGCATTTAAATTTGAATTTGAATTCAGGGATTCCTAAGCACATGCATTCCTTTTAGTTTTACTGTGCTTCAGTTGTTGCAAAGGAAGAAGACTGCGAAAAAAAAATTATCATTGGGTTGTGGAAAGTTGGAAAAGATACACCTCAAAAGACTTGCTGTTATAAATGTAGAGAAGGGTGATTTTACAAAGTAGTGACTCTGGGGGAATGGAGGCTTCAGATTTATTGTGTGAATGAAAGTAAAAATTTGTCCTTCTACCTCACAGCTTTTGCTTCTTTGTGTTGGTCAATAACAGAACATAGTTATTGATCTTCAGAAGAGGAAATCAGTGACTATCCGCAGAAAACACAGAACTGTGTTAAATTAATGTATGGTTATCACTCACAGACTAATTACTTTTCATTTGAGTCTGGCACTGAGGAGGTTTAGGAGCCTCTGATCAGATAGAGAGCTTCTTAGGGTATTAAGTTGGGGCAGAGGGCTGTCAGAACTTTTACCACACAGGATTAAAACTGACTTAAATTAATCTTACCATGGGACTCTGTCTCACCAGTAAGGATGTTCTAATACAGCATATCCACCACTTACAATTAAAAACCAGAAAAAAATAAAAAATAAACATTTACGTTCAGTATGGAAACTGGTGCTTTAATAAAATCTTGGATAGAGCAGTAAATTAGCCTCTTGTTGCCAGTTGCTTCATTCTTTTGGTTTTTGGTTTGGTTTTACAATCCATTTTTCTTTCTTATTTACTCATTACTGGAAATGGCATGACAATTCATAGTGCCCTTTATGAAGAATAAACACAAGAAATAATTGGTCACAAAGAAAAACAAGCAAGGCAGCTTTTGCTATTTTGTGTCCTTTGATTTTCCCTGCCTGGGTTGCCAGATATGCAGATTGCAGTCTGTATTTCGGCCAGCAGGCATATAATCTTGTAAAAATCACAAATGCCTTGAATGTTTTGCTGAATTTGTATTCATTTCTCTTACTGATATAAATTCAGACCAGCGCCTCGCTCAAGAGTCTGTCGACAAAATGTCATTAGGATCCAAATGAGGAGGTTCAAGAAATAAAGTTAAAGAAACTTGAGCCGGTTTGAACTGTGTGCTTACAAATAAAGCAAATATTAGATAAAGTGCTCCCTCACTCCCATCTTAGGTTTCATTTGCAAGAAAATAAAACAATCACTGCAAAGAGAGGCGTCGAATACACTCCTCGGATCTGACTGCATTTCTAAAAAATGCTGAAAAGCGATCTTAGATATTTCCCATAAAGATCCCATTGTATGTGCGGTGAAAGGTTGGCTGACACAAGCTGGGAAATGATGTTTGGCTTTCACCACATGCTCTTTCATCTTACGGGAACACTTAAAAGTTCATAAATCCAAAGAATATGCCTTTAGTTAAGATGCAGCTGGTGTTCACAGAAGCCTGACTAACTCAATAAGACGCTAAGACGCATCTGTACAAGCTTGTTGTGAACATTAGGACAAATATATATCCCAGCAGAGCTGCAACAACAACAACTGTCTGGTGAAGCTTAAAAGAAGCACTTGAGTAAAACGCTCCTCTCATCAGGGGGTGTATTTATGCAAGGGCATAAAAAAAACTCAACACTTCACATACATAAAAAACTGCTACCATTGGGTAAAGAGAGAGGTGTTAGGGTAAGCAGAATAAATCTCCAACAGCATAAAAAGAACAGATAGAGAACATATGCTTTTGATGTGCAGAGGGAATTGCCTTCTCCCTCCTAGGACAGCAGATTCCTCCATGCTTAGCCTAAAACTAAAGATCTCAGCCTGATTCTACAAGTGAGCCTAACTCAGTCTGACACCTTTCTAATAGGTTGTCTGGAGGGGGATGAGAGCAAATGCAGATATCACAGGTGAAACATAATAAATGTAAAAGAAAAAAAAACTGCTATAAAAAGGGCATTTATTTTCAGTGAGCAGGTGTAGCTTGTTTTTGTCATTAAAAAGAGCAGACTTTTACGCAAATTAGTTTCAAACAGGAGTAACCTAAAATAATCTGCTTAGGGATAGAAAAAAAAAACTATTACACCGGTGCCAATTTATTAAGTCCCAACAGTAATTGGCATTTTTGATCAGAGAGATACAGAAAGCAGCTTTCTTACTTAAAAGGCCTAATTCCTGCAATAAGTAGAAAGTAACAATGCAGCAATCCACTGGCTGCAGACCAGAACCAGCTGGTCTCCTCATTGGACGCTTGACTTGACTGGAAAGCAGCTGATTAGCCCCTGGAAAATCTGAGATTTGTGTGGTCAGTGAACACACCATACCTACGAAGCCAGTTCCCAACAGCAAGAGCAAAACTTTGTGTCCAACCTCAAAACTCTAGGATAGTCAGATGTCATCCATAACAGTTACGCAGTCAGATAAAAGCTCACGGCTGCATCTTTTGCTCCAGGAAAACTAGATTTATTTTGGGCTCCATGCACTACAATCGAGTTTCTGTTCTTTTTCTTTCTTTCAACATCCTCCAACGACGCATGGGGGATGGTGGAAGATTTGTTATGAAGGAGTAGCTGCATGGCCAGCTGCTAAAAGGACTGCTCAGCTGGCAGTTTTGGTCAAGCTGAAAACACAGACTGCGGTGTGGTGAGAGACGGAGGCTGAAGCAAACAACTACACTATTTTTGGGTTCCTTGAATGACAGAAAGGTTCACAGAAACTGCTGCTTTTATTCTTGATTGTCTCTATAGCAGGATGTCTGAATCCAGCTGCAAGCATTAGTGGGTGGGAAGCTAGTGTTCTTTCGTTCATTTAACAAAGTTGTGGATTAAGACCTGATGTCACAAAAGTAAGAGAAAGCAACATGGAGACTAAATGCATAAAGAACACATGTAAAGAAAAACTCTATTTAATAATACCCAGAGAAATTAAACAATATTTTATTCTTTAGTTTGAATCAACATGAAATGATGATTTCATGATGCTTAGTTTTGTAATAAAGCCAAAGCAAAAGAATCTAAAGCAAACACAGAAATATTGAAGTATATCCAGCAGCAGCTGGTCTCTCATTGGCTTCAGTCTTGCTTGACTCAAAGTCTTGGTCTTGACTTGGTCTTGGGCTTAGGTGGTCTTGATACAACATTGAGATGCGTTCGGTGTTTGTTACATCATCTCAACTTTAAAGCAAATCCAACTTGAAGCAGAGTTAAAAGAACCTTACTGCCGACAGAGACACAAATCTTTTCTAATTGACACGGTGAAGGGAAATGTTGCAATCAGATCCCCTTCCCCAGCAGAACGTGACAGCTCACATCCCGTGTAATTACTATGTGCATGTCACTGGGTGCTGTGGGATCCTGGTGTTTCTGTGGTGAAGCTTTTATTGACTCTTTGGGAACTTTTGCCCTCAGCTACAGCACAGGTGTGAATTTCAGGCAATCCGGACTGCGAGGCGTGTGTGTGTGTCTATCATCAGTGTATCAGGTTATCCGCTCTGTCAGTAAGGCGCAGATCAAGGTGACGGCGAAGAAACCTGAGTAAGGCTTTACGATACAAAACTAATCCCTAATTCCAAATATTTTGCTGACTTTTCTTTAATTGTCGAGTCTTTTTCCAGAATATAACATCCGATCGATATGATACAGCCATGTAGCTTAGCACAATGAAGTCCAATAAATTGACAGAATGTTTTGGAAGAATATCTCTGCCACCTATATAAAAGGGAGATGTTACAAATACCATTTACAGAATCAAAAATCCTTCACTAATAATAATGCATCACCCAATTCTTTCATTGTTTTTTTCTGGAGAATATTTTTAATGGTTTATTGTGTTACAGGCAGTGGCCTTGTATATTTTCTTTTTCTACAAAGCAAGAATAATTTTCTATATCTATTGTTCAATCAATGACAGCAAGAATGTGATTATTAGAAAAATTGATTACTTCAGGAGACATAATTACAAGATAACTGATAAAATGGAATTAAATTGTCAAAAAAGTCATCTTCAGAGGCAGACTATCCAGTAATTTAAAACAGTGAGACAAAAGCTCTCATTTATGCTGACAACTACAATCACTAATGTTTAAAAACAGAAGAAAACACCAAAAGGCAGTGAAATACTGAACTCAGTAGAAAGGAATTAAATACATCTCAAATCAAAAAACCCTCCCATTAATTCAGAAGTCAATCTTCAGGGATAACATTATGAAGCACCGCTCCCTAATTGTGAACCTTGGGACCAAGAAAAGCCAAGGCTGCCCTGCACAGTGGAAAATTTCTCAGCCTCAGGGATCATGATTAAGATCTGCTGCACTGACATGACCTAAAATAGAACTAAACTAACACTCTGCTCATGATTAGAAGTTCTAATTTTCAAAAGAAAAACTGTAAAAACATTTCTGAACCCACAGTAAAAGTGGTTATTTTTCTTTAATACTGTAAATACTGAATATGAACTTTTATGTTGCTTTGAAACTAATACACTGGTGTTCAAACTCTCTCCCCAGTCTTACTTATTCCTTTAAACAAGAACTGATCACTTGATCAGTTCTTGATCAAGTGATCAAGATTTGTAGAATTTTTTTAATTCTACAAATACTTGAGATTAATGACAGGACAAGAAGTCTATCTATACAATCAGATCTATGTTGGATTAGTTTACAGAAGCAAATTCAGATATTAAATGGCCCAGTCAAAGTCTAGATCTAAATGCATTTGAATACAAATATCAGACTAGAAAAACACCCTCCAGCCAGTCTGACTTAGTTAAATTTTCCAAAGAGGAGAATTTATTAAATTTTTAAATATACAAAGCTGGTAGAGATACAACCAAAGACACTTGTGGCTCTACTGATTCCACAAATTACTGATAGGTTTGTTAATAGAAATGCTTGTCAGATTTTTCAGACTTTTACTTGTTCCCGTTTTCATCCACTCTACATTTAAATCCTACTTTGTGTTATCTACCACAGAAAATCTCAGCGAAATACACTTACAGCAGGAGTTCTCTGGTTTTTCAATAGTTTGTAATGCAGAAGTGAAAGAAAGGGCCGTTTCATGGAGAAATTGTGAAAGAGAAATTCTTCTGCACTTCCAAATTAAAAAAATTCAACCAAAGTGAAATATCACATCACATTGAGTCACAGAAATATAGATAGCCACAGTTATTTGGATCGAAGTGCTGGTCCCTCTCTCATCCAGCGTGACTAACTGGATTTGACACAGTGAGGAGTTGACGGCTCCCAAGTTCACAAAGCACATTCTGTCTGCCTGACCCCCCTTCTCCACGCGCATTTACAAACACATGCACACACACTCACGCACGCAGGCCGCACACACAATCCTGTTTAGCATCACACTCTCACGCACAGGTAGACAGCAAAGTCACATAATCCACTGGGTAAACTCACCAAGACACACTGACTCTGCTTCACTGGGACACAAACAGAAGCATTGTGGACTCATGGGTTTGTCATTACTGATCAATATGTGGCTAATCCTGTTTGCATAAAGCACATAATAATGCATTATTAAAGGTTCACAGTTAGGGCAGGAGCGTAAGAGCAGAAAGGCAGCGTCTGTGAAGGACAGCCTACATCTGAAGTAACCACCAACCTGGAGTCAACTTTAACTTTCTGCCCTCTTTATCTGACCTGCGCCGAGGAGGCGACAGCTTGTCGTAATTTAAACTAATCGGATGATTCTCTCACTCTTCATAATCCAAGACCCAAAGGCTGGCGTAGGCTGATTTTGCAGGAGTTGAAGACGCACGGGAGAAATGATGCTGCACATGTTGGGGAGCCGATCGGGAATTTTTAGGGTAAAAGAAAAGAAAATGTCAAATTCTGCACAGAAGCTCGTTCAGTTTGAGAAAAGCAGAACATACGACCAGGCTATGTACGGTGCGTTATGATCTCATGGAAGTCAGTGTTAATTGATAGGTTAAGAGGTGACATTTAAGACGAGCGTTGCATACGAATGCGCTGACTCGCGTTGAATTGACTCTAGTGGATGTCATTTGAAGCCTCCAAACCAGGAGAGAGAAATCCAATCAGGAGGCTTCAGCACCACGGACAGCGAATCCTCACGTTTACCTAAAAACATGCTTTCAGCCGCCACACTTTTCTACGCCAAGTCTCACATTATTGCGTCTCTGACAGTGTGAGTCTCATGAGCAGTTCCCTTCTCTCACACACACAAGTGTAAATTATTTTTTTAAAAAGAAAGAAAGAAAAGGGAAAACAAGCATAGACCTAACACAGAGGAGCGTTAGATATCAAGGCTTTTGATCAGCTGAAAACAATGAAAGCAGCAGCGAGATAACATGCCCATTACTTAGAAATTGCGGCTTACGCTTTCTAAAGTCAATACTCAGCAAACAGAGAGCTTTCCCATTAGGGAATACGGGTTTAAGAGGGATACAGCGCAGGACTTACCGCGTTATCCTCGTCGAAGCCATATGTTTAACATTCAAATCTACTTTTCCACACACTGTTGCTGTCCCCCTCGGCCGCAGGAAAGAGGAAATCCAGGAAATAGCATCCAGCACAACTAATCTGTCCAACCTGGTCGAACGCTCACCCGACTTACTTTATCTATTCATTAATTAATTTGTTTATTCAATTATTGTCTTGGGAAGCGGGTCAATATTCCGATGACGGTGCGTTCAAGACGAAGAAACCGGCGTCTTACATAGAATAAAAAAAAGAAAGAAAAAAAAAAAGAAAAAATTGATGGCAGCGACGTTTGGTGCTCTAATAAAGTCCGTCTCTCTTCAAGTGTTCTTTAGTTTAAGTCTCCGCTGGGGGACTTGGAGCGCTGTAGGAGGGAGACAGAGCAACAGTCTCCAATGTTCCTCTTCGCTTTCCCAACCGCGGAGTGAGACGGAGAGGGAAGGGGCGGGGGAGGCGCAAAGAGTTGGCGAACAGCGGCGAATTCAGCTGAATGAAGAGAGAGAGAGAGAGAAAAAGAGAGAGAGAGAATGTCTTTTCAAAAAGAAATATGTAAGCGTAAAAGCCGTCATGCGTTCATTTCGGGAGCAGCCAGCTGCACAGATGACGAACGTTGCGTCGTAATCTAATAACGTCCACAGCAAAAGGCGACCGGATCAGCCGGTGTTCGCTTCACTCTTCACCGCTTCGCTTCTTTGCGCCCCATGGCGGAGAAGGAAGTGTGTGTGTGTGTGTGTGGGGTGTGTGTGTGGGTGTGTGTGTGTGTGTGTGTGTGTGTGTGTGTGCGTGCGTGCGCGCGCGCTGTTACCGAATTTTTGCTCCTCACGCAACTGATCTGGATTTAAATGCATCTTGTCTGCGCAAAAAAAAGACTAACAGTGATGGATAAATACACATTGTGGCAAAGATCTTTAGTTTTGTTTTTTTCCTTTATTGTGCTGCCAAGACATTTGCTGCACAGTGCGCGGTGTTCCATTCAGGAGCAGAATGAGGCACAATGCAAACGCACGATTAATATCTGGATTCATTTTTGACAATGATTTATTTCAGGACTTCATCCGTTTTCATTAAACTTTAATGTTTAATTTCAATTTTAATTTATCTAAAAAAAAAAAGAACCAAAACCAAAACTGAATTTTAATTATTTGAAGTCTAGAACAAAGGGAATGTTTAGAAGAATACGCTGTGAATTCCACCAGGCAGCAGAGGGTGCTTGAGAAATATTTGAGGACAAAAAAGAAATCAAAACTGAACCCTGCAACATGGTTGAGAATTAAAGCATAAGTCCTGGGCTGAGATCTGGCTCCTTGTTGATGCTGTGGGTTGACGTAAAGCAGACTGTCCAACCAAGAAACCCCTCTAACATCTTACAGCTGAATGTGTCAATGCAGCAAGCTTTCCTTAGAATGATGTAAAAGATTTATTGACCACAGAAAGTGTCACAGTTCTTTCAGCCAAAGTGGATGACGAGAGTACAGCATCCTAAAGTTTTTCTCAGATGCCATATGATTTATCTTTGGCTGAATAAGTAAAACAAGGTTGTTGTTTTTTTAACTAAGCAGGAATATTGAAAGTCAGTATGTGAATATTTCCTACAAAATAGTTTAATTTAATTTAAATTTAACTACGTAGTGTAATTATTTTCAACTAATCCTACCTAAATAGTTTCTAGCTGTTCTGGCGTCCACAACTTTGAGACAGAACAGTAAGACTGGCCTTTTATTGGGCAGCAGCAAAGTTATTACATTTTTATGTTCTTATTTTGTTATCTCACTGAAGGATCCATAAGTCTTATTGTCAAAATTTTGTGTTGGTTGTAATATTTTGAGAAAGTTCCTCTTTTGTATTTTTCTCAGTCTTTCTGTTTTGCATCTTTTCTCATTCACCCTCTCCAAGGTCTTATAATCCTCCATTTCCAAATCTAATGGTCTGATTCTCTGTTTACCTTCCCATGCTTGCTGTTTATACTTTGTTGTGGAATTATTGAATATCAGCTTAATTATTAAAAGGTACTAGAATCCCAAATCTACCTTTCTTCCTCTTTGTATTAGGATTCTTTCATCCACTTGCCCTTGACAGCTATCGCAATCCTTTTATGTAGGTTGTAATCCTGTTGTTGGGAAAGCTGAGAAGTCAGTTTTTACTTTGTTTGTTTTGGTATAAGATGCAACATTTTTGTCAAGAGATATATTAGATATACCTTCATGTAACCTTTATTATATTCAGGTATTGTATCACACATTTTTTTCTATACAGGCTTTGGATTGTTTAGGGACTGTTGTCTATTTCAGGTGTGGATATCAGATGGACACAGATACGGAAAGACACACAAATTTTTAGAATATCACCTTTTTGAAGTTTGAGCTTTAGCTTTAGCTTTCATTGAATAATGTTCTCAAAATATTAAGTAAAATATGTATTTAGTTTAATCTTGTGCAAATATACTATATTTGCATCGTATATTGGCTATTCATGACATACTTACAGAGAAAGTTGTAGTGTTTGTCATCCAACACGTTATTAACTGCATGTGCTTTTGAGTGCCAAAGCAATTTTTCTTGACATCAGAATGCTAGAGGTACATATGCTAGAGGCTTGATGCAAACACTTCGGTGTTACAGTAATGTATTAAATGGATATGGCATGAGCTGTCCCTGTGAAAAGAATTTCTTTGTTTGAACAGGAGCTTTAATTAATGTGAATTGAAAACATTGCAAAAAAAAATAAAAAATTCAGAATGTTCTAACAGATTATCTTTAATGCAACACCTTTTAATGTTGCCCGCTATTTTCACGGATTGCTCTTATTGTAAATAATGTCAAAGGTTTCCATCGGGAAATGATAAGTCTAGGGTTTTTCAAACTTTATGTATGTTTCAACAGATGTATTCTGTTCACAGTGAACTGAAAGGCTCATCTGGGGTTGATGGATTTATCTGAAACCAGGGTTAAACTAGCAAAAGAAAAAAAACAACAAAAAAAACAAGAAAAACAGGTACAAGCAGTTTAACCACTGGCTGTTATGGATGATGTCTTCACAGCAGCCCTCCAATGTGCATTTGGGCTGTGCAGCAGTGCAGCTGCTCAGGCATTTTCGCTTTGTTTCATATTTTTGTTCTGTGCTAAACCACAACGCTTCATCAATAATATTGGTCAGTTGAATATGAATATATGATAAAATTTGTATAAAGTTACAATGGTTCTGAAAATATATAGTTATCCTTGAATGTTCCATTTATAATGATATGTGTGCAGATGACACATATTCTGCATGTTGTGTTTTATTGAACGATTCATCCAAGTCATTTCTTACCTGCCGTAAAAAACAGATGAAAACTACAAAAATGTTAAATCTGGTGCAATGCATCTGTTCTTTTTTACTTGTGTATAAAAACAAACTTCCGTTTAACACAAAGTCAGAGAGAAAAGAAATACATAAGTGATGACATGAGAGAAGTCTCTGGGTTTTTGAGATATTTCTAACCAATTAGAATTTATCTAATGGTTTGATAGCTACAGTATCATTGTGGAAGTCCCAGTAAATTCACCCCAATGTAAACCTTTGGTATGCTCAATGAAATTTTCAAAAGCAAGAGGTCATTGTCTGGCTTTATAGGGTTCAGTTAGGATAACATTTTCAGGGCAGAATCATCTGAAAATTATTGCTTTGTTTAAAGGTGTTGACTGGAGAATAATAAGGCACATCTGGAGCCTCGTCCGCTGGACAGAATATGCCAAAGTAAAAATGTTGTTTTAAAGCGCAATGTTTGACAAAAACCAAACAGCATATGAACACAAGCATGCCAGGTCAATAACAATGATGGGGTTCAGATTATTTGGGCTGGCTGTGCAGCTCCAGAACTTGGAGACCCGGTATTGATGTAGTCGGTCAAAAACTCTTCTGAATATCAAAATGAATCTGTGTATCATTCATCCTTTCTATTTTCTTTTGACAACAAAAGATCAAAAAATAATTGGTTTCATTTAATTTGTTTAATTGTATTACAAAAAAGATAATGTGATTTTTTTTTCCTTTGCCAAATTTTGAACTTTAATCTCAAATAAAAACTTTGGATTGAACAAACCGGCAAAATATCAGATTTTAACATTTCACTGCTGGTTTTTAGAGACACTAGTTTTTAGTTGAACACATTCAACATATAATTGTGGAAATATAAGTTACTTTGTACAGCATTGCTACATGAGTTAAAAATTAAAGCAACCTACCACGTCCTTTCCATAATTATTTTAAAAGGCAACATTGCTTTAAATAATTTAGAGCACAGCTCAGATATAAAAAAAAAGAATAAAGAGATATTTAAATTATATTTAATAAGCATAATGGTATATTATGCCGTTTTACTGCCACAGTGTGCGTGGTCAGTACATCAGAGAGTCTGATGTGTTTGAGTTTTCACAGCAAACACAGATTTCCAGTCATGAACTTTTGGCCACAATGGTCCTGACTGACAAAAGATCACACATTTAATGGCATTGTTGAAATCTGAATCTAAACTTATTATGAATGTCGATACGGCCAAAACCCTCTCTTCAATGTCGTGTCTTCAACCTGTCGTCATTTTCCCTTACTTTGCCACTGCAATGTAATGTATTTTTCTCATTTGTTGTTATTTTCTTCCTCACCATGTAAAGCACCTTTAATTGCTTTGTTGCTAAAAATGTGCTACACAAATAAAATTGGCTTACCTTTCCTCTTCAGATCATGTCGAGCATGAAATATTTTGATGCTCATTTCCAAGCAAGGTAGGATGTTCATCTGCTGCATTCATGCCAGTGTTGAACGTATCCTAAATCAAATTTGTGTTCCAGTGTTGCCATAATTGCATGCAGAACAATTTCCAGGTCAAGCAAATAAAAGCAATGAAATATTCAATTCAAATTCAAGCCTACGGCCCGTTTTTCCACTTGGTATTTTTTGATCCAAAACCAAATTGAAAATATGAAAAACTGAACCTCTTTCAATTTTGGATCCACTTCAAAAACAAATAGAAAAACATTCACTTTGACTTTTGTTTGTCAGTTGAAATGACACAAATGATTCTAGAGTCAAATGCAAGGGTAACTCAAAAACTAAAATCTGCTTAAATAGAAGGGCTAAATAAAATAAATGAAAACAAGACAGGTAGGCATTTTGTTGTTTTAGGATTCTGCTATAGAATGCCATTCCAGTGACAACACCTTTGATTTATGATGTGAAATATTCCCATGAATGACAAGATATGTGTTTTCACTACAAAGCATTTCATCATTACATCACAAAGGAGTCCATGCTAAAGACGTTTATGGTGAAAACGAAGCTGTCCAACGAGGTTTTCAGATCAAACAGGAGGAAAAAGATAAACTTGTGGTAATTGTTTTTACTGTCCATAACTAACTATTCAGTGTATTCATCAACTATCCGCCACCACTGATTTTGGAGCTCAACCTCCATAAGAAGTTATTTAAACTTTCCGTAAATGAGATTTCTGATTTACTTAAGATAAATTGTGCTTTAGTTATGTCTCGCTCAAAAGGAAAAACATTCTTAACGATGCGCCATTCTGCTTCATTCATGACTTCCTCTCTCTGCCTCTCAGCCTACTTACCTCTCTATGTCTTATTGTTTGTCTGTATCTGTTTATACTCCCTTGTAAAGTGTCCTTGGGTCTCTTGAAATGTGCTAACAAATAAAATTTATTATCAAACTTTCATAAAATGTGCTTTATTGGCAATCTCAAAAGGGTCATGACTTATCTTATATAATGCATGGATCTTTTTATTTTTGTTTTTAATCTTAAACCAAGTTCCTTTGAAATAATATTTCACATGAGAAATCATCTCTTTTTGTGTTTCTCTGTTTCAAGCTTTCATCTATTGAAAAGAGAAAAAAATTAGACATAATTAAAAAAAAAATCTCATAAAATTTTCAGAATGATATTACAACCTCGGGGCATTTTGCTACTGTTACTACTACAGTTGAGCTCAGTCGTTACTGTTGTGATTCATGTTATTTTATAATTTGCTTATGAAATGTGTGATAGCAAGAGTGATAGCTGTAAACCCACCATCTGCTCGGTTGTGTTACTGTGTACTTATTTCTTCATTTTTAATTGCAGACATAGTTTCATAAACGTTGGATAAATGGAGCTCAGTAGCTTGCAGTGTCGCTCCATCTGCTCTGCAGGACTCCAGCAACTTCATGTATGATAGAGCCTGCAAACAAGCAAAACTTCAATGACTATCTGTTTGATATGAAATAAAAGTTTAATTGACACAGAAATGGACTCGCTGATATTCTTGATATCTGATTAGATCATCAAAAACTCAAACTACTACAAGTCAAAAGGGTTTGCAGGCAGAGAGCCAGGCCAATTATAGCTGCTCTACCACTGTGATCTTACCTGCGTGTCCATCTGCTCTGTACTGCTCTGTGGGATTACACAAAATCCTATTGAGCTCAGTGGCCGGCAGCCAAGATCAGAAGGTCTGAGCCAATCATGACAACCCATCAGTGCACGCTAAGTTTGTCTTCACCAGCAAAGTCCAAGGTGGTTGAAAAGGAATCATAGCTCTGAAATTATAACGCCCTCTTTTGATGCTATGTAATGATCAGACGTCGAAAGTATCCCGTCAAGCCGCTACATCTTCAAGTGCGGCGAACGTGGCGCTCAGAGATGCTATCATGTTAACGAGACAGCGCCGATCCAATAAAAGTGAAAATTCTCTTTTTCGTTTGGAGATATCTGAAGATGCTGCTGCAGAGCTCCAGTACAAAGACTCACAGAGAAACGGGATTTAATGAACATTCAGAAGGGTTTTGCTTTCAACGAAAAGCAGTTTTATTCCTAAACCTGCATATTTACAAAGATTTCTTTATTTCAGCTAATAATCCAGTTCCTCCAGCTTTATTTCTTCTGGGTATTTTATGACTGAACTGAATCAATGTAATAAGACTATAAATTACTTTCGGATATGCTTCATCTGATGTACCACTGATAAGAAGCTTATATTGAAAAAAGAGACAAAACATCTATTTCAGTTAAATCTTCACAATGAGGTGAAACTTCTGCTATTTCTATTGCTTTAGCAAAATGTACAGCATTCCCCTGTTGCATAATCAGCTACTGTTTGTGCTGCTCCCTCTTCACCCTCTGTATTGGCATGATGATCAATTTGTGCCATAGGCGAAACTTCCTGAAGGACTGGTGTGGACATGTCCCCACCAGTATTTCCTGCTCAAAATAATACAATCACCAGTTTTTCTACATTTTTCCTGGACTAATTGCATGATTGAATGTGGCAATATTCAGATCAATCATCAACAGGATGAAATATTTCATAAAGGACACAGGAGCCAAAGTTTATTCAGTTTTAAACCATGGCTCCTACAGCGACAATTAAATAAAATATAATTATTAGTCAATATAAAAGATTCCTCCTCATCCCCACCAACTTGCAACACAAAGTTACACCTTTGATTTGTGCTAAATGCATTTATTCTCAAACTTTCAATCAGCTTAAAGCAATGGAATGTAAGAGCAGTAATACCTGTGTAAGTGCATCAACAAACCCCACTGACAAAGATCTAGTTAGATGTTTTACGAAGTAAGAAAATAATTTAGCTTATATGTTTTTCTGCAAAGATTAGGATTTCATGAGTAAACAAATATGTCACCTGATCTGTGACATGCAGCTTTTATATTTAGAACTAATTTTAAAATGTAAGGTAATATTTTTACACAGCTATAACAAAAGCATAATCTGGTGGATATATCTTTATGGCAGAGCATGAAACTCAGCACAGTTGGATCATTTACAGTGCTTGGCAGTGCCTTAATATCCCTTGAACATTACCACCAAGTGTAATTGTTTTTAATGTCACATAACTAATAAATAGAGCCTCCTCGTGTGTAATTTAATTTCAGTATGAGAAGAACAATTCTCTGACAGTCTCAGAGGTTTTATAATAATACATTAGAGAACAAACAGCAACATGAAGGCCAATAAACACAGTTAAGTTATAATCGAAGGACAAATTAAAGCAGAATTAGGATGTAAACAACTAAGGAAGCAATTATCTATTATACAAAAGAGGAATGAGAATAACAGAAGACATACTGTGACACAAAAGGAGAACTCTGTCTCCACATCTGGTTCATTCTTGCAAACAATACTCTAATTCCTAAAAGCGGCATATTTTTTCTTTTTAAGGGAGAGCAATTAAAAATAAACAGCAGGACAAAGATGCTGGGGACAACTGTTAAATGAGTGTCGCAATTAAACAAGTATTGAACCAGCAAAGGCTGAAAGGACATTTTAGATAAAAAGATGCTATTAATCCAAACTATTTCAATTTCAACTTACAATAGCACTCAGGAACAAATCTTATTTTTTTAGAGATGCTGAGATTGGAAGAAACCAAAATTGACACGTTTGTTCAGTACGACAACAGGTATGTTTGGACCGACCAGGTGGAAAATGTCAAGCCTCAAAGCACCTTGTCAACTGTTCATAGGCAGCAGCAGAACAGACTGATTCACTTCCTAAAATCAATTCAATAGGAGCAGAAAGCATTGCTATATGTCTAAATACTAAAGTGACATTTCAAGATAATAAAAAAATAAATAAATAAAAAAAACAGATACGGGAAAAAACGGTTTTCCAAATCATCATTTTCTGATAAATTTGTGGGAGGATATTCAAAGTATTTAAAGTAAGTCATAAAGTTTATATGCCGTTATAAAAAAGAATGCTAAGAAAGTGTTTGTAGCTCTCTAAATTTAAAGAAAATGTATCAGGAAACAGAAGAATACAATCTGATTAAATTTAAGAGAAAAAAAAAGATTATGAGCCTTTTCGAATAGTGTAAATACCGGTTACAAGCACAGAAGCGCCGTGAAATATAACAAATATGTGAAAAATAAAAATAAAGATATAGCAGATACAATAGAGAAAGTTGTCCGGGTTGTGATCTATAAAGAAAAGGAGCACACAGAAAATTACAGAGAAAGCGATAAAAACTGGATCTCAGACTGAATGATAAAGGCTTACATTTTAACAAGACAACTACCTGGAGCATTGCAGCAGGAGAAAACAGAAAGGGCTTCAGGCAAAAAAATGTCATGGAGTGACTGAACAAGAGTGTAAATCTGAACTTCTTTCTCAAGTGAACATGGGATGCGTGCACACTGTTTCTTATTCTGACTGTTGTTTTGCTGTCCCTACTAGGAAGTGAGGCATGCTAATTAGCTCTTAATTCAGGTTTGCCTTTGGGGTTCGTTGACTAATAAACCCTTGACGATTATTGATGAGGATATATTTCTGAAATAGAACTTGCTTTATATAAAAAAAATAAAAAAACAGGAAAAAAACCTAACACTAAAATTTGGCTTTTGTCTTCAGGCTAAAAGCCTGAATGACATGAAGTCCAGCATTAAACTACTTCGCAGATGCCATACATCAAAAAGAATCACAGTATGATTATGACCTCTAATTCTGGAGTGCTTGCAGGTGAAACATTTCATAGACATTAACTATGAACCCCTTTACAGTAATCAATCAAAAGAATCAAAAGTCTTCCTTACAGGGATAGTTCAACAGCAGCACAACAGGGAGGAAAGAACAAATTTTGAAAGGGTTTGAAGTTGACATCTTTTGGAATAACATCAATATTCTGTGGAAGTTCTGAATCATCAGGACCATCAGCCATAGAAAATAATTGAAATCGACTTCCGGGTGAGCAAGCAAAATGGCGACAGCTTAATCAGGTGGCCCCCCCGACACATTTAAAAAAAACATAGGTTTGAGGCAAGAGCGGGATATAAAACAAACTTGATAGTGCGTCGGAATGCCCAAATCTAAATCTAAGAGCACTTTGCTGTCTCGGCAGTCAATGTCGAGAGAAGAGGACACGATCGAAGACGACACGGCTAGCTACTCAGGCTCGGACGCTTCACTAGCGGCTAACGACTTGGCTAACGAGACAGTTAATCTACAAACTATTCTCGTTGAGTTAAGAAAACTGCGTCAAGAAAATGGTGAGGGCTTCCGAGAGGTTAAAGAGGAGGTAAAGAATATAAACAGAAGACTGGACGAGGCAGAAACGCGCATATTGGAAGCGGAGAACAGGATTCAGCAGCTTGAAGAAGTGGCTATGAAGCTAAGTAAAGTCCAAGACGAGTTTGAGGCGAAGCTGGTGGAGCTCGAGGGGAGATCGAGACGGGAAAACTTGAGGCTCCACGGCATTGTAGAGGGCTCAGAAGATAGCTCGCCATCTATCCCAGCCTTCATAGAGAATCTACTCAGAGAGAAACTGGACATCCCGACATCACTCGACCTGAGCATTGAGAGAGCTCACCGCTCCCTGGGTCCTCGGGCTCCGCCGGAGGCCCCCCCTCGCTCAATAATAGTCAAGTTCGCCACATCCAAAGTCAAAGACGAAATATTGAAAAGAGCCTGGCAAAAGAAAGGCTTCATGGTGGCAGGGAAAAAAGTCATAGTGGACCACGACTATGCTCCAGATGTGTTAAAACGGCGACGTGAATACCTTGAGGTGAAACGGGTCCTCAGAGAAAAGAAGATCAGATTCCAAACCCCATTCCCGGCCAAGCTGAGAGTCTTCTACGAAAACAACACGCGGTCTACAATTCTGCAGCTGAAGCATCTAAAGACATGGCGGATCGAGGCTTCCAAGTCACCGTCATTCAGCCATCCACAACGTGGGTTGATAAGATCAGAAACACGATGTGGACCAAATTGGGAAAGAACGACAAGGATCACTCACGAAACGGAGCGCGGGAGGGATACAAGAAGAAGCTGGACGAGTTTAGAAGAGGACAAAACACAACCATAGGAGCGAATGGACCAAACGTATCCCGGTGTTTATTTGTTTTTATCACCAGTGCTCTTCTCTTCGGATGTTACTTGGTGTCGGGGACCACATTTTCCAGAAGATGGACCACTATAAGCAGGTATTGCCTCTAGAGGGCCCTTCGCAACCACGGAGTTGCGTTGGTTTTCCCTCAAAAACGCTCACAAACTATAACACCGTTAAAGTCATCAGCGAGACTAGCGGGAAGGAAGTCGCTAATGGACACATACTAGCTTGGTTTACAAAGCTAAATTGTTCGATTTGTTCATTTCTGTTTTTTGTTTGAGTAGACTAGGGCTGTCACTTACTTTATCTGTCCTAAATATCCAGCGATATGCTCTCCAATGACTCCATTATCACCTCTGCGAATTACAACCTATAATGTGAAAGGAGTTCTTAATCCAATAAAAAGGGCAAAAATATTAGGAAAAATGAAAAAAGAAAATAGAGGTGGTGTTTCTCCAGGAAACCCATCTCTCGGGGGTAGAACATGCTAAACTTAAAAAAATGGGCTTTAACCAGGTTTTTGGCTCATCCTTTAAAACAGGCCGCAGAAGGGGGGTAGCAACCTTAATATCCCAGAAGATCACATTTGAGATGATCCATGAATATAAGGATAAGGATGGTAGATATAATATGGTGGTGGGCAGGATTGAAGGACAAGAGATTACCTTTATTAATGTATATGCTCCACCGGCTCAGAGTGGACATTCTACAAACATATTTTTGATATGATGATAACTAAATCGCGTGGTCTAGTAGTCTGTGGTGGAGACTTTAACTTAAGACTAAATCCCTCTGAAGATACTTCTAAACAACCCAGAGTTAGTAGCAATGTAGGTAAGAAGATCAGGAAAATGATCAAAGAGCTGGGGATAAGTGATGTTTGGCGTGAACTCAACCCCAGAAAGAGGGACTATACATTCTACTCAACCGCTCACCACCTATATTCCAGAATTGACTACTTCTTCATGTATAACAAGGACTTAGGGAGAGTAGAAAATTGTCATATTGGACAGATGGACCTCTCGGATCACAGCCCAGTTCACATAAAAATAAACATTAACAAAACAAAAACCCCATTTCAATGGAGACTTAACTCTAGCATACTCAAGGGCAAAACCAAAGAATTAAGACAAGAATTTTGACATATATACAGGACAATGACAATGGAGAAGTCTCCCCTGCAATTTTATGGGACGCATGTAAAGCTGTCTTAAGAGGAAAAATAATCGCTAAATCGTCTCTCTTAAAAAAACTAGACAAGAAAAATTAAATAAATTGGAACTCGAATTGGCAGAATTAGAGAAAAGAAATAAAATCAAAGTGGACTCAGAAACCTCACGAAAAATAAAACAAATCAGGGATGAAATCAATCAAGAATTACAGATCAACATACAGAAAAAACTCTTATTCTTAAGGCAGAGTTACTATGAAGCAAGTCCAAAATCCTCAAAATTCTTAGCATACCGGCTAAGAAAACAACAGGAGGAAAGAACTATATACAGAATCAGAGATCCAACAACTAAAAAAGTTATCTATAAAGGCATAGAAATAAGCAAATGTTTCGAAAAATATTATCAAAACTATACACTTTAAAAAAACAAGAAGCGATGGACGAAGCTAATGCATTACTGAAAGAACTATCGCTACCTACAGTATCAAAATGAACAAAATGATGCCCTGACCAAAAATATAACGTCACAAGAAATTGGAAAAGCAATAAATAGATTAAAACTTAATAATCACCAGGCCCTGATGGATTAATGCTGAATGGTATAAGCTCTATTTAAAAGATTGTCTCCTGTTCTCTTGAGAGCATTTAATTGGGTCCTAAACGGGGGCCAAACTCCTTCCTCATGGAGGGAAACATTGATTACAGTTATTCCAAAAGAAGGAAAAGACAAATTGAATTGTTCAAATTACCGCCCAATTAGCCTACTTAACCAAGACTATAAAATCTTCACATCCATATTAGCTAAAAGACTAGAACATATCCTTCCAGAAATTATAAATTTAGATCAAACAGGGTTCATAAAGAACAGGCGAACCAGAGACAATATTAGAAGAACTAAGCGTGATAAACCACATTAAGACTGATAAAGATTCAATGATATTGGGACTAGATGCACAAAAAGCATTCGATACTGTAGACTGGTCATTCTTATACAGAGTCTTGTCCCATTTCAAATTTTCTAATAGATTATAAAGATAATTCAGGAACTATACAACAAACCCAAGGGTAAGATTCGGATTAACGGGGGTTATCAGAAGAAATAAAAATTGAGCAGGGGTGCAGACAAGGATGCTCCATGTCCCCACTGCTATTCGCCATTTTTATTGAACCTTTAGCACAATGGATTAGACAAAATACTAAAATACATGGCATAAAAATCAACCACAATGAACAAAAATTAGCGCTCTTCGCAGATGATATCTTAATCTACCTGGCAAGACCCCAGGAATCTCTCCCAGAATTAAATAAAGTCTTGTTGGAATATGGAAAATTTTCAGGGTACAAACTGAATTCCCATAAATCTCAAGTTTTAACTTTCAAATATTCACCCAGCAATATTGATAAGGAATATTTTAAAATAAATTGGAATATGGACTCAATGGTTTACTTAGGAGTGACCATTCCCAAAGACCCAAAGATATTGTCTCGGCAAACTATGATCCATTAATGACCAAAATTAAAAATGATATATCCAGATGGAGCCTGCTGCCCTACCTGGGCCTCACGCAAAGAGTAGAAGCTATCAAAATGATGGTGCTGCCAAAAGTACTCTATTTTTTTCAGACAATACCAGCAGAACCAGACAAATCTATGTTCCAAGAAATTGACAAACTGATTTCAAGATTTATTTGGCAAGGGAAACAACCAAGGACCAGATTTAAAACTTTACAGCTGAGTAAAAGTAAAGGAGGCCTCTCTCTTCCGAACATGAGTAATTACTACAAAGCAGCCCAATAAACCCATTGGTGGAGATCTGTGACCCCTCCTACAAAGCAAGATGGAAGGAGATTGAATGCTCAAATAGCGGTGTCCCTTTGCAAGCAGCAATTGGGAATATTGACTTAATAAAAAACCTTAAGGAACTTAATCCCTGTTCTGAAACAGCACTTAAGACCTGGTCAAAGCTAGTAAAAGATAACAGAGAGTCCTGTTTACCAATCAAATGGATAGCGTATGACCAAGATTTTACCCCAAATAAAATAGATAATACCTTTAAAAGATGGATTAACAAGGGTTTAGTAAAATACAATGATTTGTATCATAAAGGCTGTCTGAGGACATTTCAAGACATTAGGCAAAAATATGACCTTGATAACAGAGACTTTTTCCGTTATCTACAAATCCGGCATTATTTAGACAAAACAAATACAGAAGATCCAAGCAGAGCATTGTTGGAATATTAAATATCTTTCTGAAATCATATCAATCAACTTCTACTACTAAATTAATATCCAAAATGTATGACGAGCTACAAAATCTGGAGGAGGGGACACGCTATATATAGGAGAGATGGGACAAGGAAGGGAACCACCAAATTCACATTGAAGACTGGTTAGATATTTTGAATAACTGCTGGAGATGTACATCTTCACTAACATATAGAGAATTTGCTTGGAAAACGGTTACACGCTTCTTTAAAACACCAGCTCAAAGGGACAGAAATGCAGATAAAACATGCTGGAGGTTATGTGGATCGGAACAAGCAGACCACTTTCATATTCTATGGAGCTGTCCTAAGTTGTCTTCTTACTGGAGGACAATTAAACAAAATGTGAAGACTGTTATTGGAGCCAATCTTACACTAAACTTTGAGATTATGCTTTTAGGCAAACGACCAAACTGTGTAACAGAATTCTATAAAACATACATGTTCAATATAATGCTAATTGCCAGTAAAAAAGCAATCACTTGGAAATGGAAGACCAGACAAACATCATCCAAGACATTTTCAAGATGGAGGAACTGACATTTGCATTGAAACTGGAGCAAGACAAATTTGAAAAATGTTGGACCCCATGGTGGACTTTTATGAACACCAGATCTGAAGCTAGTGAGATTGTGGTGACACCCATTGTTCCTTAGCTACTCTGTTGAACCCTCGGTTTTAAGGGTCGGAAAAGTTATTCTAGTGTTGATACTGACTTGTTTTGTTCTTCCTCCTCTCTTCCTTTGAGAGGAGTGAAGAGGAGGGGAAAAAAAAAAAAAAAGGGAACACTAAATACTGGAGATGGGACAATCACAAGAAGGGGTTAACTGTATTGATTAATATAACAAATGATCGTGTACAGGTCAATATCATCTTATGTAAATGGACGAGATATATATTTTCTATGTTGTTCCTTAATAAAAACTTGAATTAAAAAAAAAAGAAAATAATTGAAATTGATGTTTCAATCATGCAGCCCCACTTTTGGTAGATGGTCAGTCACAATTATTTGATTTTTTTTACTTTCAAAATCATAGTAATTACAAGCAAAAGAAAAAAAAACATTATTTTTGAGTGTGTTTCATATCGTTTTAGCATAAGAACTCACTTGTTTACGTTTATTTGTGGAGCAAAATTGTTTCAGGTGGGGTTTTTTTTATCCAAGTGGATTCACATTTGAGGGCAAATGAAATAGAGAATTTCACCAGCATGTAAAATGTGCTACCTACTTTTTTTTTGAGACGAGCGAGTAGAAAACAATTATCATCTCAGACAATTTCCCAAAACAGCTGCTCCTACTTACAGCACACAGAGAGAGTCGCATGTTCAAAACATTGATATTTTAAAACCAGACCTTGGATAATATCCAACTAATTTCTGTTTTCTTTCATGTGGTCAAATGAACAATATGTCTTTTCTGTCCTATTCTACAATGGATGCAGTGAAAATCTAGTGAGTGTTATCCACAGTCAGACTCCTTTCCTTTCTTTTGCTATTTTCTTTCATGTAATTAGACCTTCTCCAGAACCAGTTTATGGGATTCTGCAGCATTTCAACATCTGTGACTATCACTATTGTTCATAATCTGTGAGATGCCCAGCATAAGTCAAATCCTTCATAGCTTTTATACCATATTATCTTTGATAGGAGGATCCTTTATTTTTCTAAGTATAGTAAAAAATAAAATGTAAAGCAAAGCAGCAGCTGCTGAGATAATTACACAGAGAGAGAGAAACATCCACGCACAGAAAGGAAAGAGAAGATGAGGAATGGCAAAAAACATGAAAGAGAACATTATATTTATCCTGCCTGCCACTGTTAAACCCATCCAGAGCTGGAGCTCTTTCTAGTTCATTCAGTGGAGCAGATGTTAATAGCTTAGCAGTGCTAGGCAGTAAGTGTTTAATTAAGTCTGAGGGAAAATGATTTATTAAACACATCTGGGCCAATAAAATTTCCCATCCCTGGATTCCTGCTTTTATGACTTGGGATCTTGATTCTTTTCGTAGAACCAGAAAAACATCTTAGGTCTTTGAAAACAGAATGCCTCACACACACATCCACCCCGTGTCCTGAAGAGATGTCATGTTGCTTGAGGGACATCAAACAACAGACTGTCTGAAAGCAGAGCCTCTGTTAGGATGTGTCAGTGATGAACTCGTGTGCTCCAGCAGTTCTTGCACAAATATTGCTCTGGATGAGACTCTTCTTATACACTCTCCATTACCTCCTACACATGGTGGCTGGTCGTTTTGCCCCTTCAGCATTTCAGAACTTTAAAATTGAGGGTTTTTTTCTTGTCCAACTCTTGCTGGAATAGCCTTATCAGCCATACGTCAACTCATACCCTCCTGTCTTTTCTTTCCTCGGTCTTTACTTTTGATGCAACTGATAAGGGTTCAGCATTTGAAAGGGATGGAGGCATACATCAGTCTGTACCTTGTTCTTGTGATCATTTTGCACCAAAATTAACACAAAACCATACATTCAAATAAATAGACAATCATACTGGTTCCAACAACCTTAACAAGAACCAAATAGCTGACTGTAAAGGACTCTAATAATGCTTTGGAGAGACTTTTAGCATGCTTTAATTGTGTTCAGCATGATTTTAATGCATTTTTTCAGTGTTTGATTGATTGCAGGGCAAAAATACTAAATGGTCCCAAGTGTTTTTGATGTAGTTTCTCGTTCAAATATTTCCACCCAACTTGAAATAAGATGACTAAATTTTTAGCAAGAAATAGGAGCTTGTTTTATGACAATAATTCCTTAATATTGATGAAAACTTACGAGCTATAAATTAAATAATCTGCTAGTGAAACAAAGACATTTTTTCCATATAAAAATTTATATGGGAATTTATATACGTTTTAGCAAGTGTTGTTCCACCGTGCTGACTACATCTCTATACCTGTGTGCTGACCCACCAATCAGGAGGGAGCTGTGGGTGGAAAGACACACAGGTAAGAGGGAAAAAGACCCCCTTCTCAGAGCTGAATGACAAGCAGCAGAAGCAGAAAAAAGGCACAGAGCAGAAGGAAGCAGGGCCAGCGGCTGAGGAACGGCTGCAGAGAGAGGAGCAGCAGCAGAGCAGTGGACATCAGGGAGTGGGCAAAGTTTGGGGCTCTGCCCTCAGAGTAAATATAATGAGTATGGATGCTTATTTCCTGAACATAATTCATAAGAATGACTAGTTCCCTGCTTTGTAGTAAATTCCAACCATGCTCTGCCTTCTGGCAGAGTGTGAGGCTTTTGAAATGGCTTGGACAACTCTCTCTGGAGCCGAGTTGAACTTCTAGGGTTTTTTAACACTTACTTTGCGTTTCAGTCTTGTAACTCCTTTTTAGTTTTCAACAACTTTGTACTGGTGGTGTAAGTAGTTTTGTTATCTTTATTGTAAGAAACTTTCAAACCACATTTTGCTTTTTTTTTTTTTTTTAATAAAAAGCTTTCATATCCCTCAAGTCACATTTTGTAACATTAAATACAACAGAAGAAAAAAATGCACATCTTTCAGAGGAAGAGAGAAGAATAATTCCACTTTTGGAAAGAGTTCTAGAAGGTGTAATTGCATTTTTAATATCCTAAATGACTTGGGGGATTGTTTTGGAAAAGGATCCCATGTCCTTTTACCAGAATTTTATGGAGAAATAAAAAAAAAAATGCAGGAATCAGAACCAGAGAAGTTGAGCTTGTAGATTAAACAGCAGCCAACCGTTTCTGGACAATTGTTGAATGTCAGCTGTCACAAGATAAGGTGTTTTATAATGAATGTGTGAGTCAGTAAGTTAATACTTCAAATATGCTTTCACTTCACAGTGTTGGGTATTTTGTTGAGAACCAATTGTGCTGCTTTGACAGCATTTTTCTTTAATGTTTATGTATATTGTGTTTACGGACATTTTAAGTTACTTGTAACTGCAGCATATTCAAAGGCTTTTATTTTGAAGAATCCGGTTTGAGTAATTTCCGGTTGTTTTTCTTTGGGCTGCAGCAAGCATGGCTGAGTATTGTTGTGAGTTCAGCGTGTAATCCAGTGCCATCCACAAGAAATTACATTGAAGCAATGCTGTAAGTTACATTTTCTGTTAAGATGCATCTTACTTAAAATATATCTGATGTTATTTTGTTAAAATAACGTTAATTATTGTGATGGATGTTTTATCATCTATATAGTTTCCTCAACTATAACTAAGATGTGTATTGTTTTGTACTCTTTTTGCCTGCAGTTTTCACCGCAGTTTGTGATGAAGGATGTCAACAGTAAATGGTCAAACTTACTTCACGACTTCATCTCGTCATTTTGCTGTGGTTTAGCTCGGTGTTAACTCAAGAGTTGCTACACTTTGACAAGAACACTACAGTGAAAAAGCAAGATTCAAGGTTTCAAGTGGTCAAAATGGCATCAAGCAGTAAGTCATCTTTGTCCTCCACTACGAAGACATCTAAATCTTCAGCCAGTGTAGCTCGAGCTAGAGCCAAAGCAGAGGCTGCCAAGGTAAGAGCATCATATGCAACCCACGAAGCTAAACTCAAACTGGAGAAGGCTGTCAAAGAGGCAGAAAAAGCTAAAAGAGATGCTGAAAGTCAACTGGAAACTGTACAAATTGACACAGAGCTCGAAATGTTAAAGTTTCAAAAAGAGGCTGCTGCAGCAGCAGTTGAAGCTCAAGTCTTAGAACAGGCTGAGGCAGTTCAGGTTTTGGATGAAACTGGGATGTCTGATTCGGACAAAGTGAAAATTGAACGCATTAAAGAGTATGTTCAGGCTCAAATTGTCCTAAAGAATTCGGATCAAGCTTCTCAACAGGATGCTGACTCACATGTTAAGGACCTTCCAAAAGTGACACACAGTATAAAAACAGGGAAAGCTGAAAGTGTTGAACTTCGTGAACCAGAGTTTTCATCCAAACCTCATCTAAAATCTTGCAACGAAAAAGATAGCCAGCCTTTTTATTCTAACTATGTCCCTTTGGCTGCCAGGCCTAGAGAACCAGGAAATAGGATATTGGCGTCTGAGCCGTTAGCAGAGTTTTTGGCCAGGCGAGACCTTGTCAGTTCAGGTCTGTACCAATTTGATGATAAGCCTGAGAATTATCGAGCCTGGTACTCTTCGTTTAACAGTGCAGTTAGTGAGGTTCGGCTCACAGCAACTCAGGAATTAGACCTTATGACTAAATGGCTTGGAAAAGAGTCAAGTGAACAGGTGAAGCGGCTACGTTCAGTTCATGTTGGAGATCCTCAAGTAGCTTTGAACAAAGCATGGGAGAGACTACGTGAGTGTTATGCTGCTCCAGAGATCATTGAAAAGTCTCTGTTTCAAAGACTGGACAGCTTTCCCAAAATCTCAGCTAAGGATAACGTCAGGTTACGAGACCTTGGGGATTTACTGATGGAGATCCAAGGAGCCAAAGAGGATGGATATCTCACCGGACTTGCATACCTGGATACTTCACGTGGAATCAGCCCAATTATTGAAAAACTTCCCTTTGCACTACAAGAGAAATGGATCTCTGCGGGCTCGTGGTATAAAGAACAAAACCAAGGACGCTTCCCTCCCTTTGACTATTTTTCTGATTTTGTGCGCTGTGAAGCGAAGAAGAGAAATGACCCAAGTTTCATGAGTCAAGGAAACACAAACACGTTTGTCAAATCAGAGAGAGGAATTAGTAAGAGTTTCACCTCACACAAGCCAGTTTTGGTTTCAAAAACTGATGTCTCAACCAACGATGATCTCAGCAAGACTTGTCCACTGCACAACAAACCACATCCTCTTAGGAAGTGCAGGACATTCAGAAATAAATCATTCAGTGACAGGATGGCCTTTCTGAAGGAGAAAGGAATTTGTTTTAAGTGTTGCTCCTCTGTCTCACATTTTGCTCGAGATTGTAAAGCCTTCTTAAAGTGTTCTGAGTGCAGCAGTGTAAATCATGATACAGTCATGCATCCTGAGCCATCCGCCAAGCCGGTCAGATTACCTTCACCCCAACAGGACAATGGCGGGGAGGGCGATGGTCAGGTTAATGAGGATATTGTTTCGAACAGTTGTACAGAAGTTTGTGGTCCAAGTGCGTTCGGGCGATCATGTTCAAAAATCTGCCTTGCAAAGGTTTATCCCAGTCATTCCAGGCATATGGCAATTAAAACTTATGTCATCTTGGATGACCAGAGTAATCGCTCCTTAGCTAGACCAGAGTTCTTTGAACAATTTAAAGTAGAGAGCAAACCCTTCACATATCACCTTCGTACATGTTCAGGCATGATTGAAACATCTGGCAAAAGGGCAGAAGGATTTCAGATTGAATCGATGGATGGAAAGGTTCAGATCTCACTCCCACCACTCATCGAATGTCCAGAGATTCCAAATAACCGATCTGAAATTCCGACACCAAGTGCGGTACAACATCAACCTCATCTCTGTCACATGGCAGATCAAATTCCAGAACTGGATCCAGATGCAGAAATCTTACTTCTGCTTGGAAGGGATGTTTTAAGAGCACACAAGGTTAGGCAGCAGGTTAACGGACCACACAACGCCCCTTTTGCTCAACGTTTGGATTTAGGCTGGGTTGTTATTGGAGAAGTTTGTCTTGGGGATGTACATAGGCCAGTGATAAGCACATACAAGACAAATGTGTTGAAAAGTCATCGTCATTCAATTTTTCCACCCTGTACAAGCCACATTCATGTTAAAGAAAGTGATGAAACTCTTAGCAGATTCACCCAACCAGAAACGATGCTTGGGAGCCAAGTATTTGTCCAAACAGAGAATGACAACAAGCCTGGTCCATCTCGGGAAGATACAGTGTTCCTACATATAATGGAAAAGAGCGTTTACAAAGGCGAAAGCAACAACTGGGTTGCTCCCCTTCCATTCAGGGAACCACGTCAACGACTACCTGATAATAAAGAGCAAGCAGTCAAACGGTTTCTATCCCTGCAGCGAACTCTTGAAAGAAAACCTGAAATGCAGAGCCAGTATGTGACCTTTATGGAGAAATATTCACCAATGGACATGCAGAGTTAGCTCCACCGTTGAAAGAAGGGGAAGAGTTGGTACCTCCCTACGTTCGGGGTTTATCATCCACAAAAACCCAACAACATCAGGGTGGTTTTTGATTCCAGTGCCCAGTACTTGGGAATCTCCCTTAATGATGTACTTCTCTCAGGGCCTGATCTTAACAATTCTCTTGTTGGTGTACTGTTACGTTTTAGGAAAGAAAAGATTGCAATAATAGCAGACATCCAACAGATTTTTATTGTTTCCAAGTGTGTGAAGACCACCGCAATTTTCTGCGTTTCTTATGGCACAAAGACAATGACGTCAACAAGGAAGTAGTGGAATATAGAATGAAGGTCCACGTTTTTGGGAACAAGCCATCTCCAGCTGTGGCTATATATGGGCTTCGGAGAGCCATCAGAGAAGGAGCGCAAAGGTTTGGTGCTGATACCGTTGACTTCGTAGAAAGGCATTTTTATGTGGATGACGGTTTAATGTCCGTACCATCTGAGGCTGATGCAATTGACCTTCTGCAACGGACAAAAACCTCACTGGCTGAGTCAAACATTCGCCTACATAAGTTTGTGTCGAACAGTCCATCAGTCACAGAAGCTTTTCCGCCAGAGGACTGTGCGCTGATGACGAAGGACCTCGATCTGGAACAAGAAGCTACACCCACTCAGCGCAGCTTGGGTCTGCTTTGGGAGATTACGACTGACATGTTCACTTTCTCAGCATCTGCTACAAGCAAACCATTCACTCGTCGAGGAGTTCTCTCTACTGTTAACAGCATATTTGACCCCTTGGGGTTACTGGCACCTGTTACCATCTACGGAAGGGCTCTTCTCAGGGAACTTGCAACTGAACCGAATGAATGGGATAGCCCACTACCAGAAGAAAAGCGTCAAAAATGGGAATCCTGGAGGGATTCACTCCAAGACCTGAGGCAGCTTCATGTTCCTCGGATGTACACACAGACATCACTCAGTACAGCTGTAAGTACTGAATTGCATGTGTTCTCGGATGCATCAAATAAGGCCATCGGGGCAGTAGCTTACCTAAGAGCAGTTCAAGAAGAAGGACAAACTGAGGTGGGGTTTGTTATGGCCAAGGCTAAGCTTGCCCCTCAGTCTGAGCCTACAATCCCCAGGCTTGAACTTTGTGCTGCAGTCTTGGCAGTAGAAATGGCAGATCTCATTCAAGAAGAGTTGGATGTGAAAATAGACGAAGTCAAGTTCTATACCGACAGTAAAGTGGTTCTTGGCTACATATGCAATGAGTCCAGACGATTCTATGTCTATGTCCACAATAGAGTGATGCGTATTCACCAGTCCTCAAAGCCAACTCAGTGGAACTATGTGTGCACGGATGAGAACCCAGCTGACCATGCATCACGGTCTGTGCCTCCATCTCAGCTAGCCCAGACTTCGTGGTTCAATGGACCCTCTTTTCTCTATCAATCACCTGAAGACAAACAGTGTGGAGGTGAGAGGTTTGAACTGATTGAACCGGAAAAGGACAGTGAAATCAGACCACAAGTTCAGACCTGTTCTACTGTTCTAGAGAAAGCTGCTCTTTCTACAGATCGCTTCAAGCGGTTTTCATCTTTTAGCTCCCTGTTGAGAGGAGTGGCATATTTGATCCACATGGTAAAATCTTTCAAGCATTCCAACCACAAGATTGAGTGTGTAGGTTGGCATAAATGCAACTTACCCGTTCTACTGAAGAAATAACTCAAGCTAAAAAAACCATCCTAAAAGCAGTGCAAACAGCAACTTTTGCAAAAGAAAGGTCAGCTCTACTGGCTAAGAAAAACGTGTCTGGCAATAGCCCTTTGCAGAAGCTAAGACCAATCTTAGAGGATGACCTGATTTGTGTTGGAGGCAGGCTGAAGTACTCTGAACTGACACCTGCAGAAAAGAATCCTGTAATCCTACCGAAAGATGATCATGTGTCACTCCTTCTAACAAGACATTACCATGAGCAGGTGCAACACCAAGGTCGTCATTTGACTGAAGGAGCCATAAGAGCAGGCGGCTTGTGGATATTGGGAGGCAAGTCTCTTGTAAAATCACTTATCCATAAGTGTATAACTTGTCGT
Source organism: Poeciliopsis prolifica (assembly GCF_027474105.1). Lineage (NCBI taxonomy): Eukaryota > Metazoa > Chordata > Actinopteri > Cyprinodontiformes > Poeciliidae > Poeciliopsis > Poeciliopsis prolifica. Next base: position 294,836 of record NW_026562463.1, on the reverse strand, counting down.
AAAACTACGTGGGAAGATGGCAGAACAACAGATGGCGGATTTGCCACCAGAGCGACTTGAGGTATGTCCTCCTTTTACCTATGTTGGGGTGGATGTTTTCGGACCCTGGACTGTAACGGCAAGGCGCACACGAGGAGGGCATTCAGAGTCAAAACGATGGGCAATTATTCAGTTGTATGACTTCCAGAGCTGTTCACATTGAACTAATCGAATCTCTGGATACATCTAGCTGCATTAATGCGTTGAGACGATTTTTTGCATTGAGAGGACCAGCAAAACAACTCAGATCTGATTGTGGCACAAACTTTATTGGGGCTTGCAAAGAGCTACAGATGGACACAAGAATGCAGAAGTACCTCACAGATCAGGAATGTGTCTGGGAATTCAACCCGCCTCATGCTTCTCACATGGGGGGTTCTTGGGAGCGGATGATTGGCATGGCAAGGAGGATTTTGGATGCTATGCTGCTCCAGCAAAACATCTCCTTGACTCACGAAGTCCTATGTACTCTAATGTCAGAAGTTACTGCCATTATCAATGCCCGTCCCTTGATGGTTGTTTCTACGGATCCTGGAAATCCTTTCATCCTATCACCTGCGATGCTTGTGACTCAAAAGGTTGGAGTCCCACCACCTCCAGGAGATTTTCCTGATAAAGACTTGTTTACAAGGCAGTGGAGACAAGTACAAGCATTGGCAAATCAGTTTTGGACTCGCTGGAAACGAGAGTACCTGCCATCTTTACAACAACGTTCAAAATGGACAGTACCCAAAAGGAACTTAGAAATAGGAGACTTAGTTCTTCTCAAAGACAAGCAAGCTCCTCGCAACTGTTGGCCACTGGCAAGGATCACTGCCACATTCCCTGGACAAGATGGATATGTACGAAAGGTCGAGGTCACAACAGCAGAGCAAGGCAGACCAAGAACATATCTTCGACCTATCACAGAAGTTGTTTTGCTTCTGCCTAACGAATGATCTATGGACTAATGTTTGATGATCCGGCGGCATGGTGACCTCACAGAGGTCAGACGGGGAGTGTGCTGCTTTGACAGCATTTTTCTTTAATGTTTATGTATATTGTGTTTACGGACATTTTAAGTTACTTGTAACTGCAGCATATTCAAAGGCTTTTATTTTGAAGAATCCGGTTTGAGTAATTTCCGGTTGTTTTTCTTTGGGCTGCAGCAAGCATGGCTGAGTATTGTTGTGAGTTCAGCGTGTAATCCAGTGCCATCCACAAGAAATTACATTGAAGCAATGCTGTAAGTTACATTTTCTGTTAAGATGCATCTTACTTAAAATATATCTGATGTTATTTTGTTAAAATAACGTTAATTATTGTGATGGATGTTTTATCATCTATATAGTTTCCTCAACTGTAACTAAGATGTGTATTGTTTTGTACTCTTTTTGCCTGCAGTTTTCACCGCAGTTTGTGATGAAGGATGTCAACAGTAAATGGTCAAACTTACTTCACGACTTCATCTCGTCATTTTGCTGTGATTTAGCTCGGTGTTAACTCAGAGTTGCTACACTTTGACAAGAACACTACACCAATCAAATAAAAAAATATTGAAAACCAAAATAAATTCTAAAAAATTTATTTTATTGCAATCTTTCTCATCATGCCTAAATGCAACAAGACCAGTTGCAAAATTCTAAAATCTTCATACATTTCTCTTAACTTTTAGCTGAAATAAAGCGGTAGTTTGTATCAGAGGAACCATGAATGAATCTGACACATAAGATCATGATTCATGCATTCTATTTGCAGCAGCCTTTTGCGTCAAGATCAAAAAGTAATGTTCGTGTACAGTAGTTAGTCTGCTGTCAAAACTCTGCAAAGTGCAGAGTATTTCCTGGAGCACGTCTGAGCGAGCCGTCTCGCTGAGAGCAACTGCCATCCTGACTAAAAGATATTCATCGAGACTTTCTTTACAGTTTGGGACATGGGCTAAATGTTTTTTTATCAGGAATCTGGAAGATCAGCTCTCAAAGACGACTGAGTCATTGCTACACCTCACACAAATATCAATATCAATATTCTGGTCCACAGAATCTAAATTAACTTTCAAAAGATAAATTTTTTTTGGTTTGGCTTCAGTGGCCGGATTAGTCCTTACCATATCTTGTTTCAGGGACATTTAAATCCATGCAATTGAGGATTTTTCAGGGTGAAACTCATAAGAGTGAGGCTGTTACTTTCAAGGCTCATCTGAGAAAAGCATCTTCTGCTTAACAAGCCCAGTCAGTAAGAACATAAATCTAAAATAGTTTAAGAAGTTATTTAATACCTACTAAATGTAAATTCTTGGAAGTGAAAATGCTGAATGCATTGTGGTGAAACTAATTCATTCTATTTGTCCAAATTTCCTGTATTCAAATTTTTAACCCACTTATTTAATCATTTGTGAAGGCATTTATGAATAATTTTTACTGATGGAAAAAAAAAAAAAAATCACAACTGTTTGAATTACAGTTTAATCATCTTCTGACATAGTTCTGGGTCGTGTCCTGGGCGGTTTGATGGTCGTAGCCCAAATGGACGCCAAGACTTTCTCCTGGTGAGTTACGGCACTAAAGTCCATCCTCTTCAGGTGAGGCAACATCGAAATAACGTGACTCCTCAAACACAGTAGAAGGCACATACATTAGATTATTTGAAATCATTCATATGTCATTTCAACTCAATGAATGCTCTTTGACATCCATCCAGCCATTTTCTGTGCACCCCCTTGTGGGGTCGGGAGGGTGCTGGTGTCTATCTCCAGCGACTGTTTCGGGCAAGAAGTGGGGGTCACTCTGGACAGGTCGCCAGTCTGTCTCAGGGCAACACAGAGACAGACAAGAAAAACAACCATGCACACAATGGGGAGAACACAGACAGACCAATTAACCTAACAGTCATGTTTTTGGAGGAAGACGGAGTGCCCGGAGCGTGATGCACAGGGAGAACATGCAAACTCCATACTGAAAGACCCCGGACCGGGAATCGAACCCAGGTTCTGCAAGGCAACAGTGCTACCAACTGTGCCTCTGTGCAGCCACACTTTGAGATGAGATTCCTTATTTTATTCTCATTTTCTCACATTACTTAGTTAATATGGAAAAATAAAAGTGTTGAAGTGGTTCAGACAGGAGACCAACAGCTCAGGAAAGAAACTATATCTGGTTAAACATATAATTAATCACAATCCTTTCAGATATAATAAACGGATGATAAATCATCACATGTATTTTCTCAGCTGAGAAATGTTCCTGCACTAAGGGTTACAGAAATGTTTGAAAGCGTACAAATTAATTTCCTATAATCTTTTTTATGACATACTTGCTTATGGTTTCCTATTTTTTTTAGTATAAAAATTGATGTATGTCTGCAGATATATTTTCTGATGTGAATTTCTAGTGTTGTATGATTTTGTCGTATACAGTGCACCCCAGACAATCAATAGTTTCATATTCACGAACTCATAAATTCTTTTGTTGAGCGTAAACTCTGACTATTCACAGATTTTAGTTGTTTTCAGGTGGTTCCACAAGTGTGCTTTGTATCAGTAGCTTTTCTGCTAATTTTTGTTTCATTTACTTTCAAAGTTATTACTTTGTCTGTTAGTGTTTATGTATTTTACTGTGCTAAATAGTAAAGTCAGCCTAATTTAACTGAAATCATTTTCCTTACTCCAAGAAGTCTTTTGTCATAAGAAAACTGGACAGGCATTTCCCAAAAGAGAATAAAATAGCTTAAAGCAAGCAAGGAGTGGTAATTTTGGGAAAAAAAGGCCAAAACAATCTCTGTTCTCATTTACATTTTAATTAAAGAAATCTCAGGTTAGAAATTATTTTTACCATTCTCAGCAATGGTAGAAATTTGTGTTACAGCAATCCAACACTTCTTATAATTACCAACTTGCTTCTATTTATCCATGTTTCTACTGGCATTTTGACAATTTATGTTTAGCGTCGAGCTCCAAGTTACTGGGGTTGGAAGGTCGTCATAAGGTGTTATATGCTTGTACAATTAAAGTATTACTGTAAACCTAGATATACCTACAAGAACAACCACATATTCATAAAACTCAATTAAGAAGGTATGGTGAAACTGCCATACTTTCATCAACCTCTGAATGTTGAAGTAATCATTGTGGAATGGGTTGGTATTTACACTGTTGCAGTTACGATTGCATGGTAAAATTGAATCAAATTATATTGTTGTGGTAGTTAAGAAACTAGTTGATAGTTAAAGCAAATCACCTGTAGCCCTTAGCGTTTTCGATCACATTTCCATGAAGTGTGATGGTGTGCAGAAAATTCAACTCTCCTAGTTTGTGTACTTCACTCAGGCTCCAGATGTCATTGCCATGCAGATACAAAACACGCAGCTCCTTTAGGTCACATAGAACCTGGAATACACAAAGATGCACTGTTCAAAATGATAATTATTAAATTTAAAATGAAGAAACAGAAATAAGAATTGTTTTATTAAGTAGGTGTAGACTGAATTATGTATAGAAAATATTCAGTCAAAAGAGGTATACTTATTTAACCTGCAAAACTGACAATTTGCCTTAGCAAATAAGTATATGATGAAAAGTATTCAAACTAAATCTTACATGTTCAATGCTTGTTATTTTGTTGCAGGAGAGATCCAGCCAGCCAAGCAGTGATGGCTGAGCCAGAAAATGACTCAACATGAATTCAAGGCCAACGAGATTTGTGATGTTGTTGTTGTTCAGACGCATCGACTGGCTCAGGTACTTGCTCTCCGAGTCGATCTTTAAGGGGCGTAGGGTAGGGCGGGGAATCTCCGCCAGAGCATCTAAACCACAGTCAGTCAGTTAAGCGATCCAGGAATAGTTTTTCAGTTATCTTTATTCTTCTAAAAAGTTTTTGTAAGTTCCTTAATGAGATTTCAAGAATATGATTTATACATTCAAATCAGTAAACGGGCAGTATCATGTACAGTCAACCTCTTTGAGGTTTACAACATTTTATTCCCTCATCAAAAACATATCTTGAGTATTTAGTTGATTTGTTTTTGAGAAATCTTTGAATCTCCCATAACAACCATTCAGCTGTGTTAAACACTTTGCGGGATCGAACAGAGCCTTTACTGGCGAAGCTCCTTCATGGAGATGAAGTTCTTAAGCTTTTGCATTACAGAGCAACCCTCTCCCAAAACTCCGCCACTCAGCTCCTTCAGACTAGCCAGCAGCAATTAGGAAACATGTGGTGGAACTGAGCATTTGCTGAGCTCAGTTTACGAGCTACTTCTCAGTGAAACGCTGGTAAAATTATTGTTTAAGGTTGAAAAAGGAGCCATGTTGTGAAAACTTCCTGTAGGCAGAGTGTCAGAAGGAACAAAAGTTTCTTAAAGAGACAGAGGCCCAATTACAAAATTATGAAAGAAAATTTCTTTCAAGTCAGATGCATATTCATATACGGCATTTTTATAACACCTGGATGTGACATAGTGATGTGATTGTGCTACACAATGATACTAAGTGGCTGGAAAACACATGATACTGCCCTTTAAAGCAAACAGACCATTAAAGTTTCTCAAGGTAAAGAAAAAGTAGAGAAATGTACCTGTGACATTGTTGAGTTCTTTGAAAGACAGATCTACTGGAGGACCATACATGTTAAGTCCTGAATGTTCTCAAGTGCTTAGCATGAAGTTTGACATAAACAAACTGGCAAAGAATTCTCAACATTCAAAAGTAAATATATTAATTAAAAATCTGTTTCCAAGAGAGAGAGAGAGGGAGAGAGATTATTCCATCAACATTGACAGTATCCTGGCTGTGGTCTATCAGATCTACAAAACCCAACTGATGAAGGGATTTTTTTTTATTTATTTATTTTTTTGCGGCGCATGGCCTGTCTATTTTTTGCCGATACCATGTTGCGGCTCACCTCCACCTGCTTTCTAAACTGTGTCTGACTTCATCAGTGTCATGTCTGCTGTCAATGACACGGCTCTGTTCTGTACTCTGAGGTCACCGTTGCCTCAGGCGCTCCACTGCTGCAGATGGAAGGGCAGGAAGGTCCCAGAACAGAGAAACCTTACCAGAGATGAACTACTATAAATTGCAACTAAAATTTTCATGTGGTTATAATTATCCTTCTTGATGAGAGCAGTTTTGATTGATTCTTTAAATATAGAAATACTAAAAAGTTTGTCTTGAGAAGCGACGCTTGATGAGACTTCCTTTCATTTTGAATTGTTGCTAAATGAAAAGTATTGTGAATTTTGTATGTAGATAAAAAGGTGTACAAAGTCCATTAGTCACTTAGTATAAATCTATTTTAATATTTCCTTTTTAATTTTAGACACATGTTTAGCAATTTATCATATTTGCTTATTTTTGTTCCTATATAATCACATAATGTGCATCATATTTGTCCTTGAAGTTCTCCTTGAATGCTTTCTTCTTCTGACAATCTTTATGCAGATCTAGATTTCCTTTATTAGCAAGACTTGTCCCATGATAACACTACTAGCATGGATAAAGGACCACGGTACTTTGCTTGATTGGCCAGCAAGCTTGTTTGCTGTTAATGAAACCTGGGCTTCTACAAAACCTGAGCAGTACTCAGAATTACAACATCAAGATAAATAAATAAGATTCATGTTGAATCTACATAACTTCACCTTCCTAAACAAATGAGCTAAGTCATTTTTTTGTGAAAAGTGATTTTGGAAAAAAATATATATAGCCACCTCTTTTCTACCAAAAGATGATTTAGGAAAAAAAAAAACACTTTTGGCAAGAAATGACTTTGACAAGGTGACAATATGCTTAAGCAGCAATGAATATGAAATGCAAGTAGGTGGGTAAAATACTGAATACAAGTCAGCTAAATGGAAATAGAATGCAGATAATGTATACTTTACAGGGGAAACTGCTGGACAAGTACAAGTAGAACAGCTGACAGAGGACAAGTGAGAAGATAACAGTGAAAAACGTCAATCAGCAGCTTCAGTTTTTACTTGAGCCATTCGCACACTCGAAATATATGTATGGGTGTTTGCTTTGCTGGCAGCACATTAGCATCTCATTCAAGGAGCAAGGGCATATGAAGAAAAAACCCAGACAAATAAACAGTAAGCCAGACTCAAGGACAGAACGAGATGAGGACACTGACGGGAATCAGGATCGGTGTGAACAAATTAAATAGAAGTTGTGTAAAATATCTGGAGAGTCAGGAGATTGTGGCAAAAGGCATTGGGGACATGCATGATATGAGGGTGTGCGGGTGTGTGAGCAGAAGGAGGTTTGAATTCATTAAGACCACAGATCAAAAAAAAGGGTCATTTTTGTTGAATAAAACAGCAATCAGGAGACCATGAGGGGAGACGGGAGGACCTGGGCTTCTAAATAAATGGCACTGTATGCTCCCTTTGTGGCCATCATCTGGTTGAATGATTGGTTTAATACTCAGGCACTACAGTGACGCTGTTTCAAGGGATGCTTTCCAAATTTGAGGCTCAAATTGGAAACCAGAGAGTAAAAGCAGTGAAGATAACTGGCCAAGAAAACAATCCTCCCAAAGAACATAAATTTAAGTTTTATCATCAGATATAATTCTTGAGGAATGAATAAATGTAAAGAGGTGTATGAATAAATGGAACTATTTTCACAGTTATGGTTTTGAGGATTTGTTTCTGTCGTCTAGATTTTGTTTTCTATATAATTCAAACTGAAAAATGCAAATGAATAGTCCTGCTGTTAATGAATAACTGTTATGCGTGAAAGAATCAGAAATTACATAGCGTATTTTTGTCAACATTTACTTCAAGTCTATTGCATTCTTACTTCTGTCAGTCTCCCTGACCCCGACCTCTTCTTTTTATTGCGCTCAGTCCTGAGGTCATGCAATTGGCTAACTGGTCATTGAGAGACACATGGCTGCTTGCCTTATATTAGCAGCAGCAGTCCAGTGTTTCCTTAGAACGTGGCAGTTTGAAAATCATTCACACATTATAGTCAATTAAAGAAATTGTTTAAATGGAGATTACAATCAGCTTTTTGATTGAATTTGATATGTTTACTGTGATGTACTTGTGACTGTGATTTTACATTCTTAAAAAAAAATGTTACTCCAAATCATCACACAGGCTTCTACTGCTGTTTTAAATCACAGTGAAGAAAATCAACTTATACAGAAGAGAAAAAGAAGTGTCTCTCTTAAATTGTGCAGTCCAAGCAGAGCTATGCACGCTGCTTCTGTACCTTCCGGGTGAGCTTTTCTTTTAAGGTTTTCTGATGAAATTACTCTGGAGTCCTATCACATTCCTTAGTGCCAGCTACACATAAAAAAGACAGCTCAAACCTCTGTTTTAATGTCTGTCTGTGGCACATCTGACACCGGTGAGAACGGCTCCTCAGAGTACTCCTCCAGAGCCATCTGGTACGTTATTGATTCTTGTTCTAATGGTGGCATCAGAAGAAGCCACCTTTATTCTGCACTGCTGTAAATAAAATAGGATTCAATTTTAGGATGACATTATTATATATGTATTAGACAGTAGATTGTATTTTTCAGGGGAAACTTCTTTGGGTTGGGGATGGGGCAATGTTTATGAAACGACAGGTTTAGTAAATTTCTGATTTGGATTTCCTGTTTAGTTTTAATTTGCCTGTATAATGTATAATGTACATTAGACAAATATGTAAGACCAAAAGATTGTTTTTTTTTATTTTACTTTCCATTGGAAATAGAATAAAAAATAGATTCATATATAAATACATACAAAATCATGCAATATGTTTAGGGTAGAATAGCTAAATATGAATGCAAAGTATTTTTGGCCAACATAAAACTGTGAAATTAGCCATCCAAGTGTAAATAAATATACTGATGTACACAAAAAAAAAACTGATGATTTAAACAAAACATTAGTTTTACAAAATGTTCAAAAATATTTTATACTCTTTTTTTTCCCAGAACAAACTTGCAAAAATAAGAATGTTCTTTTGATATATTTAATATTTATATTAAATATATTTAATATATTTCCTTTTAAAAATACTGAACACACAACACACTGAAAATTAAAATGATTAAATTGAATCATTAAATGACTTAAACTACAATACAGTTGAAGTATTTTTATACAAGCTAATTATACCATGAGGAACTCAGGCCTCAGCACATAACAACAGAGTTTAATAGCTTTTTCCTTGTTAGTTTTAAAGGCAACAACATCTTGTTAAAAGGCGAGCTCTAAGCTTGTAGGGAAAAGTAAACATTTTAAGAGGTGCCTGCAGTCAAGCACTATCACAGCCTCTTCACTGAAGCTTGCCAATTTCCCTTTAAATTAAGCTCTTGTCCAGTTTTTAACATTTCAAAGGAGCATTTGCTATCAACTTAGTAAAGAAACACATATTGCCTAATTGTATAGATGTCTACTACATTTCTAATCAATCAAATTATTATCCCAAGTTTAAAAAAAAGTTAATGATAGATAAATATAAATAGATTAAATTTCAGGCTGACTGCATCACCGAAAGGAAACTGTCACTAATATTAAACAGGAAGTCATTGCATTATTTTTATGTATATTCATACTTCAGGCCAAATGAAGTTCACCTGCCATTTCTTTAGATTATCCTAAAAACCTGCAGTAAAGTACAGAATTAGAGTAGAACCGATTGTGACACCTTTTCACCTACATTTTTTGTGAACTAATAAGCTAAAACAAGGTGAACAAGATGATGAAAGTGTGCAGTTGCTGCTTTCTGTTTAGCTGAAATTGACAGTGAAGTAAATATTAATGGAATGAATGCTTCACTCAGACACTTCAGACATATGTTAAAAAAAAGAAATCTCTCAGAGGTTGTGCAGTCAATTACTGCAAGCCTTAAGGTCTTTTCAAAAGCCAGATAAGACACTGTTGTAAGCATTTTTTTTTTACTTGGTCAGAAAAAGATCAAAGTTTTCTTGAAGAGGGTGAGCATGGCACCAGCTGTTTCTGTTTTCAATTCTTCTCAAGAACGGCTCATCCCAACAGGAGTCAGAACATGACTGCAATCGCTTATTTCAGTTCAGCCCAACGTTCAAGAAAGTTGACTGTTACAAAAGATTCCTCGACATACATAAAGAGCTTTCTACTTGATTTACGAACAATCGGCAGTCTACTGCCGGTCTTCACACTCAGTCAACCAATTTTAACCTCAGTTACATAACGGGTCAACAGGAAGTCCGTGGCTCATTCAGCTGCTTTGCTCAGCCGCCTTTCACCATATTTACTTCTGTCAATTACTATGACAGCATGTAAATCACTGTATTTATTAAATGGCTATGATGCATCAAGTGAAGAAAACATTTCAGGAGGATGACATGGCTGAAGCTGGATTCAGTGTGGACGCATGGACTTTGTGGAATAGATTTGGTTGGAAACAAAACCTCTAATGCTTATCAAAAAATCACTTTGGTGAAATATAATAGGAAAAATGAAACAGCAGAACACGCAGCTATGTTTGAATGAAGGTTAAAAGTCTTTTCACATGGCCAATGTGAAGGAAACTCAAGGGATTTCAATGGCTGTGTTGCCTTAAGAAAACCAATGATCAAAGAGCTTAATCAGAAAATGAGGTATCAACTCGCAACGGGGCGTAATGATTGGACTTCATTTTCAAAGTAAGAAAAGCTAAGTTTATATCTAAAGACTGAATATGTGGCTCAACATGTTTTTGCATGTATTTGGATTCTGAATGAATAGTTTGCATACTGGTTTAAACATCCTGTTCATTATACCTAATGTCAAGGGGACCTACAAACAGACAGCATTAGGTAAGGCTGAGTTATTGTCACAGTTTCAAAGGTTTATTTTGAGACAAGCTAGCAGAGAGTTTTTTTATTTGATGTGTACCTGGGTGCAGTATTCTCCAGAAACTAATTTTTGTATTTATTTATCCTTTCCTTTGATGTAATGGAAAGAACTTTGGATTTTCTGGTCCATGAATCGTGCCACACATATTAACTTCCCTTGCCTTTCTCACTGGCTTCCGCTCTTTTTGAAGGGCAGTTTTCTGTGATTAGAGTGGCCATTGTTCAGTCCTGTTAAGAATTTATAAATGTTGACCACTCAAAGTTGTGTATTGTTTCACATAGATGAGATTGATTACCACCACTGCTTACAAAATCCATTGAAGACAGAAAAAATGACTAAATATCTACCAAAAATGTTATACTATTTGAGATTATCTTGGAGCTCCAAAAGCAAAAAAATTGACTTCTGCAACTCAGAGAATTTTCAAGATTTTTCTAAAGAATTTGTGAGATTAATCTAAAAAATTCTGAGATTTTTTCTTGCCAATTTACTCATTTTTTTTCCATATGCAATGGCTCTAATACTCTGTCACATATTACTGCTAACAAAAAAATCATCGTTAGCCAAAGTTCACTGGAGACACTTTATTCAATATCATCACCACATTTTTTTATTAAATTAGACAAAGTTATTTAGGGAGAGGACCAGTGTAGCTCTTGCTGGAAAAAACAGGGCAAGGTGCATCTGAAAGAGAAAAGTGAAAAGTTTTGTGGATGGAGAGAGAAATTATTACAGATAGGAAACGGCAGTCAAAGGGAAAGATTTGTATACAAGGATTAAATCTTTTCACCAGAAACTTTGTGAGCCGCACTTTTAGGCCAGAGATGATTTAAATAGGATTTCAGTAAAAACAAAACCATTACTACCAGATATAGAGAACTGTGAAAACTTTTGAAATACAACAAATGTTGCTGTAGTACTGAGCAGATTACCATTCAAACCCAAGCCTTAACTTTCCACAAGTCCCTCAGACCCACTAGAACAAATGTTCTTGTTTTAGACTTCAGCTCTTTCTTAAATAACCCAATTCTCCAAAGTATAATTGGCTGCACGTCTCGAAGCTCCACCCATGGCTTATCTTTTTGTTTAGTTTGATAAGTCAGACAAGGACAGACAGACGGACAGAGAGATAAAGTGGAGAACTACATTGCACTTAACTTGAAGTTGTCTGCTGATCTGATCTGTGTACTGATATATAAATGTGTGTGTGGTTTTGAGTGTGGCTGGTAAGATGTGGTGAGGCGCTTTGATTGTTTGGCATGACTAGAAAATTGCTATACAAGTTCAATCCATTTATACCACTCAATATATGTACTCGCCCTCCAAGGCTTATGAGGGTATTGAAAATAGAAGGATAGAAAAATTATGTCTTTCGAAAAGCTTTTGAATAGTCATCTAATACTTCAGCTTTGTAATTATAAAATTCTTTTAGGCTAAAGCAGAAATTTAGAAACAAATTCAAGGGCCTGACATAACTGCACGGATTGGAAAAACAACTTTGGTTCACAAAACTAATGGGTTGAGATGATATCATGTGTCTGTTCAAATCAAAGGAACCAAGATTATGTCTTCAGGAGAGCTACAATTTCCACCAATTTTACCTCCAAGTGAAAAAACATGAGATAATTAGGACTACACTTTAAAAATGTTCATTCTTTCAAATACTGTATTTTAAGCTGCTGTAAAAAATTCCAAATGCATGCAATATTCGAAAGAAAACTATGAGGGAATAGGATGGCTATTAAAACTTCAGATGGAATAACATTTTTTTTTCTACTCAACAAATATTTGAAATGCATATTCAATATTAAAATAGCCTCTAAACTTACAAGACCGTCACCATATCAAAGGCCTTGGAAAATAAAATCCCTTTTGACTGACTTTTTAAAGGTCATGTGATTAAGGCAGCAATGGGAAGATATCTATCTTTATGGCCTTTCAAATGAACACTTGACATCAGCAGATTACACACACACCCACACGAAGGCAATCAAAGACAAAGTCATTGAAATGGGCTTCAAAAAATGTGAGTGTCTACGTGTGTAAAACCATAATTCATTGTTATCTACCACACACAGACTGCGACCTCTTTGCTTCAGGAAAATAGGTGATTGAGAGAAAATGCTGCCTGGCTACATGTGTGGAGAAGGGGATGATTAACGACTGTGTGCATGAGTGTTTTATTGCTTGTAACTCGAATGAGGTTAAATGTTTTCTGAGGACAAGGAGAAGCTTATTGATACAAAAGAAGAGAGAAGAAAAGACATTCAAAAACCTTATCCCGTTTTATTGGCACCCGTGGTAAATATGTGTAATAAAACCTTAGAATAAATTAATCTTTTGGTGCAGTTGCATAATCTCCCTTTGGAAATTGCAGAAAAGTCCAATCTTTACTTTGGACACATACAAAGCAACACTTGTTTTCAATTATGTTGGGGCTTTTCTTGTTACCTTGTAAAGCCCAATTTTGCCCACAGCATTGGAGAACAAAACAGAGACCATTTCTTTTGGACTTCCCTCCAGAATGTGAAGAGTCTTCGGTTCCCTCTTCTCTTCACTTCACATTAGAGATTTTATGAAGTTAAAAAGTCTTTGGACTGAGATCCCTGTGAGAAAAACTAATTTTGTATGTAGGTAACTATTTCTGTGTTAACTTTCACCAAATGTTTTAGATAATTGTACTTCTGGAAACTCAATGGTAATTCTATTTCAATTTTACTGCCAGTGCTCTCTGCGTATCGTTTAACAAATAACCCAAAGCCTTAGGAAAGGAAGAAAGGTCTTAGCTTTATAAACTCATTTACTCATATGGTGCTTTTGCACATGTTCCTTCTTTGTTTCATGCAGGACATATGGTGTTTGTCAAAAAGATACGTTTCTCCCGACCAATCCATATAAATTTTAAATAGCTTTTCATAAACTCACAAAACACATTTTTAGATGTGTGTAAAACAGAAGTCATTTTTCCAGGAACTCCTCATGACATATCAGCATGTACATACATGCTCACTACCATGGTGCTGCCATTTCCTTCAATGAGCTTTGGGAATTACCCCCTGTTAATGAACTAGAATATTTTTTCTGTCACATTTGAGGGACATTGATTTGCATAGATTACTAATTATATGTCCCTCAACAATTTGAATAAAAACAAAATTATTTTAAAAAAACCCACTTAGTGCCAGTAAGTTGGATTTTTATAATTTATTTCATAATTAATATATATGACTCAATGTAGATAGTTTTTTTCACAGTGAATAATTATTCTACAATAAATAGTCGGACTCCTAAATGTTTTCCAGTGTCGGGTTACTCTCCTTCAATAAAAAATGTATTTGTTTTAAGGCTTTTGAGTCCTCTTTATCAGAACTGATAAAGTGTGGATGGCACTGTCTGTCTCCTTGGAAGAATCCATGTGAATGTGTTTGTTTTAGAGATATATGCTGGCTATACAACTTTGTTCATGCCAACACTTGTGACAGCATACAGGAACTCTGAAAAAACAAAACAAGACCTTGGAATCAAAATTAAATTTGTTGTTGAAAGAATGGGAGAATGTTTTAATTTAAGTTTAGGAAAGTAGCAATTAAGGCTAAGTGAAAAGTAGCAGCTTTTCTAGTTGCTACTTTTGGGAACATCATTTAGTGTCTGAGTGTGTTTTACCACTTCTCACACTGTAAGGTCTACTTTCCTTTCCTCCATCCTTATTTATATTCCCTACTAATTTGTGAAGATGAACTGGTCTTTATGGGGCCCAAAGCCCAACCCCAAGAAGAAGAAGTGCTGTTGTCGGGTCAGGGATTAAACGTAGGAGTAATGCGTAAATACAGTTTATGATGCGGGTCAGGGTTCGGCTTTAGAAAGGAATGGAAAATGAACAGAAGCCAATCCAAAGTCAGTGAAAATATAGAAAGGCTTAGTATGTGTGTGCGAGTGCATGCACGTGTGTATGTGTGTCTAAGTGCATGCATTTAGTTTGCTTTCTGTGAAGATAAAGAGTGACTAATGTCTTTCTGGAGAGCAGGATTTGAGGATGTTTCTGAAGAGTATAATTACTTGTCACCCAATAGCTAAAGGAGAAAAAAAACAAAAAACATAATTCAGCCAGTGCTGAAATGTTTCTGAATGTCTCGGAGGAAAATAAAATCCTCATGTATGTTTTAAAACCCAGTGCGTCATTCTTATGTACCAAAAGGTTAAATTTGCATTCACTTATTTAGCAGATGCTTTACTTCAAAGCTAGCCACGATGGAACAACATTCAAGCTTCTGTGCAGCAGGGGAAAAAATCTTTGGCATAAGATTTGATCCCCTCCGTCTCTTTTTCAAGATTCGATAGGCAAATGTGTGGAAATTATATCATAGTAAGATGTGCTAGTATTTTATATATTAGGAAGTTGCATTATTAATCGCCTTGTCTGTCCACATGCATGTCACTGTGACATTGTGTATGTTACCATCTGAGAGCATCTTGTTTATGGTTTGGCATTCAGTCTTTATTTGGTATCAATGACATTGGACAATTCTAACCAATAGGATTTGATAACGGTTTGTCTGGTGGGTAGCTGTTGCAATTTGAGCTTCTCTTAAAGTACCAGGGGAGCAATGCCATGTAAGAACTGAACTCTTTTCAGGCTATTAAGTTTGTTTTTTTGTCTTGAACTGAAATAAGGGTAGAATGCCATCTTTGGGTGAGTTTGCTACATCCGATGCTATATCTGTAGTCATGCAAGAGTGAAGTAAGACCTGAGTTGGTCGATCTCAGGTCTTATTTCAGACCTGAGATCTGAAGTAAGACCTGCTCAGACCTCGCTGCTCAAGGTCTGAGCAGCTACCAAAAGTATGAGATGGCACAGGGCTTTTCAGTTCAAAACAAGCAACCCAATGATCCCCAACTTTAGTAAAACTGTTTTGGCTATCAGCAGCTGTAGTTTAGGGGTCATTCTTGAGCTTTTAAATGGAAAATGACTGAATGAATTTTGCACAGAGAGCTTTGGCTGGGCAGTTGTCCAAACTCACTTAAAAATGATCAATGATGTTTTAAAATGAATCTGAAACTGCTGCACAGGGCTGCTGAAGTTGAGCTGAAATTGGAGTAATTTGCTGTGTCCCGACCTTATCTGGGCAAGGTATGCCAGCTGATTTAGGCAGTTCAGTCTGTCAAAAATCTCACAACAAATTAGATTTAATACATAAAAAAAAGTCAGTTCCAGAAATAGATATTTTTGGATAGACACCATGATTGGGAAGAATGCGGGAGGGAAAATCGTCTTGCTATCTTTCAATTTTTTTACTTTCAGTGGCAAAATGTTATAGGCAGACTTTGTTATTGACCACAAAAATAGACTTACCATTCACTTTAATAGATGTGGCAGTGTTAGAACAGTTTTTCCCTAAAAAGCAGTCTTAGTTCTTCTTGTCAAAGATTCAATAAAGGTTCCTTTCTGATTTAATCAAACAAAATCCCTCAAATGTCTTTCCAGTCCAGGTTTGGATCAGGAAGAGGAGAATTTAACCATCCAGATACATTTTGTCCACATCATTTATCTCTTTTATTTCCGTGATCTCTAATTCATGAGTAACTGATGTCTCCATCAAGAGTTGTTTTTATTTCCTTGAATGGAGCTGTAATCATCCGTTTTGCTTTGCACTCCCAGAAAGGTTTGTAGACTTTGAAAAGCACAATCAACATAATTATTAGCTTGAAAACTATTTTCCCCAGTGCTGTTTCGTTCCTGGGCTTCGGGGGCCATGATGATTTGCGTCTGTTCACCGAGTTTTAATTAAGACAACAAGGATTTAGCGTCCTCCATTGGTATGGCCCTGGGGAAGGATTCTGCCTCATTTGTTTGCCTTGATGCTCTCAAACAAAATAATAAAAATATAGCATTCGATACTATTCAGTGCAGGGTTTTAAATGAATTGGTTTTAGCACTTTGCAGTTTGAGCATGGTGGTTTATTAAGCACATGTCAGTTTTTATTGGAATACAAAAAAATCAACTGCAGGGTCAGGTGAAAACCTTGTAACACTACGGCGTAAACATAATTATATTCTCAGACTGACAGCTGTGTGTGTGTGTTTAAAATTATGTTAAAATAACTTTTGCATGCCTCAGGGCCATAACATTTTCAGAAGAGCAGAAAGTTTTTCTGCTATTGGTATGGCTGAAGCATGCACACATACACACACGCGCAAACACACACAAATGTTTGGAGTCGAGAGGATTCTCCATGATGGCAGCGAAAGGGCTCAGAGCCCTGCCTTTGATCATAGCCCACAAAACTTCAAAGACACAAAAAGAGAACTTCATTTTGCACTTAATGGAACATTTTCAGAAGTATATAAATCCTACCTGCATTACCTTTCTACGAAAACTAATCCAGTGAACCATGTTTTGGGTTCTTGATCGTAAGATAGTATTAAATCGCTGCTGGACTGTTAGGACCTCATGATTAATGCTTCATTAAGTTGCCTCTATGCTGAATTAGACATGACTTTCCACCATTTCACTGTGTTTGATGTGGGTTTTTGGATTCACCCAATTTAAATTAGAACTGTGCAGGTGGGATTAAGAATTACTTTATTTTGAAAAACGCATAAAAGTAAAAAAAAAAAAAAAAAAAACTCTTGTTAAACCAGATTGTTCAGTTTAAACATTTTCGTTGGCTGCAGCCCAGGTTCCACTGAAGGTGCCAACTAGAACAGTGAGGACATGTTGAACAATAACGGTTTTTAATGGGCTCCAGTGACTTGAATTTACCAAATTAACTGAGAATATGCAGAAAAAGAAGTCACCTCTGTCAAGGACTTCCAGTTTATTCCTGCATGACCAGTTTCTCTGTGGGAAACAAGCATTTAGTTTGTTTTTTTATGATTTTTGTTTTAAAATGATTCTAATTTTATATTAGAAGAGATAGTCAAACTGTATAAGTTAAATTTTTTGTTAAATCAGTGCACAGAATATTTTTGCTGAGAGATAATGAATATTAATTTTCGTCAAATCTCAATCAGGGCTTCTTTTTTTTTTCCTTTTGCAGCAATAGCTGCCATTTTTGCCCGGTCTATATTTTATTGTTGTATTAGGAACACTGACCCTACCAACCTCATATTTGGAGGTTTTTGATAAGAACCCAAATGGCAACAGGAGAGGGGGAAGGGCAAAACGGAGATCATATTTAATGATTAAACTGATGGGTTTGCAGAACACGAGAGAAAACACAAAAATCAGGGCGACAGCAACAACATAATCCGGCAGAGAGAGAAAGAACCTAAGGTGCTTAAATATTGTGGAATGTGATTGCATATGAGCGCAATCAACAGAAAACACAACAGGTGAGGGAGAATTAAAGCGGGAAACTGAAGAAAGAACAGAAAGAAGCAGAACTGGACACAAATTACAACAAGATCTAAAAGAAAAACAAAGAAATGAGCTGTAATGGTAACATTCTAAAATACTGAAATGTGGCAGAATGAACATAAACAAAAGAAAACGTATGAGACCAAGGAATGCCACAAAAATTAATGAAGTTTAGAAAAACATTTTGCATTCATTCAGTTTCTTTGCTAAAATTTGTTTGACAATCTGAAACATTTAACTGAAAAAGAAAAACAAGAAATCCACTTTGATGTATGCAAAAACATCCTCTTGGATAAATCCTGAATGTTGCTGTCTCTAAGATATTGGCCTGGTGAGAGGAATGAGAGGTACCAATAAGAGTGCTGGCCTGTTTATACTGTCTGAAAAAACAAAGCAGTGATCAAAAATCAGCTTAAGCATAAGTATGAGTGAACAGCTGAGGAGAGAAGATCGCAGGTGTGTAAATGTACAGAGGGGGCAAAAAATAGACCAGTAAAGACAGTCGGTGAATTTATGTGCATTTTTGCATGAGCAGCAGTGTCAGCAGTGAGTCGGCATTAGCAGGGCCTGGTGGAAATGTCAGCTCATCTATCAAGATGACATCTGCAATCTTGGCTCTTCTCTGTTTCTCCTTTTCATTCACTTAGTTATACTATTAAAAATTGAACATTTCAGTCTACCCATGTTATATTTTATATATATATTTTGGTGAGACTGTTCCATCTTTTGCATTTCCAGTTTCCCATTTCATCAGTTATCCCTGCTCTCTACACTTAGTTATTCCTTTGAGCCCAGTACAAGCTTTCCTTTACGACTAAAAACTGATTCTCAGATGCTTGGGTTGTGCTTCCCATGTCAAAAAACAAAACAAAAGCTGTATTTTTGGCTGAGCAGAACATTTTAAATAGTTTATATGATCTGAGATTTTTTTTTAGTCTATTAGTAATTAATGGAAGGAAATTGTTGTACACAGCAGATACAGTCTGTTGATGATTAAATTGCATTTTATGTTCTTTGTTCAGGAGAGATATTCAGCTATTTTGAATACACACAAAGTAACATCAAAAAAGGATATAAATGGACTGAATTTATGTAGCTTATACTGAGGACTCACTGTGGTTTACAAAATGCACTCAAACACACACACACACACACACACCCCCACGCACCCCCCCCCCCCCTCACCCCCCCCTCCACACACACACACACACACAAAGAGCTGGGTAGGTTAAGTGCCTCGCTCAGGCAGGAGGAAGCTGGTATTGAATCCTTTGGATTTCAATAGTGTCAACAACTTTTATTATATTAGATATGAAAATTAATTTTACCTAATAGTTTACCTAATAGTTTTACCTTTCAATTAATAACACCTAGCCACATGGATGACAAGATTTTGGTCTCAACATACATTGAGGGATATAGAGGTTAGGGTTTGATCTAAATGAAGAAAAATTCACTGTAAATCAACCACTGAAAAACAGACACTGCATTGGAAATGTGGCTCCTCAGGGTCAGTTAAAGGGAAAATTGATGGTACCTGTAGAGATTAAAGATCATTTGACCATTGCAGCCATCCATATGATGGAAACAGAGCACAGCACCCCAGTTTTAAAGGCTGTCTACTCAGAGAAGAAACGTTAAAATACTTTTGTTAGTTTGTGAGTCAAGAGTTAAAAATGCACTTGTTTAGAGTCGTCTTTGATTAGGAGAAAATTGATGTGTATTTGTTTGATGATGACATTTGAGAAAATGTAACGTTTGCTTGTTTCATAATTGGTGTTTTAATGGTTTTAATGAATTGCCTTATTGCTAAAATGTGTTATACAAGTAATACTTTAATTGGCTATAAACAATACATACAATTTCGTTCAAGTATATGTATATATATTAAACAAAGTTTGTTAAAAAAAAGGATATTTGTCTAATAAAGTCTGGTAATTGTATTCTCCTCTGCCCTTTGGATCTTCAGCTTTAAATCTCTTACTGATTTCCAGCCTCAATCTAATGTCATTCAAAGCAGGCATGTTGAAAATTTATACAAGATTATTGCTCTCTTTGACTCCCTCTCACACACACACACATGCACGCATGCAATGATATGAAAACCCTGCAGACTCGAACTTGAATTGGTTTCAGTGAGTTGTCACATTCTGGCCGAAAGTCAATTTTACAGTTACTTAGCCCCATAATAAGAAGTCATGTTGACAACCCTACAATACATCTCTCCTTGCA
Organism: Poeciliopsis prolifica; assembly: GCF_027474105.1. NCBI lineage: Eukaryota > Metazoa > Chordata > Actinopteri > Cyprinodontiformes > Poeciliidae > Poeciliopsis > Poeciliopsis prolifica. Next base: position 274,407 of record NW_026562463.1, on the reverse strand, counting down.
GGGGAGGGGAAGGGAAAAATTTGTGGAACTCACAATAGGGCAACGGTGGGGGGTCAAACAGCAAGTGGGGTAGTTGATAAAGAGATGCTGAGACAAAATGAGTGACAAAAAGAGTGAAAACACAGAAATTGCTTCACATCCCTGCTGTGGTTGGACCAATCTATTAAAAAGTTACACTTGAAAAGTAGCCAGATGCTACTTTTTAGATGTTATCCTTTTGATGAAATGTACTTTCAACACAAAAACTGCATTCATAAGTAAAGTTTTTGGTGAAATGAAATGTTTTATCCATTTCTTGTGAAGTACGATTGTAATATTTCAACACTGAGCAACTATTTCCCTCTACATGTTCGTACAACATTCCAGACTTTCAAGATAAGAAAGAAAATCCCATGTAAACAAACCTCAGGATATTTTGCTGGTGAAATTTCAGCAATAATCTGTTTACTCTATTTCCCACATAATAAAGGCACGCACTATTTTGAAGTTGATTTGTGTGTCTTGGGATTTCTTCCCCTCCAAACAGAGGGAAACGGAGAAGACAATTTTAGAACCCATTTAGAGAAGCCTTTCATAACTAGCTGTGGTTTCATTGCAAATTTTTGTCGCTGCTTTGCTAATGTAGAAAAAACTATTTCACAATTATGGTGTTTCCACTGAATAAGAAATTAAATCAGGAGACATCAGGATCTTATTCAGTCATTGGAGTGACAAGTCCCTTATATTTGGGAGTGGCTAAGTATGCTGCATTTTAAGGAAATTGTCTGTGATTTTGCAGAAAAGCTATGGACTCAACACGTTCAAATGACAAGTTTTTATGAACTGTGTTTACTGTGAGCTGTGCGCACAAAAAAACAAACAAACATATTTCTCCTACTACTTCCTGTTGTCTTCATCGTTTTCAGCAGTAGTAACATCCTGCTCTTGATCACGTTACTTGTGTGATGAGGAAAAAATATTTCCATTGCAGTTTCATGACATTAATCTACTTCGATTTGGCCATATTAGCACAAAAAACTTGAGTTTTTATTAAATTGGTGAAAGTGTGAACATTCACATCCAGAAACTGTCATGTACTTCTGAATGAATTTTTCTAAACCGAAATACATTTACATTTGAGATGATGAACTCAACCAGATATTCTACTGAGCATGCCTTTTGCTCACACACTTGTCTGGTAAGCAAAAACACTTCTTACAATTGGAGCAGCTACTCTAAAGCTGCTAAATAGGTGACTCAGGTGAGGTGCATGTATTCTGTCATTGAGAAGGAAAACACACCAGATGGAAAGAGGGAACTCAGTTCTAGCAGGGAGAGAAATGGCTTTGCTTGTTTAAATCAATATACATGTCTGACCAAACATAGCACCAGCGGCAGTAATGCTTCCCTTTAAACAGACTTCAAAAAGTTAACTGCTGAAAAAAATGAAAATAAAAAAAATAAAACCTTTGGTGCGATCACGCTGTTTGGTTCCATCAATGTTTGTTTGGAGGAGTTTTCTTATTTTAGCTGCACATCAAAGGAGTTTGTGACATCAAACAGCCAATCCATGATAGCACTTGTCATTACCATCTGTCAATCACTTCCAGGGAAAAAAATAAAGATGCACTCCAGCTGAACAGCATCAAACATGACAAGTTTATATCAGAATGTATTATTCATTCATCTGAATTCTGCGACAGTTTCAGACAAATATGCTAAATGATGACCTTCATGCCAGAGCAGTAATTTCACTCCACACATCATTTACACTTGTCTCAAAGGATTGCTTCAGGTACAATAACTACGGTCCCTTTTTACTTTACTAATTTGCGTGGAGGATGGTTGGTTGTAAAATAGATAACAAGATAATGCCAAAACACTGAGATTTAAACCACTGTTTACTCAGCGTCTCTCTGTAAACAACAAAAATTACCCTGGACCACCCGATGAGCAAAATTTGATCTGGTTTTAAAGAGGAAGACATTAAAGGAAGATTAGCACCACAAAGAACTACAGCACAATTCTTCAGAGAGAAGAGACATGCATGAATGCATATTTTGGGAATTTTCTTGGCAGATTTCCAGCATTTCCTCCACTCTCACGATTTGATGGCGTGCATTTGCAAAAATAGTCATACTCCTTGAACTTTTCTACACTTTGTCATATTACAGTCACAAACTTTAAGGTATTTATTTCTGTTTTCAGAAGTCCTCCAATTAGTGAACAGAGTGTGCCCATCTGTAACTTAATCTCAGAAAAGCAAGGTGGGTGGCGTCAACTGACTCATTCACTCTTTGGTTACCTATCCTGTTTACAGGGTAATTCATTGTGCAATACACAAGTCTAGGTTTGTGGAAGTGTAGCATTTCTGGAAGAAATCAGTAACTTTTGCCAGAACAACAACCCAAAACACATCCACAACAAAATGGGGATTGTTTAGATCAAAATACATAACATGTTAAAATAGCACAAACTCCATCCGTTAATAGAATTGGAAATTTGACAATTTATTTGGCCAGACACAATCCATCATGTTGACACTGTGTGAGCTCTAAGTTAGTCTCAGAATGATAAATATGGTTAAGATATTATGCCAAAAATGACTTGCAACAATAATTGCAGCAAAAAAGTTGACTGAGTGAAGATGGACACAAATGTGTACCTTTTCAAAATGTTCATTTTCAAAAGTTTTGATTTGTCATATCATCTGAAATCTTAAAAAGAAACATTGGTATTTCCAGCTGCATCACTACATCATGCCAAATGTGAGCATGAATATTTCTTCAAAGCATTATAGGTAGGACACCATATATAATAAATGTGAGTAACAAATAAGATGATGCTCGAAAACTTCACAATTTATTCCCTCTTGGATACAACAGCTCATTGCAGCTCTGACTAAAGCAGTTCATCAAATCGCTCTTAATTTCAAAGACTGAAATTCCAGTAATTTTGAGCTATGCAGAGTTGTTGCATGGCTCTGCTACAGCAGCTGACTCTGTCACAGCAATTACGACTTTATTACGCACCACTTTTATATTTTTGCCACAGTTAAGCAGGGTTTTGTCATGAGAAACTGGTAGAAAGGCCTGAATACAGGGACACAACAGGCAGGATGAGTTTTCCATAAAGAACTTCAAAACCTCTTTAAACAGGTATTCAAAGAAAGTCAAAGTGTGACTTGACAGCAAGACGAGAACTGGCAGCAACAAGAGGATCTGAGAAAGTAGAGGAGCCCAGGGGCTGCGTGTGTACCGAGGAAGCTGATTGGATAGTGGACGAAGGTAAGCAAGTGGAGAATAAGCCATTGTAAGCCTGGAAATGCAAAAGATGAGAGGGCAATGACAAGAAAGGAAGGTTAAAATACAAACACGTTAATAAGAAAATGGAGAAAGATTTACAAGAATATCACTAAACACTTCATGTACTATAAACGTGCGTCATGGAAGTCTGCCACTTAATCCTACACACTGCCACTGCAGTACAGGTTGTAGGTTTTTATTCATGAAATGCAACTCTCAGTCACAAGGGAAACTTCAATTTAATAATTTTCTACTTTCACAGTCACAGTTTTCATCTGAAATACACTTAGATGTCCGTTTTTTTCTTTTCCATTTAAATGGCTCTGATCAGACATCAAAAATGTAAACGCCGAGTCACCATCTAAGTGCGAAAATAAATTTGAAAAGAACAATTAAACTAAGATCTGCATTGCCAACCTTCCACTCCCGACCTGGAAGTGGGAGTGTGTAAACAGTTATTAATCCAGGAACAAGAATGAGCAAAAACAAATCAATAATGGAAATCAAATCAATCTCATGGTTCACCGGTGAGCAGACAACAAAACAAAGCAGTGTTTCATTGGGTTCTATCAGTGGTGTAAATGTTAAAATATATGGCTAGTAAAAAACACAGAAGAGATAGGAAAAATAGAGCAAATAAAATAGGTGAAATAACATAAAGGTGAAAAAAATCTGCATTTTACCAGCCAGTGACAGAAAGCTGTGTATCAATATGTTGCCGTTCATTGTTTGGTGGCAGCAGTTTATGATACAGTTGTGCAGACAAGCTTTCATACCCTGGCATGTTTTATTTTTACTTGACAGACAATATAAATGATTAAAAAAATTCTCACTCATTGTTAGTGGCTGCTTGACGCTATTTGCTATTGCTATTTTGAAATCATATTCACAGGAACGACCTGATCAAAAGTTAATATACCCCAGTATGTTGCGCCCATTAACATCAATCACAGCTGAGTCTTTTGTGAAAATTTTACATGAGGCTCTTGATTTTCTCTGATGGTAAAGATGCACATTCTTCTTGACAAATAGATTCCAGTTCCTGTAAGTTTCTGGGCTCTCTGCATGAACTGCATGTTTGAATTCTCCTGATCAATGATAGTGAGGTCAGGAGGCTTAGTTCTGCTGTAGCCAATGACAGGCTGACTTGGTCTTGTGTCTTGAATCATTGTCATGTTGGAGAGTTCAAATACATCCCCTGTGCAGTTTCTGGGCTGATGAAAGCAAATTTTCCTCCAGTATTTTCTGAAAACATGCTGCACTGATCCTGCCATCAGTTTCCTGTACCTTTGTAGTCACACATCCCCAAAACATTAGTGATCTACAATTGTGTTTCACAGTAGGAATGATGTAACTTTCATCATAGTTCTTGTTTACTTTTCTCCAAATGTGACATTTGTGATTATGGCCAGTCAATTCAATTTTAGTCTCACGACTCCAAAAAACTATTTTTCAAAAAAAAATGTTAAAGTCTTTTGCTCTTTGGCGTATTGTAAGCAGGCTACTTTGGGGCAATTGTGTAGCAATGACTTTCTTCTGGCAACTCAGCCATGCAACCCATTTTCCTGAAAGTGCCTCCTTTATGTTGCCTCTTGAAACAGCCACACCAATTTCTTTTTGACTTGTGTATTTCAGCTGAAGTTATTTGTGAGGTTTTCTTTGCATTGCAAACAATTTTCCTGTCAGTTGTTGCAGAAATGTATGTTAATCTACCTGCCTGCAGTTTGGTTTCAATAGAATCCTCCATTGTCCACTTTTTAGTTAGAATTCTAACTGCTGATTGAATTTCTCAGTTCCTTGGATGTCGTTTTATATCTGTTTCCTGTTTTGAACAGTTCAAATACTTTTTCACCCAAATACTTTGACAATTCTTTTGCTTTGACTCAGAAACCAAATATGTCAGTGCAGCACTGCATGAAAGACGCAAGGGTTTGTCAGGAGCCCAGAAACTCACACACCTACTGTTCACATACACAGATTAGAAGCAAACAGATCACAGGTGAGGTTGGCTACCTTTTGTAGCCAGCATGCGACCGGTGGCCTCACAGCATACTACAATAATAAAAATAAATAATAATAAACAGCAAATGTGTTATGGGATTTCTTTTTTATTACTTTGAAAGTATATTTTAATTATAAAAAATGAAAAGCCTGTTTTATTTGAAGAAAAATTCAGTTTTTATGATTGTTTCTAGAGCTTAGAGCTCTGGAAACAACCACATTCTAGTATGAGGCTAAAACTAAGCATATATAATTCATTATACAAAATACAAAGCAATTTCATGGGGAGATGAAAGATGAGTGAACAGGACGAAAGGCAGAGGTTGTAGCACTTACCTCAAATGGAGCAGTATATTAAAAGAATATAATCTAATTTATAGCTCATTTTTTAATTTTGAAGCTTACTCACATATTTGTACAGCACCTTCTATCTACACTTGGCAGACACGCTCCATTTGATTTCCTGGCTCTCTCGAAGCCCTTCCTGAAAGGGTCTGTCTGCTCTGATCGGTAAGCTGACGATCAAAAGCAGCAAAGAGCAAAAGGAAATTCTTAGGTTGATGTATGCCACTGTAAAAGTATTATACATTGTGGTAAATACAGAGCATCCCAAAAATGGAAACAGGAGATGTACTGTCATACGCTATTTGCCTTAAGTTACAAAATCCCCATATTTTCTGTTAGAAGAGCAACTTTACAGTAAAAGGGTATTTGTCCTTAAAAGAAAAAGAGGGAAAATAGTGAACACAAGAAAACATAATGTGACATTTTCAAAGAACATACTCAATTGGCCTTAACATGAGAAAGCCCAGTGACATTTATCATGAACTCATTTGAACATAAATATTCAGTAATCCATTCTGGTGTGAGGTTTTCTTGAAAACATCCATGTTGTCATTCATTTTTCAACTCAATGTTGCTAAATGTTCCATTTCAATGCAAAATATAGCTTCTAATTTTGCCTCATTTATTTTAAAGCATAAAAAAGTGTGACAGTAAAACTGAGATTTCAAACAAAAGAAATCCCATTACCTATAGCAACAGCATGATTGACCAGGTGAGTCTTTAGATATGATTGAATTTTAAAATCATTCAATTTAAATCATAACTCATCAATTGTTTTTAGTATGCAACATCTTCAAGATGCTCGCATTGATGTTGTTCCTGCGGAAACAAAATTTTAGTTTGACCTCTGAAAATGTCACATATTGACATTTTGTACTGTGCTGGTAATGGTTGATATTGACCAGTAAGAATTTGACATAAGCCCAGAATAGCTTGAAGTATCGACTTGGGGGAGCAAAACAAACATACACGCACACACACACGTGCACGCACACGAACGCAACTGTATGCATAATAACAGGAAGTATGTGTCTAACAAGCAGAGTAAATCACTTTCATAAGTACATAATGTGCATTTAGTCAACAAATGTCAAATTGTGCTTAATGAAAGTCTGAACAGGGGACTTTATGGTTTAGGTGAAAGTACTCTAGTAATCCTAGAGGAGTAAGGAGATATTTTTATGTTTTCAATATGTCATAAATTAAAAGCTTAATCTGTTTTTTGTTTTTTAGACAAAAGCAGAAACAAAACATTTCAATCAGCTTTTAGAGATTTTATCTTATTCTGGCTGCACCTGCATTCAGTGTAGGACATATTTTCTTACTGTACTGTGGTGCAGAAAGTGAATAAATATTTTTTCTGATAGGATCAGAGCAATAAAAGCAAAGTTTGACATTTTTTCCTTGTCAGCTTTTATCAAACATGACCTAAAATGACAATGGTGGTATGCACTCAGCATCTTACTCAAGGACAAATCCCAACAGGACGCATTGCTGTTGATGCTCTGAGATTCAATTTGTAACATACTCAATAATGGGATGGTCTCACTAACCACTAATCTGTCAGCCACCTGTGAGAGAATAAGAAAGAAATATACAAAGAGAAAGAGATAGACAAGAAATATGAGCATGGTTAAAAAGAAAGGGAGAGATGTGTAAGGGAAATAGGAATAAAAATGGCCGAATAGATAATAATAGACTAGGGACACAGGCGGCATTGAGACAAGCAAAGTGTGAGTGATGGTGAAGAGAAACTAAATGAATACCAAACGGAGAGAGGGAGGCGGAGAGTGATTGAGATTACAGAAGGCAAGCTAGTGAAACAGGCAACAAGAGAGGAAGAGTCAAATTAAGACACAAACAGACGTGAAGAAATGGGAACTGGATGAGCTGAAAAGAAAATAGACAGAGGTCACATCTGTAACTTGCAAATGTATGTCAGCCATTGGTCGGGAAGGAGGAGCTCCAAAGAAACGAACCCTGAAGCCCTTCGGTATCTCAATAACAAATTCAGATGTCCTTCGATTTCACTTCCTCTCTGTCTCACTTACTGCCAGCGCTGTCAGAAAATCTCATTAGTCAGTGTGGGAGCTCCGATGTGTGTTTGTCAGTGCGGCTGTGTAATATTTCGAAGGGAAACAGAAATAGAGCAGTAGAGTAGTAGTGTGTGTGTGAGAAAGAACGAAGGATTATGTGCAATCTATGAATGAAAAAGGTTTGCATGAAAGATGTGTCAATGATGTGTGTAGGACCTGGACATTTTCATTTTATTGGCACACGTTTTAGGGTACGTCTTGTTCAATACATCAGGGCAGGGCTTATATCTGAGACAAAGTGTTTGGTTGTAAGTCACAAACTTTATTACTGTCCTACGTTCTGTCGGTGAGTTTCCTAAGCGAAGCTGATCTGAAAGCAAAAATCCAGCAAACATCTTTTTGAAGTTCCCAAAATAGTCATCGCCAGAGGGGCGGCCTTTCAATGATCGAGACCCAGTACATGACCAATATCACAGAGAAAATATTCATGTTGCTGTGTTCAGGTTTCCTATTGCTTGAATAATAATAATAATAATAATAATAATAATAATAATAATAATAATAAAACTATTGTGTGGGTTGGCTATACATAATTTACATTATCATGAATAAAATCATGGACACACAAAAAACTAAGCATTTCTAAGATTAATTTAGAGTAATAAGCACCTTCAACTGATGCAAGCAGGTAAAAATGAAAAATACTGACTATTCAAACTGGACTAAAATATTCTGCACTAATTACAGATTCCCTAAAACACAACTTTGTCCTGTTTCTGTGGTTTTGAACACAGTTTTAAAAATATACCATCTGAATTAGAATTAATTTCATTCAAATTCCAGGATGGCACACTTTTCAATCAGGAAGGAAATTAAGTTCCAAAAACACTGACATTCAACCAACATCATGGTAATGTTGTTAGGCACTGAAGTTAAAATCCAATTTATTTTAATAAAACAAATCAACCAGCTTTTTGTAATATATCACCTTGCGAGTATTCTGTGTATTTTATTTATCTTCAGTTTGCACATGGTTGTTTTTGGCATGGACATTTCCTTTTTACCCAATTCTGCTTGAATCTTATCTCCTTTCATCACTCTGCCTGGGTTTTCTCCCACTGAAGTGGATTTCTCTAGCAGAATTTCAACAGGGTCAGTCAAACAGAAGGAGAACATGTGATCGATGACATTCATTTTTCTCCTCTGTTTTTCTGATTCCACTAGTAGCATGTCAGCGGGCGAAGTGAATGAAGCCCTTCTGCTTGGCACTAATGTCCTTGAAGTAGAAAAAGTTGTTTATAGCAATTTTCTTTACATTTCAAAGCATTGAACTGGCGCATATGTCACACGCAAACTTTAGTGATTGGGTAAAGTTTCAAACTTGAACAGAGCCAACACTTCCAGCAAGTAATCGTTTCTCAAGAAACGAGGATCTGGACTCTCTGTATGAATTGAAGAAATTCATACATGCTGGTTTTTACTGGGCGAGAGCCTTTTGGTGTTTTTAATAAAAACATTTAATGGTATGTATTAGACTTAGACTACACTACCATTTTTGAGAGTACCAGTAGTTAAAGTTTTGTTAAAATTTCAACCATTTATTGTAAACTGAGGCTCCCTTTTTTTATTCATGCATATGTCTTGCCAATAAAGTAGTGACATGTTTAATATTTTACAATAACTCCCTTTCATAGTTATGTGCATTTATAATACAGTGGAAAAGTACAATATTGTGTGCTAAAGAAATATGTTTACATATGCTCATTTTGCTTTGAAGGTAGTACCTTAGTCTGACATGTTTAACATTTAAATTCTAGGTAAAATACATAGTTGAACTGATTTTGCTCATTATTTGTCAAGAAACTGGTTTTTACTCTAAACCTTAATTAATGCATAACCTACATGTCATAGAAAAGTTTAGCATGTCTAAGGTAGAGCCTTATTATAAAGATTCACTGAGAAAAACAACACTACAAATCATGCATGCATCTTATTTATGCACAACCTTGCAGTGTTTTTGCAACTGTCAGATGTCTTTATTGCTATTATTATGTTATCAATTGTAAATGGCTCCTGGCTGGGATAAATAAAAGTGTACACAGGAGTGAAGAAATTTGTACTATTGAGAGCAGAAAATTGAGAAAGGAATTAAAACTGTTATTTTTGTACACAAACTATAGATGACTGAAAAAGTGAAACACTTACTGGAAACAGCTTAAGGCTGCAGAGTAATGTAAAATAACATATAATAAGATATGCGAGTTCTGCAGGAGCAAAGTCAGAATTGCTACACTAACTTATTTTAATTCATTTTTGGTCAGCATATTCTGCTAAGTAGATTTGAAAATTTAACAAGTTCTTTTTTCTCAACTGACATTACTGCTGCCCAAAGCAGCTGTGGTTTAATGTGTCCTTAAATGACTAAAATCTAGTTTTCAACCAGGGCTAATCCATTTTTCAACTTGTAGAAGAAATATGCTCAGACGCAGTAAGACAACCAGACTTATCATTAACATTGCCAGTGCTGTTAAACTGTTCACAAATCATCGTCAATTGCAAGATATTTTGCAAGTTCTTGTTTAGAAATGTTCTTTCTGCTTCCTCTGACTGGTACTAATAAGCAGATTTTTTCTAAACTCCAACTCCAAGCTGCGCCAGACTGGCCAGCTTACAAAGGCCAGTCTCAGTTTGCCCTTTAATATCTCCAGGGGGTATTAATAAGTCAGTCAGCAAACATTGTGTTAAGCTTCATTTTTTCAGCGTTCACAAACACTGCTTGTTATTTCTGTTTACGACACCCATTTATTTTCCATATATGCCTTTTCGGGTTCAAGGGAGGGTTGGTAACTTTCTCCAGCAGTCATTGAGCGAGAGGCAAGACACACATTGGGCAGTTCTCCAGTGCAAACAACCAAAACATTCATTAATAACAAACCTTCTAACTAAACTATAAAAGCGCGATCAATGGTACCACAATGCAGTCCCTTTTTTCATAAGCCAAGATTTGGTTTAGTTAAAGTGATGATTATATGTGGTCCTCTAAAACAAGACAATCGCTATCACAGCAGCTGTGCTTGTGATTAAATATCTAAAATAAATAAATAAATAAATAAATCACAAATTACCTATTTACAATCTAAATATTGAAACATTAAGCTTTGATGTATTTGAAAGAAGTACATAATTACACAGTAGTCACAGGCTCTTAAATGAATCTACTCTGTCACAATAGAAGAGCTGATTGTTTATTTAAGAGCATAATTACAACCAGGCTGATTGAGGATCATTTCAGCAGGTCAGCTTTTGCTATTCTTTTATGTTTGTGCCCTGATTGAATTTGTTGAATTTGCACATTGATCAAGGAACACACCTGTGTTTTCTCACACTCTTTTCCTCCAGAGGAATCTTCTGTTCTGTGCTGTGTATACAGATTGTCCAGAGTAGTAATACATAAAGGCTTTTCAGCAGTTTAGAGTGGCTGTCACAGTGTGCACAACACTCACAAGGACATCAGTTTAAGCACAAAGCTATGTTTTTGCAATTTGTTGAGGGTTACATGCCTATAGAGAAGATGTAAAGATTGTGTTTTTAAAATGTAAGATGAAAGGAAGAAAACACAATAAAAACAAAGGGAATCTTGTCAAAGTGGTTGAGCACAGCCAACCATACAAAGTAGGCCCAAAAGTAGCAAAGGCTTAAGTCCATAGTGTTCTTTCAGGTTGTTAGAAGAAAATGGGCCAAGTCTATTTTATAAAGTTCAAACATATTTGTGTAATACAGTTAGTGACAAAAACACAATTTAAATTTGTCAAATAATAAAGTAACGTATAAAAGTGAAAAAAACTGATTTTTTTTAACACTTTTTTGTTTAAAAACTAACTTTTTTACTCTCTTATGTGAAGTAATCAAATTTTAAGGTTTGGCATCTTAGATTTGCTGTCATTCTGACAAGAGCCAAGCTCTCGAACACAAATGTTTCCTCATTTGTAAAACACATAAATAGGACTTACTGCAAAATGTTTGAAGATTTATTTTTCCTCCACTTGATACAAATTCTAACATTTTCACATTTTGATATTTTATGCAACTTTCAATTTAAAATCAATGTTTAAAACAGTTGTCCTTCAAATATAAACACATTTTACTGAGCTTATTAACTCAGTAAATTACTTAATGTCTACTTAATATTTATTATTTAATGACTACTTTTGCTTAGCGAGGTATTTTTCTGACACCAACCAAAATTCTACTCTTTGGGTTTCTTTTGCTTGTGCCTGGCAGATGCATCTTTATAACTTTTCTTCCAACTCGCCCAGCCTGTGTCCTCCACAGATACCCAGACAAACTCAGCAACTTGATTTAACTTTGACCTGAAACTGTATAAAATAAATCATGTCTCCCATGTACATATTCCAAACCCATCTTGTCACTCCCATACCGAATCTGGGCATCTTTAATTTAGATGCCTCTTGTCCTTTCATCAGTGCCATCACATATCTCCCTATAGTCTTTAAAGACTTCCCTCTCACTCTTCCTGATATCTTTCTACTGCAAATCAGTCTTGACATTTTTATCCACCCACTCCACATTGCCTGAACTCTTTTCTTTACCTCCCACCCACAAGAACTGCTGTTTTCAAAAGTTTATATCAAGTATTTAAACTCAACCACCATTACGATTCCATGCACATGTTGTCATTTTCTTGCATTTTCTATCATCGCATGCTTTCACCTCTCCAGGCTCCAAACCCTCTCTTTGCTCACAGCTCACAATGTCATGTGAGGAAACTAAGGTCCTCTTAGATTCTTGCCTGATCTAATTCACCAGCCTGTCCATCACCACTGCAGTCACTCCTATCACACACCTCACCTTGTCTCACTGTCCTCAAACTTTGTATATGTACCACTCACTCCTACACGTTTGACCCTCCAACTCTTCATGCTGTAATAAAGATTAGATAAAGTAACACCCTTTCTCAAACTGACATGCTGTCCTCAGAAAACATTTCAGCAGCAAAAGCTTTCCTGGCTGTCTGATACTGCAAAGATTATTGCACTGCACAACAGAAAGTGGAACAGTTAGCAGCTGCCAATCCTGTTGGAGGCTCAGCAACCTCCGTAGAGACACGGGGCTGTCCGTCAGATGGTGGAAATGTGGAAACACATCAGATAGCAAGGACAAGAAAGAGTCAGGCAGGATCCTTTCCCCTGTGTTCAACCAGAATGGTTTTGCATTCCAAGATGGACCAGAGAGCAAAATACAAGCAGTACTTTGCAATACAAGAAAACTGAGGCAAGGTGGCTAGACTAAAGTAGTAAATGTAATGTGTTAAATTAAAGGTGTAAAGTTTGTTTTTAGACAACAGATCTGACTCCCACGGTTGATGAGAGAATGTACAACTTTTAGTCGTGTTTTCTTACTTTTAAGCTTAAGTTGTTTGATTGGCTCAGAGAAAACAGATTCAGAATAGCAAGTAAACAAATACTGGAATTTATGTCTTGATACTGATCTGAGTCACTTAACATCCATTTGCACACATCAAGTGCCAGTCTGATACCTGATAGTGAAATCAATGTTATGTATATAAAGTACAATACTGGATCAAACTTATCAATATTATATGATCATTAGCGCTGCAATTAAAACTTACTCCAATAACCAGAACAAGGCCCACTTTGTGAGGTGATCCCAGTCAGCTTCCAAACAAACTCGCGATCAACAATCCAAACCAAGTGGATTGGTTTGGAAAGGTATCTCCAAACCAATCTGGAAAGGTATCTGTTTTTTGGACTTCACAAGCTGCCGAAACAGAACGAAAAAAATTCTGCTTTTGGTTCAGATCAAGTGTGTATTCCTGGCATGAATACACACTTAGTATAGCAAGAACACAACTGAGTATTGGAGTGTGAGCAACTGTGATGGAAAAAATGTGTCGCCGGTTAGAAGGTGTACTCTGGTCTTTGCAGTATACTTTCAAAAGTGTAGGAACTCAACAGGAAATTTTCACACTATACTACAAATATAAAGGAAATTCTACCAAAACTACCAAACTCAAAAACAAGCACACACAACGATGAGGTCAGAGAGGATTTACATAACTTTTGAGCGAGAATAACTTTCGCTATTGCTGGAAAAAAAATAACCCAAAACATGACCTGTTTGCTTTCCGTGCAGAAACAAAAATACTGCATAAAACCTAGGTTCACTGTTTGGCCCATGAGAGCAATGGACAAGCAAAAGCACTTCTTTCTCATGTCTGGACATCATTTTGACGATGCACTCTGTCCGATCACCATGTTTGCTTAACAGGCAACATTGAAGCAGAGATGAACTGTTATTTTGAGCCTGTTGTCATCTGGAAGCAGCCAAAAATGTGTCACTGCCAGTTATACCCTCTTCACATGAGAAGTCAAAATGGACAGTGCTGAGAGGAGTTTTCAGGAATGAGTGGCTGTTCATGAGTTTTGGAGGATGTGGACCTAACCATGAAAGAAGTCCCTTATTCTGTAAAACTGCATTGAACATTGTAACCTTGTAATAGTAGAATATTTGTCCTTAATGTCCTTAATTTCCACATTGGTGTTAATATATTTCATAAAGTCAAAAATATCTTTTATCCTGTCCAGAACCCAACCCGATTGCTGAATGTTCAATCAGATTCTTAGTACCTGAATCAAGGATGATTTGTTTAGTGTGTTGTATTTTGTTTTGTTTTTTCACAAGGACTTGGACAGACTTTGAGTCATCAAATGAGAAACTAGAAGTTACAAGAAATAATACAATTAGAACATTTTCATGTAGACAATAGAAGAAAACATCCTTAACATTCACTTTTGTTGACTTTTTAATTTCAACACCATTATGAAAAACAAATTGTACACAAGACAAACTGAATTTGGATAACATTAAACAGAGTTTTTTCTTTCATACTCTTCTCTGATTATGATTCATCAGGATTCCCATTTGTGCTGTCACCAAAAAATAACCTTTTTGGATTTTGGGTAATGAGACGTAAGCCTGAGAGGCTAGTAAATCTCACAGCCTTTCATCTTGGGTGTAGAAAACATTGTGCCATTGTTTCGTAGCATGAAAAGTTTAAAATGTGAAGTGCCTGCCTTTGTAGAATACCTGCTGTATATTGCATGCCAGCAGGATCTGAAGTCCACAAAACACTTGCAAAAAGCATTAGGGGAGTGCACACTTAGAAATATTTAGGAACATAATGACTTCTATTTGAGTAATCTTAGAGTGCTTCTAAAATCTAGTAATGAGCATCGTATTCAATAAGGTACTCCTCCTGTAAAGTGAAACTTATTTTTTGTTCCATGTTGTGCATTTACTAGTATTTCAGCTTTTCATAAGGCTTATACTAAAAAATCAATGTAGATTCCTTCAGCCTGATCTCAGAAACAAAAACCTGGACAACATTTGTAGATTGAACTTGTATAAAAACTTGCAAGACACAGTAAAAGGGGATTAAGTCAAGATAAAATAGAAATATTCAGTTTCCACAAAAGTAAGAGCAAGAAAGCCTGTGTGGTATACATTGTCTCAAGTAATGATTGATATAGTAAAACGTCTACCGTGCATAGAGTACATACTTACTGAACTGGTTAAATTTACTCCAGAGGAGGCGGGGTCCATTTCTGGTTCATTCATCAACTTGGTCTATAAGCAGGAAAATCTTCTTCTATCCCCTTTCATCAGTCTGCAAACATTTTTGTAGTGCTTCATCAATGGGAACTGTAAATCATTATCAGATATATCATTGGAGAGTGGCCTGGCTTTGTGGCCACTCTCCACAAAGCCAGGCCAGATGAGATTAGGAACCACAGGGACTGGAGCATATTTCAGACTCTGCTGTTGTTGAAAAGAATAGAAAGTCTTCTTATTGTTCCACAGAGGGGAATTTCTGGAGCAACAACGACAAAGTGACTAGCAATCAAAGCCAATAGGTTCACACAAAGATAACAATACAAACTGACTAAAAGCAGAATAAATGATGAACAGGAATAAACAGAAATGAATAGGCACTTTAAAAAAACAAACACTAAAACCTACTTGGCCCTTGCTCTCATGTACAGTGTCTGCTTTCCTGCCATCTCCATGAAATGTGGAACATGAAAAGAAAAATGATCATTGAAAAGAAGCATCAAAAATCTACTTCTTCGATCAGGCTCTGGTCAGGATGCCTCTGACCACAGCCTTTGCATGTGACCAGATGTCGCACACGGGTGCATGGTCATGGACTAAGTGAAGATCCTGTGACCAGAGGCACGGGGTGTGAGTCCTGAAGGATGTGCCTCTGGTCACAGGATCTTCACTTGGTGACAGGCCAGATAGTATCACAGGGAATAGATGTCCCTCGTAGGCCCAATGGCTTTCTTGATCTAAAATTGCAAAGGAAGGGAAGGGCGGACGGGTGTGGCAGTAGCTCAGAGGTAAAGCACGTGACCCATGTACCTCTGTACAACGCGGCTGTCATGATTTCGAGTCCCGGCCCATTGGCCTTTGTTGCATGTCTCCCTCCTCTCTCACAACCTACTTTCCTGTCATTTCACTTTCAAATAAAGCCCAGTAGTGCCAAAAAAAATCTTTAAGAAAGGGAAGGAAGGATGGATTCAACACAGTCAAATCCCTGATTCACTTATTGCTGGTGCAAATGTAAAATTCCACTCCTATTGAGAAAACGCAAACTCCAAAAAGACACCCTTTAATATGCTAATTATGTATTTAACCTTAGAAGCTCCACCAAGTAAACATTCCCTTTAGAATTATTTATTGTTGTTGGAATAGCTTATCTCGGAATAAAAAGAGTACACCTCTGAGGTAGAAACCTTTCAGCGGAAAAGGGCACAGGTGGGCGCTACTATATTGCTTACAGTAAAGGTCACATGTTTATTATGTGAGCAGACAGTAAGTAATGAACATCACCCTTTTTAATTTCTTTTCACAAAGACGGTCAGAAGTGATAGAACATATTTGATCGCCTCCACTAAACAATGTCCTGATAAGAGTGATACAATAAACATTTACAGAGGGGGTTCAAAGAGGAAACCGCCTGTCTTCGACAGATTACTGATGCAGTAATTCTGCAAGAATTCATTGATCTCATTGGGAAATTTCATCCTATAGACTTCAACAAAAGGCTGTAATGAAAAGGTCTGTGGGGCTTGTGGGGACTTAATTTTTCCCTTTCTATTTTGTAATGTCTAAGCTTTTCTTGTTCTTTCACCTTTTTGCCCACCTCTGTTCTTGTTAATCCACTATTTCATTGCTGCCGTCTTTCTTTATCCCCTTGGTTCTCTCATCGTCTTCCACTCCGTTTTTCATTTCTCTCTCAGAAATCTTGCTTTCTTCCCCATCTCTTGTCTCAGTCGCCACCACTCCATGTTGTACCTCCCAGTTCAGCATTGTAATTTAAGTGATGGGGTGTATTCCAATGTCCAAACCCTGACAGGGCATTTTAGATACACAATAGGCTTAATTAAGAACAAGCAAATGTAGCATGTTTTTTTTATCACTTTGCCCTTTTTTTTCCCCCTGTGCTTCATCATGCAGAAATTTAAACTTGCATGCAATATATGAGAATGTGCAATAACTTATCATACTGCTTGAAAATAAATAAGTTTCCTGCCTGGTGTAGATTTAATAAGTACCACATAAATGCTTTTTGACAATATTACATAGCTTAAAAAAAGAAACATGAAACTAATCTTTGCAGTGGAGGTACATAAATCAAATACCTTAATATTTAAATGAGTTCTAGTAGGAGGCACATGACCCTGTGTGAAGCGCTTGCCTTTTAGGACAGCAAATTTAAATCATAGTTTGTTTACCATTTCAGTAATTAAGCACCATCTCCTGGGTGTACCTAACTCTTGATGGGATCTACACAGTACTTAATAGGAAACTCATGGGGCTTTTTTGGGAAGGACCGGAAACAGAACAGCTTATTAAGTATCAATTAAAGCAGAAAAACAGGATGACAAGAAAGCCCACAAAAATGTACAATATAAAAAGCAAAGAGGAAACAGAAAAAAATGCTTGTAGAATAGTTGATAGAGTCGGAAGTCAAGATATTCTTATGGGTTTTTTGGTATGAAATTAACTGCACATACAGTGCTGTGCCGTATGTGAACACAACACATCCTTTTTTAAAAGCTTTAAAGATGCTTTTCAAAATGATTTAATTGCTTTAACTTTCATGTTATCTTAATATGTAAAAAGACTAGTCACATGAATTACCTAGGAGTAGATATGGATACGTGCCTGGTTTTCAGTTTTTCTAGCAGGATTGTTTGATTGCATCATCACATGGTTTCATGTCTTGCTCACCTCATGTGCAGCTGCAGGTTTTGTTATCACTTAATATTAATCTCACCGTATGTTCCGGATGTCTAGTCTGCTCTTTGTTCCTGCTCAGACATCCACCTTGAGACCATCTCAATATTTCTTTGCATCTTTCACTGACTCAGTTGGTAAATGTCAACAAAGACAATTATATTTTGAGAAATTCTGGAGATAAATGCAGGGTAGAAGGATTTTATAAGCAGTTCAATTGTTCAGAGGAGAGGGTCATCTGTTGAAGAAATAAAAAAAATGACAAGACTGGGTAGGAAAAACAAAAAGGGCAGAAATGATGATAATTAAAGGTCAAAAGCAGAATGAGGCAAAACCCATGAACACCTGAAGTGCCTGTGATTAGTTCAGAACATTTTGCAATAATTGCAGCAGCAATGGGTCAGAAAGGTCTAAATGTCTTAAAGTGGAATGGAAGAAATCAAAGCTGGATCTGAACCAAAATAGCTGGCACTTTAGTCTGCAATGAAAATGCTTTTTCAGGTGATGGTTGTTTGTGTTTTCCATTGCAGTCTAATGACCTGCAAAGATTAGGCAAAGTGGTCCAGTGACTTATGAAAAAAAGGAAATCTCTTATGGTAACTGTGACAGATGGGGCAAAGCAATACTGCAGAAGAGTAAATCTAAAGAGGATTAGTTTACAGGGGGTTTTGGGTGCACCTGTTTGTATTTGAGCTTTAAAACACAAGCAAAGAGAACCATTATGCCTCTATCAAAGTTGAGTATCCAACTAGCATTTCTACACCACATCAGCCTTTAAGTGGAGAACTTTTCTTTCTATGCATCTCATACAGTAGCAAACACAAACTAATCTTCAGCTGAGTCAGTATGCCACTATTTTATTTATTTATTTTTTTGAAGTGGTATAAGTTTTGCAAATTTGCACATATATCGCACAAATGCAGTGCAGCTACAAAACATAAAAACATTCTAAACAAAGGCTGTGGAAAACATCCACTACCCATGGACATGCTGCATGTTGTTTTGCCCGACTTCTTTGATGATTCCCAGTTGGGAAAGGTTTGCATCAGGCTGCAATAGTTGGGAGGACAGTCAGCACGAAGATTAGGTACAGAAACCTGTTAGTGTGGGTGTAGGTAAAGATGGAAGTTTGCAAGAGTGTGAGAGAAAATAGACTTGCCTGACCTTTGTAGCAGTCAAATGTGTTTGGATTTTTAAAACTGAATTTGGATGTCATTAAATAGTATGAACCGATTACCATTCTGAACACGGCAATGAAAATGAAGTTTGAGACACCATCTGTGCTGTAGATTATTGTTTTAAAACTATACTTAATAAAAAACAGACACACAGCAGACTCACTTCAAATATGACATTATGAGCTGTATAAATTCATGTTTAGTTCCACATAAGGAGCATTTACGTGAAGGCAGCTTTCTATAATATAAACTTTTTCTGTTTTTCCTGATGTCGATAATTGACACAAACTGCTGAAAGAAACATTTGAAATACCAGATCATTAAAAAGGTTGAAAATTCTGATGAGATAGCAGCCTCAACAGAGAGCACCTTTGAAAAATGAATTAGTTGCTAATTATCTCTAAAAAAAAAAAAAAAATATATATATATATATATATATATATATATATATATATATATATATATATATGTATATATATATATATATATATATCAATATTATTCATCATTCACAAAAGCATGGATTGAAACCATAACCATTACTTTGCACAGTTGATGGAATTGAGAGTTTAATTAGCAGCAAAAATCTATAACTCTAACAATCAATTTTCTTCCTGGAAACCGATCTGAAAGCTGCCAGCTCTTTTACAGTCAAACAGCTAATGGTGTTGCTTGCTTACTTCTTTTCAATAGCTTGGCTTTCATCTTTCAATATTCCATTTTCAAACCACAAGTGCAGCTCCTAAAAAGATTTCAAGAAACAACATGGTAAATAAAGTTTTAGTGTATTGCAGCAAATAGTGAAATTGGAAATATTTTTCTTAAAATTACGGCTCAGACAGGGAACCAAGTGGCACCGCAAGTGTGCCATTTTCAGTCCTTGAACCAGCTGTCCTTCTTCCTGTTGAGCCACTAATGAATAAATACCACTAGTGCAAAGAAGAGGCAGGAAATGTTCCACTGAGTTCTTAAAAAGCTGCAATAACGTTTACAAAAACATCTTTATTTGTTTAAATTGTCATCATATTGTGACATCGTATGAGACAGAAAATGTACAAGATCCTCCATCTCCTCCCAGTGATATTATTGGTGTCTGAAGAAATGCACCACTCTCTGGAAGACAGCCAATCAGGAGCCAGGAGGAGGGTCTCAGTGCTGTCAATCAATCTCATGTACACTCTGCTCATTGTGGTAATGGCAGAAAAACAAGTAACTTGTCTTATTTACTCATGGCAGGCTATGTTGTGCTGAACCAGCAACAGTGTAGCAGAGAGATAGGTAAATTGAGCAGCATATACATGAGTGATTGACAGCATAGCACTAAAACTGTCCTGCTGGCTCATATTGTTTTGATGTATTTCTGTAAATGGCAATAAGATAATTAAGATAGCAAATGAGCTCGATGTTTTTTAACAGACTGCCACAACGTAGTGTTTCAACAAATATATTAAAACACTACATATTTTAGTGCAGCTATAAATCAATGGTTAATCATGCTGTATGTATGTCTTGTTTGGTCCATATCAACAATTGGAGACATTTGTCTTCTGCTGATGCTTCTCAATATCAGGACAACTTTTGATGCTACAGACTGCAGTGTCTTCTCTAATATTGCTGATATTTCTGGCTCTGCATAAGAAAGTTTCTCTTCTTGCTATTCAGTTTGTACAGAGAAATTAGTATAATATTAAGTGAAAGGTAAACCTTTTTAAGTGTATTAAACATATTTATGAATGTGTCCTTTTGTATCTTTTGTTTAGCAAAGGGAATGATTGTAACCAATTTGCATTTAAGGTGTGCAGACAACAATAAGAAGTGTCGTGAAGAACCATATACCTTAACTGAGACAGAGGGGACAAATGGAGGAGACCGGATCACTGCAGAGAGAAAAGGAGATTGAGCATGTTAGGAAGAATGACAAATCATTAAATTCATACCTTGGCTCGGGGGCAATTCCAAATTACGCAAGTCAAGGTGAAATTGTAATTGGGGACGATACAAAATTCAATTATCTCTGTTAGCTCACTTTATTACCTTGGATCCGCTCCTCTAATGGCATGGTTACATAATTCCCGGGTGCACTGGATGCCTCTTCTGGTGTTTAACTGCTTCACTCTTCTGTTTGTGTGCGTTGATGTCTTCTCACGCGCTAAAGAAAGGGAAGAGGACGTGTCGTAGGTCAATGAAACTTGAGGCTCTTGTACTACTCAAGATGAAATATCTTGTTAATATTAATGGTCAAATGAAAAAGTAGACTGGTGCAAAATTGTAGTAACAGTAGCGCAAATAACTGCAAATTACAGCAAAGATATATGGAACACCATATTGAAACACACAAGTCACACCTTGAAGCAAAAGACCTTCCAGCTGCTAGCTGAAAGCAAGAAGTTGAAAAATGTGCACAGATTGGAAGAACGATGAGCCTAGATTTTCACTGCAAAACTCACTTGGTAGGATCATAATTGGGTTTAATAACTTGATGGCAGGGCAATAGAAAGCAAAAATATTAAGTTCAACATCACAAAATAATTTCATTGTGAAATGTGTAACAATCATCTACTATATGCAAATCAAAAACATAATTAAAAAAATCATCTTGATCCCACTCTTATTCAGATGAATAATTAATTTTAAGTGGAGAATTAGTGACAAGAGGGGCAAAATTGGGAAACACTTCTTGGAAGGGAAGCAGAGACCACCGATTACAGTGAGCAGTGCCTCTTGGAAAAACTTTAATAACACCAGCTGGAGACCACAGCTTGAGCTTTGAAGGAATTTGTTTTATTATTCGACCTCTATTTTATCTTCACTCAAGTCCAACCTTTTCCCTGGCACAACTAAATGCCTACCAACATACAAAATCACATCTTATAAATATACATTATTGTTATAAGACAAGATCTTAATGACATGAGTTGTCTTCCTCTAATGAACTTATTGTTGTAAAATGAGAGAGGCACTGTCCAACTATGAGGGAAGGTGTGCATTTATTGATTTTGCCATTCATCAATTGTTGAGGTTGTTACCAGCATGGCAGCTGTGATGATAATCTTGATCATAAATGGATAATTCAAGCAGTGTCGTGAAGTGCCGGGGAAAAAAAAATAATTTAAAAAAAGCATTAAGGTGAGGTGCAATCAACATTAAGACTTAAGTGCAAAACTAAACTATTAAATACAATTATTACTTTTAAAACATCAGACAAATTTTAATTCCACAAGTTAAAATAATGAAGAGGAGTAATTTTAAATTAGGCTGCAAATGAAAGACTCATGAAAATAATATATATTTATTATATAAACATGTAATTGAGCAACAATAATTATGAATGATTGTGATAAAATATTAATATTAAATATTAATATCAGTCTCTGATTAGTTGTGTTTCCAATCAACTTCACTCACCAACCACCAATTGAAAACTAATTACTGGATATGAGGAAAATAATGAAATATTTTGCGTGTCTGGATTGTCTCTATCAAGTGCTGGAGTTCTCTCGGGTCCTTCATTAAGATGCACCAGAGCAATTAATGAGCTCATTAGATTTAGTAATCATCTAATCAGTGCGTGGATAATACGTCTGACTTGGAATAGAAATTAGAACTCATCAAACAAACAAATCAACAGTTGAGGTCATTAGGAGGATGTTGATGCGGAAGGTTGGAACATCTTCTACAACCTTGTATTCCCTTTTCAAACCAGAAGGAGTAATTTGACATCTGAACACAGATAAACAAATAGAAAGTGGCTTGTGCTTAAAAGATAACCGCTATGATTATTAATAAGAAATTAAGTTTCAAACAATTTTAGTTGCACATTCTTTTGACATTAAGAATCACTGATTAGATTGTCATCATCGGACAACAAAAACTCAAGATTAAAGCATCATTGCACACTATCATGCAAAATGTCATTGAAGAGAATTCATAAACAATCACAAATGGGAGCCATTATGTACACCAGCTTTGTTGTGTTCAAAAACACAAACAAGGCAACAGCCAATCAGACGACAGAAACTCTCAGCTTTTCGTTGATGATGACGACTTGTTATAAGCAAGATAAGCAAAATAACGCTTATCTTTATTTGTCAGCGTGTACTAAGACCTCAACGACTTTCGCTGGTGCCACTCTTGTCTGAAAGAGTGACGCTTGGCTACATTTTGCACCAGCTCAACCGAATGATGACAATGAGCCAGACCGTTGTCACACAGAGGTCTACACAATCACCAGATCTAACCCCAACAGAGTACCTGTGGAATTTGGTGGAACAGGACATTGACATCATAGATGTGGCATTCCTTATTCTGGAGCAACTACATTTTTTCCGTCACATCAACATAGCTCAAAATCTCTGCAGAATGCTTTGAAACCTTCTTGAGTGTATGCCACAAACTTTGTAGGTAGTTCTAAA
Organism: Poeciliopsis prolifica; assembly: GCF_027474105.1. Lineage (NCBI taxonomy): Eukaryota > Metazoa > Chordata > Actinopteri > Cyprinodontiformes > Poeciliidae > Poeciliopsis > Poeciliopsis prolifica. Next base: position 250,807 of record NW_026562463.1, on the reverse strand, counting down.
GGCAAAAAGATGTCAGTCAGTACTAGCAGGGTGAACCATATAAAGTTGGTGGCGAGTGCATGATTCAGTTAAAAGTAGCAGAGGATGCACACAAAGTAGCCCAAATAAGACTGAAGCAGTAACATTAGGGAGAACACCAATTGTAGTTATGATGAAATACTTTTAAAAATCAACAGGAGGTGCACCAATGTGCCATACAACAAAAATGACAAATCAAGTGATATATTCATCTGATAATACTTCATATTAATCAAAATGGCAGTATAAATATTTAGGAATTAGCACAGTAGCTAAATTTAATCATTTAATGATGATAATAGTATTAAAAAAAAAAATAATTATTTCATAAAACCCAATAGTGGTATACATGAACTCCACTGTCAGGCTCTTGTTCACTTGAATGACAGAGTTGAAGTTAGTCTTCAAAGTTTTCCAAACTTTTTGCAGATCTAACATGGGGAGGTGATGAGTAAGAGCAGCAACTGTAAAAGCACCATGACTGAGCTACATCCAAGTCTGGATCTTACAACATCCAAATTTGACAGAAAATCCATCGTCTCATCAATAGAGCTGAGAGCAAGGCTGAGAGATATTTCCACGTCAAGATGTGGGATGCTGATGGACTACAACTAAAGGAGACTAAAAGCTCAAATTGAATGCAAAAATTTATGCAATCAAGATGCCATCACTTTTTTTTTTTAATTCCACACTAAGATTAAAAAAGAACAAATTGATTGATCATCATTAAATGTAAACAAAGATTTTAAAATGTTTAAAACTTGGCATTCTCCACAGTGTTGTCTTGGTCTGTCATCTTTCTTTTCACATGATGTGCAAAATGCTCTCAATGGTCCTTTTTTTTTTTTTTTTTGTCTTTTCAATAACTGACAGGCATTCATGCTTCCTCAGTTTGTGTTAGTTTTTCTGCTGGCATTTGAGCTTATTTTCAACTAAGGAAAAAGTCTTATTTTCAAATATTTTCAATAATGTAGCTGAGGCCAGAAAACAATGTTAAAAAAATGTGACAAGATGAAGTGGGTGAAACTCTTTTGGTTTTGCCTCCAACAGAAATTGCCAGATGAAATTCTTAGGTCAACTCCTTAAGAAATCCAGTCATTACATATATTAGATTCACATTAATATGAAGTCACTTGTATTCTACTTTGTGGCTTAAACCTCATCTAGGATTTCGGATCCTCAGACATTTTACCAGTCTTCATTCCAACCATTCCTACCACTTTTTTAACTTTTTTTTTCAAGGTGCCAACTATTAGGACTGGGGGGGTTTGTTAGTTCATTTACCAACTTTAATTTCAAGCCAGTTCCAAAAGACTTGCCTCAATCAACAACTGAGAGGCAGTTGTCGATTGTAATATATCAATTAACCTTTAAAAATGCAGCAGATAATGAGTTCCCAAAGCATCAAACTGTATAGGTACAATCTTAATTTAAAAAGTACTTATGAAGTCCATGTACTCTGGAAAAAATGCTGCTGCTGTTCATATTATTTCTCCTGCACTGAGCAAGCAAGTCAATAGAGGAGATGCCACATTAGAAGTGAGGTGAAGCAGAAGAAGTTTGCTTCGATGGAGGTAGGAGGAAAAAAGGGTATAAACAAATGTCAACTGTACAAGAAGGACTCCCTGGGACTAGCAGAAGTGTCATGATTAGCTCAAGCGTGGCAAGTGAGCAGCCTGATGCAATCTCCAGTGCCAAGGGAGCAGGAGCACCTTGCCAAAACACACTTCCACAAGTGCAGAGTTAGTCAAACAGAAAGGATAGGAAAACAGGGAATAAAAAAAAGCTGAAAATGGAGCAAAGATTAATAGGAAGGCAAGTGCATTAATAACGATAGTGTCCAATATCAACTTTTCATTACGAAGCTCCAAAAAGCCACTTTAACTAAATACTTTGTTGCATTTTCTTTGAGCTAAATGAATAGCTAATAAGTTTTTTTAGGTCTTCCATTTTATTATTTTGTATACTTAACAGCACGGTGTATACACATTACACAGCAAAAAAAAATAAAAAATACATACCAATCGCTGCCATAACCACAAGAGTATTAAATCCAGTACCCACACATGAAGACTGATTCATTTGTGAAAGAACGAATTAGAAACAACAGCAACTCAGAGAGAGTGCAAAGAGGTTACCAACTTTCAGAGTCTGCATGTGGGCTTTAGCTTGGCTCAAGAGCAGCGCATAAAGAACTTTGTGTAATGGGTTCCCAGTCTTAAATCACCAAGTGTAACGCAGAGTTGGAAGCAGTGTTGTAAACGAAGCCACTGCCTGAATCTGAATCCAAGAGCAGTTCTCAAGAGTGATGCATTATTTCTATTTTTCCAAGAGTTGTTTTTCCGAATACATCAGCATGCTAATACCTTTAGCATACTCCTGACTCTCTGGATGCCCGCTTAAATGACATTTTTTTAAATTTCCGATGAACACAAATTAAGTGTAGATCTGGTTAAAATATCTAGCAAACAGTAGCAACTGTGTAGCATTCCTAAATTGTGAAAAGAAAGTTCCACCCCAAAACAACAGCTTAAATTCAACATCCCATTATGCAGTATACAAACTGAGAAAAAATCTAAAGAAATATTTTCTTCCAAACTTGAGGCTGTTCTTTCATTTTGTTGTATTGGCAGTCAAAACTACAAACCCCCAAATAAGCCTGTGGAAATAGCCATAGCTTGACAGGCCTGTCACTGCAGCAATACCACAATTACTGTTCCACAGAAAGATAATTAAAGTGGCTTGCAGACAGATGTGTTTAAATTAGCTAGTCCAACAGAAGTTTAATCAGACAGCAAAATCACCAACTGTTTTCACTGACACGGGAGGACAACATAAATAAAGTTTGTAAAATTATTACAGATAGGGATATTGCAGAAGTGAGATTTGGATATTTTACTGAGGTTTGCAAATGCATTTATACCTCTGAAACATATTTTTTCATGGTGCAACCACAAATTGTAATGTATTTTGGGGGGTTCTTTATGTGATACATGTACAATGTGTCTACAAAAGTTGTGAACTTAAACAAAACTGATAATCAGGTGACTTCTGCCTGCAGAAGAAAACAAATTCTAAGTATAATTACAGATGTTCTGTGAAGGGATTATATGTTTTCTATCCAAATTCTAGAGTATCCAGTATGACCTCACTTTCCTGTCTCACAGAACAATGCGCCGCCTCTTCTGGCATGGAGGAGCAACTACAACTAAAACATGATCATCCCCAAAATGACGTTTTCTCTAATTTACCAAACTCTAATTTTCTCTAATTAGTGTGTCACATAACAAATTGTGAAAAGCTTAAAGGGCCTGAATATACAGAAAGAAACTAATAAATGTCCTGGCTATAATATAACACTGTCAAAATCTTCAAGACCAAAGAAGCATGAATAAAATCAAAGCATCAATATTAGAACATCATCAAAAATAATGAAAAATATATATAATGTCTGTCTTTTATCCATTTGCTAAGTATTCCTGAGTGCCGGGCATATATGAACTCAATCCATGCAGACTTGTGTATTTATCAACCATCAGTACGGCGCATGATGCAAGGAAAAGTTATCCCCAAGGCAAATGGAAAGTAAATGACGTTTGGCAAATCTGAAATTATGCTTTCCTCTTGATGTGAATTGGTAAGTTAGAGGGAGTTTGTTTACTTGAGGAAGAGAGAAACGAGGAGAGAGAGTTTGTTTGAATTTAGGAAATGATCACAGCAGAGAATATGTGTCTGCCTGCATTTTCAGCTGCTTTGCCTTCAGAGAAATTTGGAAGCAAAAGCAGCATAATGACATAAATTAAAGAGTTTTTCACCCACTAACCAGAATAATAAAGGAAGTACATGCCAACAGAAAAAAAAAAATAACAGGCACACTTACAGACCAAAAGAGCTGTGAAAAAAGTGTTTTCCCCTTCCTGATTTCCTTTATTTTTGGATGTTTGTCACACATAAGTATTTGAGAACATTAAACCAATTTAAATATGAGTGGAAGACAATACATGCAAACACAAAATACTGTCTTATATTGACGGTCTATTATGACCTTAAAAAAATCAATACTTGCTTGAAAACGCTCCAACAATGCTGCAAAGATGAGTTGGTCAAAATCTTTCCACAGCAGTGTAAAAGATGATTGTAAGTTATTGCAAACACTTGATTGCAGTTGTTGCTGCTAAACTTATAGGTTTAGAGGCCATGGACTTTTTAACATAGACCCATGTATGTTTGCATTTCTTTCTCCTTTGATAGTAAACACTTTCATTAAAAATTTTATTTTATCGTTTATTTGTGTCATCTTTGACTAATATTTAAATGCGTTTTATATTCTTTAACATTGAAGTGTGATAAAAAATAAAGAAAATGGAAATCAGGAAGGTGGGAAATATGCTTTTACGCCACTCTAAATGCTACAGCTAAAACCCCAATGTCCTCACTAGATGATTCTTTTGAATACTTCAGCTTTTTTACAGACTATTTTAATAGCACCTGTACATTCAGGTGCGCCAAGTGTCTGATTCTGCATCTATACCCGGCATTTATTTGTCGATATAATATTAGTCTTGTCAAAGTATTTCCATACTTACAATAGGAGCAGTAATTTTCTGTGACAGTTCTGTTTGTGCTTCTGAAGCAATTCAGAGATGCACACTGGGGTGTTGCTGCTAATGGAGCCGAGGGGCTTTTCAGAGATAATGTTGAGTGTTTGACTTGATGCTGAAAGCCGGCAGCCGGCTCTCATGGTAAATGAGGAACAGGGACCACTCTTTATCCATGAGGATGGACATGAATTGTCCCATTTCTTTTTGTGAGATACAGTCTATCGCTCAATGTGTTTTTCAGTGGGTCATTTATTTTGTATTTTCTCTATGTTTGTCTGTGTTAAAACTTCAAACATAAAACGTAATATAAGTTTCAAAATTTGTGATAGCTGCAACACTAAGCTAGCTCCTCTTTACTCTGGTGGCTTGAAATAAAAACTAGTGGAATCAATTTTTTAAAAGTCACATAAATACTAAAGACTCTCCAGTGTATAATTTAATATCAGCGCATATCCAGCTGTTCCTAGGAGGTTTGCTACAGAATATCAATGGAAAAAGCAGAGCAACAGAAAAGCTAAGAAACAAAGTACAGGTAAGTTTGCAGGAAACATAGAAACACAGTTAGGCTACTCAACATGTGTTGTTTATTACAGAACAGGTTCAAGACATTATGTGAAAACTGAGAGAGTATATCACATCTACAAACCAACCAAGACCTTGCTTAAACTGACAGAATAAGAAAAAAGAGCATTAATCAGAAAAGCAGCCAAGAGGCCAACAGATAACACGTGATGTTCTTCAGAGATCCACAGCTCGGACGTGGGAGTAGAGGTTCACGTTCCAGCAGGACGACGAACCTAAAAGCGACCCTGTTTGGTCATAAGAGCCTTTGTGAAGCCCGCTTTGAAAACACTTCTGGCTCCGACTTTACAATCTAGAATTCAGATTTCCAGAAACAGTCTATGAAACCAATTAGTAGGCTGAAGTAGCATCAGCTCCAAACAGCTGACAGAAATTCCCTCCAATTTGAAAAATTGGAATTTATTTTTGTCATGACTCTGGATTATTGCAGTTTTGTTTTGTAGGTGGGATCCTCATTCAAACTGAAGGAGTTTACAAAGGAGTCAAATAATGAGTCATTCCCCAAAGAACAGCAAACATAGATGTGCAACAAGAACATCCTATGTTACTCTAATGTTTAAGGCTTAATTCCAAATGCTTTATATTTATTTTAGCATCTTGAAATTGTGTAAATGTTCATAGTCAAAGAGTTATGCTTTTGAATATATGGCAGGTGAGTCCAGTCAAGGTCTTCCCATCTGCTTTGCAACGGAAACAGACTTTACCTCAGGCAATGCTCGTGTGCAGCACATGGCTTCATGGCTCCTGCAAACTGTGTTTGACTGGAAGACATGTTTTTATTGGGCTGCGAAAAGAATCCCAAGTTTATTTCCATACAAACAGGGGACAGAACCAGAGTTTAGTCTGGTTCAGTCCCCATAGAGACGGTAAATGCTCTATGAGTATTTACCATCTCAGATTTTAATAAAATGCATCACAACAAACACAGACAATTTTAGAATGGATTAGTTTAGGTGCCTGCAGCTAATGGCAAGTATATGATATAATATTCCATATATAGCAATAACATGCAAACAGATACAGTATTTGTTGTCCAGAGATTATGCCTAAAACCTAAGCGAGCTTGAGGAAGAAGTCAATCCACTCCAGAGGTGCCTGTCACTAACTAATAATGTCATTGAAAAGTTAATGTTGGTCAGTAATTCAGTTAAAATTTTTATTTTTTTATACTTTTTTAATGTAGCTCAAATAAACACAGTGATATATTTCAAGAATTTGTGTTAATTTGCATGAATATGGCTTAAATCTAAAAAAAAAAGTTTTTCAGAAATCAAGAATATTGCATCAGACCAATAAAAATAATTTTTTGTACATAAATTTTGCCCTACTGAAATGTTTTTCCATTACTGTGCGCTGTGTTTTTGCATGAGTTACCGTTAAACGACTGATATTTCTGTTTCATGGATTTAATTTAGCTTTCTGCTGAATTACAAAGAAAGCTGTCAGTTCTGGTGTCTTTCATAATTCTCTTGACAGTACCCTGTAAGTGTTTTCAGGAGTTTAGCTTTGGTAAGTTCCCAGACCAATCAAGGCCATTGATACAATGGTCATTACAGCAGCTATTCCAGCAATGTTGGCAGGTGCCAAGTTCAGCTAACTGTTTAGTTAATTTTCTCCTAAGCCCAGGAAAGAAGCTTATGGCATTGTCTCCGTTTTAGGATTGACTTGACACAAATAATACGACAGCTTTAGCCAGCGTCCCGGATACTTCAGTGTGTGTAGTTCACAGTATTCGCTTTCAGCTCCAACTTAAGAAACTGAAGAGCGCTTGTGTTTTTAAATTGTTTCCATTTGTCTTCTTTGTTGCCCAACGTCACTTGTGTTGACTTGAGTTTCTGAGAAATTTAATTTTCTTATGTAGTAGTGAAGCACAGGTTCCAGATGCAAGGAGGAGGCAGGCAGGTGAAAATAAATCATTTTTTTTGTTTTGGGAACTTCAAAATCAATGGTCCAGGGGGAAATCTGAAAGAAGAAGCACAGGGAATCAAGCTGGTGGCAATAACAGAATGAACTGACCAACAGAGAGATATTTAAGCTGGAGAGTTGATTATAGGAGCAGGTGGCTGATTAGAAATTGGGTGCAGCTGTGGGGGAAAGCAAGTAACTGAAGAAATGGCTGAACGAACACGCAGGCAACAACGGAGCAGAACAAATAAAACAAAACAAAACCAAACTCAGAAATAAATAGTCAAAATATTCTTTGTGTATCTAATCTCTCTAGTATTTGAGTTTTACTCTAAACGATAGAAATACCACAAAATAACTGCTAGAATTTTCAATTTATCAGAGGTCAGGCACTTGCAATGCTCAAACACTTCCTTCCATATGAGGAAGGAAGTGATAAAGTAATAAAAATAAAAAGTAATAAAAATCACAACATTCACTCACATTTTGATGGCTGCTGAATGTTGTATGCTCACAGTTCAAAAGAAAGACTTTTAAATCAATGCACCCAGTGTGACTAAAGTGAAGTCTGTTGTAAAGTAAACTTTTTTTGTAAACACAGTTTCCCTCAGGCTGTGAAGCATGTTTTCCACCTGCCTGTAGAAGTATGGGTTATTTATGAGTAAACCTGCTTGTTCAATCAACATTGTTCCTCCAGTGACAATATGTGTAAAGAACCTTCTACTCTTAGCATTTGTCAGCACAGTTACAGTCTTGACAGAACTGTGTGAAGAAAGTCCCAGAGTTGTCTAAATCTCCCTCCTGTCAGTCTGTAAGCATTTAATTTCTATATCACTCCAACTCCCATTGCACTAATCAATAGTGATAGGAACATACACTTTGAAGAGCCGCATATGGAAGGAAGTGTTTGAGCATTGCAAGTGTCATGCCGAGTTCTTCATGGTTGTCATTGATAAATGTCTGCTTCCGATATTCCAGCTGTCAGTAGGGGTGCACAAGGTAACCCGTTCCCATCTGTTCCACCAGCAGGTAGCCTGGATAATGATGTGTCGCAGCATAGCTCTCAGAGGGCATCAGTGGGAGTCTATCAGTTCCCCGTATCAGTTTTGGACAGAAGAAGTTACTTATCACGTCAGAACGAAACAGAAATATCAGTTCGTTTAACAGTTCACTCTCATACAGCAAAGTGTTCTGAAAACGTCTCTGTTCACGTTTGAAGTGAAACGACATACGTTTTTTTCTCCAGAGAAGTTCTCAACATATACTCCCTGAGCTGGAGCAAATTTCCGCCCTAACAGGTTGATACCTGTCCAACGACTGCCTTCTGAGTACAGCATGAAAGCAGAAACAACACTTGCTGCTTGATTTATCTTGTATTACTCAAGTCAAACTGCATCTCCACCACTGTTATTTTGCCTCCTCCTGCAGACCGCATCTGTTACCAACAAACTCCATGAGGGAAAGTAATTAAAATGCCAACAGAAACATATGTCTACTGCATAAATAGACCGAAGTAACACTAACAAAAAAAAAAAATGCATTACAGTTCTACTTTATGGACACCCTACACAGAAATGTATTTTCAGTCTTCAAATTGCAAACTGGTTTGTTATGCTCCACTATAAATTTTAATAGGATGACAATTAAAGTATTTTGCAGTTTTTTTTTTTTTTTTCAGATTGTGAGTTTGTCTTTAGGCTTTGAAAATATTTTCAAAGTTGGTTTCAATTTAGAAATGTATTTCAGTGAATCTCTGCCTGTTCACACTTCTGAATTCACAGTTTGATGTATTTCAGATTTTCTTTTTTTTTTCTGTGGAACATAATTTCAAATTATTTGTGGAAAATAAGCAAACGTTTTTGTATGTAAAAAACAGTGTGGGAAGCTAAAGCAGCTCCACACAATGCTATTTGACACACTAACGGCTGTCATTAGCACATCATGGAACTCAGAAGTGATATTCGTCTGATGGTCTGTAGCTACTTTACACAAACATTTTTATAGAAAAAAACAACATTCTTTAAAATGTGAAGTATTATAGAACTGATAATTTAGTTTTAATTAGGCTTAAATGCATTTTCAAAAACAAAAAGAAAATGCTAAAATGGACGTTGTTCTACCACTTTGTCTTCTCTTGAGAGCAAGGAAATTATAATGTTGTATTCATCAGCATCCATTTGATACAATACAGCAATTGTCAATGACGACACCCTTTCAAGTCTTTTATCATACACATGAACATTTAATAGATGGTTAAAAAACCCAGGCCAGGTGTCTTTTGAAGACAGGTGTCACATCGTATGGCTGGCTAGCATAAAAGAGGTAGTTAAACCTGTCAAACACAATCAAGTATAGGCAACATGACTTCACTTTCATCTCTGCTTAGAACTATAAAAAAAATCTAATGACAAAGGAAAGTGCTTTGAAGATGTCTATCTTTGAGCTCTCTTCAGGAGTCGATGTTATCCTGGCGTATTTTAATTGGCTGTCAAGTTTTATTATTTGGCAAATGACTGAGAATGTGGATCCACCTTGTCTTTTTTTTCACAAATGCTGTAGACCGATTTACTTGTTGATATATGTATAACTTGTTATGAGTAATCCTCTCGCTGGGGATACAGCACCGAAGAATTAAAGGCGTCTTCAAATTGAATTACACTTCACCCAGAACAAAAATGTCTCCCTTCCTTGCAGCACGGAAGGGATGAACTCTGGCAGAAGGAAAACTCATGGCACATTGAATTTGTAATTCAAATAAGAAAATCCATTGTGTTTGGGTCACAGCAGAGGGAACCTGAGTCAAGGAGGGGCTTATTTAAATTCTGAACATATAGAAAACAAAACTGAAGAATTATGTCTCTAATGTTTAAGTGGCCACTTAGGCAGCACTCAAGCAAAAATAATGCAGCTGTGCATAGGTTACCCTTAAAACAGCAGAATCACACAAGACTGGCTCTCCAAGTAAAGTGGAAACAAACAGTGCCTCTTAAAACACTTGAGAAATCATTGAAAGCTTTTAAACACACAAAGAAAACAAATTAAATCAATGTTTTACAGGCCCTTGACTAATACTTGTATCCTGCAGAGACACCTCAAAATGATCCAGACACAAAGATAAAGAGATATTATTACTCATGTAAAACTTTTTATGACATTCTACTGAAGTTGGTAGACCTTATTTAAATTATATTACTATGTTATTGAAAATATATTCAGAACTCTTGAACTAGGTCACATTTTATCATGTCACAACCCAAAAATTCAACGCACTTTGGGTATTTTTTTTTTAATATAAAATAACATTAATTATTCTGCAGTGCATTTGAGGGAAATTACAAATAATTTCCTATCTTCAGAAAAAAAATAGGATACTTTTCTCATGCAATTGTTTTGTTTTGGGTCATCCTCAATTATTTTACTGAACCACCTTCAGCTACAGCTTAACTGCAACTACAACTGTAAATCTTCTGGGGAATACATCTGTCAGCTTTGCACATTGACAGACTGCAAAATAGCTCAAGCTTTGTCAGTTTGAAATCAACATCGAATTTCAAGTCTAAACACAGGATTTAGGTGTGGACTTTGACTGGTCCATTGTGACACGTCTGCTTTGAGTCAAATCATTCCACTGTAGCTCTGTCTGCATGTTTTGGGTTTTCCTGCTGCTAGGTGGACCTTGCTTTTTTTTTTTTTTTGCAGTTTCATGGTTTCCCTTTATTTAGCTCCATCCGTCATTCCACCAAATTTGGACAGCTTCCCTGTCCTCTCTAAAGAAAAGCATCCCCGAGGCATGTTGCTGCAACCACTATCCTTCACAATGCAAACCGCGAGTTCAGGGGGGATGAGATTTATACCATATATTTGATGCTTTTTATGGCTTGTGATGCTGAAAACAGAACCTCATATGGGTTTCTTCTCACCACTTGTTCAGAAAAGGTTGGATTTGTGGACTGGACAATTTATAAATTCCTGTCAGCAGATTTTCCCACATTCACAGAATAGTTGCAATTAAACTGTGAGTAAAATATACACAGAATCTATATGCTAATGAGGATTATATTCTGGGTTATTGTCATAAAGAGAGTAGATTTCAAATGCAAGCCACTCTTTTTAGTTCTGCATTTTTCTTCTTGTTCACAATTATACCCCACTCTGTTGTTGTTGCATCATGCAAAATCCCATTAAAACAAATTGATGTTTGTGTAAAAGCCTCACAAAGTGTCATAAAAGTTTCAGGGGTGTATTTTTGCAGGCTCTGTGAACAAATTAAATGAGAATAACTCAAAAAATCTAATCTTAAAATTGAAGAACTGAAGGTATTTCAGTGGTAATAGTCCTACAGTATGACATCAGAAGTAATGTTTTTAATGAGTGTATTTTTTTGTTAACAAAAATGGCCACTCAATGTATTTACTCTGAGCACTTCAGGCTCTTAGAGGATGTCCTATGAGGACTGAGCTTGACACTATTAAGACCTTCTCTCCCCCTCTTCAACACACCCACACACACTTCAGCAGTCACACACACAGCATTTCTCCTGTGGGGATTATGACATGGAATGCTCCTGACATTAAACACACACACCTGAACGCATCAGGACACACCACTACACGCACACACTCGTAGCTCCACACACTCTCCCTAAAGGGATTAGTATACCGCTGGCCTTAGACTTGACATTATATTCTATAGGTGATATATATAATAGGAATGAAGCCAAGGCCACCCTGATGAGCACAGCCACACACTCAATGTGAATCTGCACCTTCCCCACCAAAGCCTTTCAGCTGAGAAGAAACGGTTGCTAGTTCTAAACTTCTGCTCAACTCTTTGCTGCTTATTGTGACAAGCAGAATGATTACCAGGCAGAGTCTGGGACAGAGTCAAACATTTAGCAGTGAGAGCAATAATGAGTGAACCTTCTGGATTTAAATCTAAAAATGGTGTGTTTGCTTATTAGTAATTAATAAGCAAACTGCTTATTAATTACTATGACTATTTCCTTGGATGGATGATGTTTTTTTTTTTCATTTCATTCTTGCTTTTCTTTATGAAATCAAATTCAATAAATCTTTCTGATATTTATCTTCTTTTTTTTTCATTATTTTTATTAAAAGCCAAGCTTTGTTCATGTTTGAGTTTTGTGTTTGAAATCGAATCATTCTAGAGCTCCAGTATATCTTTAATCTTCTTCTTATTTAGTTAATTAAGGTTTCCTCCAATTAGAGTCTTGATTTGGCCAAATTAAAACCCAATTAGGCAGAATTTAAAAAAAAGAAAAAAGAAAAAGATTGAGAGGATAGGACGGATAATCTCTCCTCAGTACTTTTTCTCAATGTCAGGTGATACTGATCAGGGTGTGGTGACGTCAGTTTGAGGAATTCATATCAGTTGATAAAAAACTGATATCAAATGCCTTCATCAAATGGTTAACGTTTCACCAGACCTCCCCATGAATAAATATGTGGCAATAGTGGAGGGGAAAGAGCCAGAAAACATCCAGATTCAACATGTCTCCTGCAACCAGTTGTAGGTTAAAGACAGGAAGAAGCAAGAAATGAAAGCATTGACACATCGTTCCATGATTTATTATAATTTGAAAGAAAAAAAGGAGCACACGTTAGTGGTTGCACCAGCTAGTTGACTACTAGATAAGTTGATTCTTTGCTCTGCAATGGCTTTTTAAAGAGTTGAGTTGACTAGTTGTAAATACAAACTGATGAGGAACTAGGTGAGTTTATAAAAAGCTTAGCTTATAATGTTTTAACATGCATCATTGTCATCTAGTCATATAGTTGCAGCTATCAAACATGAGCATATACCTGAATGATGGGAGGAGAAAGAGATGACTCGACTCTGTGCAACTTTTCCGACCACAGTCACAGAAAATCTAAAATAGAAGCCCTGAACCAGGAGTACTTTCTATGGAGAAAAGAAAAGGGTGTAAGCAAAACAATGTATAGATCCAAACCAAAGAGATGTAGCTTCTTTTTAAAGGAAATATGGAGAAAATAAAGTTAAATGTACCAACATTACAAATCATGCATAAATGGGGAACAACAGGAGAAAATACAGGAGTGAAAAGCAGTCAGTATGTCCACCAGCAATCTTTAAAAGGATAACTACGGCTATTACTCAGGAAAAGCTGGGACACTTTAACTGTGAAATACTTAAAAAAACAGACTTTTGATTACTTTGAACATGTTTGAATTTCAAAAGTACCAATTGTGACTAATTAAGGGAAAGAAAAAATGCAAACAGAGGGGAAAACTTGGACAGAGGAACTGAAGGGAACCAATAAACTGGTGCATATAGCCCAAATTATAACAAGTGGCCCATCAACAGCTCTAAATACTCCTAATGCAAAACCAAGGGATAAACAAAACACAAAAAAAGAACACAAAGCTATAAAGGATGAATTAATGGTATCCCTGTAAGTGATCTATTTGTGTTTACAAGAAACGAGAGTCACTTCAGATGGAATTACACTGATCAGTTGTACTGAAAGCCTGATCATTTCATCATGTGGATCCCGCAAATGCAAATGCAACCCAAACATCAACGTCTGCGGTTGCCTCCATCCCCCAGTCGTTCATCACCACCGATGTGAGTGATGAAAACTGGCTCCATGCTTGACTGCATGTAGGAGTGAAGGAGGGGGGCAATACAAGATACCAATCACAGGTAGGGGGGCCTACTATTTTTTCGTGGGAGCCACTGAGGCACAGTGAATGATGACGTTGCCCTTGAACCATTTAGTGGGGACCAGATGAAGAAATAAGAGGAGACGAGATGTACATGAGCAGAGGTGCGTCACATGTCAAAAGATCCCAAAATGCCAATTTAAAAAGCTCTTATGATGGAAAACAAAAGCAAGTTATTATCCAAAATATTAGGCATGATGCTGTTCTGATCAATAGACATTAGCCTAACTGATTGATTGCAGGCGTGAGGGTGCCAGTCAGGTAGATAGGTGGCTACTATGAGGCCAGTTTGTCATCATCTAGTGATGATAAGGGATGATGTGACCTGTGAGGCACTCATCATTCATCTCTCAGGCTGATTGTCATTTGACATGAAAGATGATGACAGATTTCAGCACAGACTGAGGGATCATGTTTCTTCTCCTGACAAAGTGATACAGAGATGATTTTTACGTTGTAGCGGACAACAGGGCAATCAGTCACTTCGGAAAAAGAAGAAACTCAAATCTTAGCTTATTATTTAAGAGAGATAACATTAGTGAAAAAAACAACAAAAAGAAGGTGGAAACAGGTAATAAAAATGAAATGATTGTCTTTCCTCTCCTTCATCCTTTTACGTTCAATTGACACTTTTATTTCACTCTCCTGGGCTCTTTCCCACTGTTTGACCGAAGGCTATGATTACAGTCAGTGATGGAGTTCAGGGGGTCTTTGTCTTGTGCAGTCTGTATGATGCGATTCTCATAAGATATTACTAGTAAATAATTCATACTCTTACTTGCACAATAGTAGCACAAAACTGCCTTCATCCATTGGACTGCAGACGTTCTGAAGGTACACACACACACACACACTCACACGTCCGCATATAATAAAACAGCAGCATAACACAAACACTTCCAGTAAAGGATAATTCTGCAATTTTTTTTCAGACTTCAAACAACCTAGCACCAAAACACAAACATACGCTTCGCAGTTTTGGCCATTTTGTCTCAACCTGAAGAGAAACGTGCATGAAAACATGTCAAGTTTTCAAGCAGAGATGAGTTTGTTTGCGGCCTCTAATGTATGCGCACTCAGAAGCAAGAATGCAAGGATCATTTCCATCACATTAGATGTACGGCTCATTTGCATACAGAGCCAATTTAGCTCTTGTGACCCACGGAGCCAAACAAATATATATTCCATATGTCTGGAGATATATTCCATATATCTTTTATGTATGATATGGGCTGCATTAAAACGGATTGCGTATACTAACAGAAATCTACTTGATGGAGTCGGAGGATTTAAAAGCCACGTTGTTTTATGACCTTTGACAAACAATAGGTATGAATGTACTTAAGGGGACAGTTGGGAACAATTTCCAGACTTCTAAAGGTGCCTCATTGGTCTTTTCCATCAGAAATATAAAAAGTATAAGAATGTCAAGTTGAAAGCTGCTCAGGATAATGTATGGATCTGTATGGATCCTGGGTTCCAGTATTGTGATAGCTGATGTTAAAAACATTTGAAGATTCCACAAGGATAATTAGATAAACCCTAGAAAAGATTAACTCAACAGAGAAGGGTTTTCTAACTTTATTTCCAACGTAAAAGTGGAAAACGTAAATTACTTTTCTGATTTCAAAGAGGTTTGAATTTAGAGTTTGTTTATTCAGGAAATTAAAACCAGAAAACAATCTTGTTAGCGATTCGTCTCGCTCACCTTGTCAGCCTTACTGTGATGTGTTTTAGGACACATAAACCCAGCATGACAGTAATGTGCTTACTGTGAGAACAGTAACATTTTCATAGTAAGAACAATCAAGTTTGACAAAAAAATAAATCAATAACTGAACCCAGAGATGCAACAAAAACAAATCTGGAGTGAAAAATAGAGATGTGGATAAATATAAACTGCACCTCAAGGCAGATGTGACCAGATGTTAAAAATCTAATAGTTTTACTGAGGTTGTCCATGTGACATGAAGGCATCAGGTTACAGATTTGCTAAAAATCAAAGGGCAGCTCTTTAATGACACCCTGTGTCTCACTGGTTGTTATGCCTTCAGGGGTTTTTGGGAAAAACACAAATTATAAGTGAATTTCTATCAGCTCCCCACTCTGTTCCAACTAAACACCTCATTATATTTAATACCTTCCTACATTTATCAATTATTTTCTTAATGTCCACTGCCACAACACTCTCTTTATTCACTTGAGCCTTTCTAATTTCATGCTCTTAACATAAAACTGGATTCCGTCTGGAATTTGCTGCTGATGGGCTTCAGCTGGGATCACACCTGCCAGCCGCACCCTGCAGAGGAGAAAGGTATGAGAGCCATACAGACACACCCATTAACCTGCTGAACACAACTCTACAGACACAATAGAAAGAGTGCTTACTGCTGTTTATTGCCGTGAACATCAAAATGCCACAATTTATCCTTTGTGGCTAAAACAGTCCACTAAAGTTCCACTGACATTTGGGGAGAATATTAATCAAAAGAAGGATTTGGAAAGCTTTAGTTTTCATGAACAGACATTTGAACACCATAGATTCTCTGAGGATTCTTAAGATATTTTTGGGGCTTCTGTACCTAGTTTTGCAGTTAAGTGAAGTGACTTCAAAACGCCTCAGGTCAGCATTGTAGCGAGAACTTCACCCCCCGCAAACAAGCAGCAATGGCCCAGCTAGCTCTAGCAAAGGAATTGCTTGATGCAACAATGGAGAGGAATTACATTTGTTCTCATTTAGCAAAAAATGAGCACACCAGAGGATGGTAAAGAGACACTTTTAAGTAGAGGGTGGTTGTGAAATCCATAAAGTCTGAACCATAATTTGATTTTTGAACTATTTCACCAAAAACCAGTGAGATCATGCACATAATTTTTATCAGTGGTTACCTTTTGCTGTAGTATTTGATTCTCCCAAACTGCACAAACAATTAACCATTTTATTTACTTAACAGTGTTGAAAGATGAAGACCACGTGTAATGTTAAGAAAATGTAAATACTTTTAGTATCAAACTATTATATAGTCATGAGCTTTAGTGTCTTTTAGAAATGATTTTTTATCATTCAAATTGGAGCGACTGCTCCTTTAGCTAACAGTTTGATTCTCCTAAAGTACTCCTCTATATAACTCAAAAGTAATTGTGTAGCAATATATAGATTACAGTGATATTTTAAAGCAACTGTACATAATGGAAGAGGGGCAAAAGCTATACTGAGTAGTTTTTATTGGAGTTAAGAGAGGGGTGATTAGGTAAGCATTAATGTCTTTCTCTAAATATTTGACATGACAAGTAATACACAAGCAGGAGAACATGCTGCAAAGCAACTGCAGCTGGATGGTGATTACACATACATTTATGTATGTATGAAGGTCATCCTCTGATTAGTTATTGATCTGCACTGACTCTATGCTCTAATGTTTCCTCAATTTACCTGCAGACTGTCTGCATCTGTAGTTATGCAGTGTGTGTGTAAAGCAGAACTATACAATGCAATGTTGCATGTAATCACCCAGCAGAGATGGCAAAGAGAAGAAATGGGGAAATGGCGATGTAGCCTTTTGCACCTGACCTCTCAGTACTTTTTAGAAATGATTTGTTTTAAGAAAACAGATACTTTACTGTAGATTCATGTACGAGTAAAGGCCAAAAGGCTGATTAGCTCAGTGCAGAATTTCTGTGTCTTTGAATCTTTAAGTTGAATAAGCTAGATGGTCTATTTTTCTTTAAGTTAATCAAGGCCTGTGGGTCAGATGGCTGGAACATAAGTATTAAAACATTCAGCTAACACTTATTTGCAAGTGCAGCTCAATATATTTGACAGAGCATTGAGAGAAAGATTTTTAATACAGAAATCAAATGTTCTATCATGACCTTTAGAATCATGAGGAAGATTTGCTGTCTTGAAAGCAGATGACAGCCATGTTATCTGCTTGGAAAGGATCACTGTTTATTTTTTATCAAGTCCAAACTCAACACAGCTGGGCACCAGCAAGTTTCAGACCAGTAACATTTTTTAAGTTTCATGAAGATGCTGATTTCCTCTCCCAGCAGGACTTGGCAGCTATCTATGCTGCCAAAAACACAGACAGCCTGTTCAATGACCATGATACTTCTGTCTGACTTCCCAGCAAACTCTCTGAGCCCTATAGACAATCTATGGAGTATTCTCAAAACAAAGTAGGAAGAGAACCAGCAGACTGAGCAATGCAGAAAAGCAATGGGCTGCAATCTGGGCCTCCTTCACACCTCAGCAGACCCACAGACTGCCTCCAGCATTGCCTCCATGCCACTTTGGATTGATGGTCTTGAATCATGAAAGACTGCTGCTTCCTGATATTTCTGTTTGGAAACATTTTAATTGATGTGTTGAGATTTTAATTTACTTAGATTATCTTTTAGTTCTAACTCACGTTTTGAATCAGTATTCAGTTGTGCACTTTATTTGTGTTTGTGCCTTTGGGGCTCAGTGTTGTGTAGTCCATGTAAATTAAAAGGTATCTGAAAATACAAGATTGTGAAAGAATAATGTGAATCGTGTGAATAGAATCCCAAACTAAATAAATCCATCACAATCTCAATTCTTCAGAATCACTATCCTTTCCTGTCTATTTGGTTTGCGCTAGCTAAGTTGCCTACACACACCAGGCCCTTATCAGTAACACTTGTGGGCATACCTTCATGATAGTGATTGCCTTGGAGAGTAAACCTGCATAACAAGGCTAATTAATTCATCAGAAACCCACAGAGAATGCATTTTTGGCAGATAATCTGAGGGTATGCACGCATTTTGGAGATATTTACATTGGAACTGTGCACCTGCTCTGTGCTTTGTGATGGGGTGCCTGCATCTTCCTCACAGCCAGTATAAATTATTTTTACACTCAGACTGCATGGCAGGTGTTTGTAGGATCCAGTGACTGCTGATTGTTTGGACGAAGTTGCAGGAATATTTATGTGTCCTCAGGGATTTGCTAGACTATAATTTTTAATTAGTTTGTCTACATCTTCAGGAAAGCTTGTATTGACACACTATCCCACTTTATCGTTATGATTTTCATGTGGTTATTTTGTTTTATTTCAGCTACGATAATTAAAGTTTTAAAACTTTAATTATTAAAAAGCATTAATTATCATAAGCTTTTATTTAGCTTAATTTATGCTGTGATAAAACGGTGTGTTAAAGTTGCAGTGCTTTGGCTCAGTATCTGTTTACAGTCATGGGAAAAAGAACAGAAATTCAACAGCTTGTAGAAACCCCATTAGCTGCAATAACTTCAACATCTTACATTATCATTTTGGAAGACTGATGTTGTTGTGGAAAAAATATGATGTCTTCTACATTGAAGATATTCTATTCAAAAATGCATGTACTGCAAGTTTAAACATTAAGAGAATTAGTGGAATTTTGCATCCTGTTGTGCTTTAAAGTATGTTTTCCTTTCTGATCAACGCATGTTTCAGACCTGGGATGGTAAATTCATTGTTTGGCTGTGTCAGGGCTGGATGTTGTTTGCGCTGTATGAAACCACTACGATCCACATGAAGAAAAAGTTGGTTTCACATTTAATTTCCGACATCAGAGTGGGTGCATTTTTAAGTGTTGCAGAAAATACTGTACAGATTGAAATATAGGTGATGGGTGAGTTGTAATGCTCATGAGGCACATTTTTTGACGTATGCAGAACATCTATGGTGCTGCAATAACGATATGTATTAAAGTTTTCCATTGAAAATCACATTGAACTATAAGGCTGAGACGCGATGAGGTATTGCATTCTTCCATCAGTTTGAAACTGATGGAAGAACTGTGAATGTTAAACAGGAATGGGAAATTAGCAATTTCCCATTTGTCAGTAGAGCATATTAGGGAAATTAGGTGGTTTTCCTTCAACACCAACACATTCTACTATCAAAACCAAGATAAGTGCTTGATTTTTTTTTTTTTTTAAGTTTTAGTTGCAACTTTTGTAGCTCTACCCTGCTTAGAGTGAGTGTGGTTATGTGATTGCAATCAGTAATGTTAAGTTTGTCTATTAATCAGTAACAGAGAAAGGATAATTGCTTTTTTGAATTGCACAATAAAGGGTCCAGTTTTCTGAATAACCTTCAACAAACTGTTTTATCCTCCGCTCTCTTTTCTCTATAAAACTTTTTTTTCTTAATATGCTTTCCACAGAAAATTATTGATTCTTAATGCTTTTATTTTTTGTTGGTAAAATGACTAAAACTAGAGATATGGTGCGGTTTTCAACAAAGACTGATATCCATTGTTTGTAATGATTACAGCTTCATTCTACTGTGTTCTGTCAAACACTGAAGTTTATTCTTCTAAGTTTCCCCTGTAAACATTGTCATTGCATGATTGCACCAAATTTGTTATTGATCTGCTTTCAAGGATAGTTTTTCACAAACGGGGGGTGTTCACATTTGGAGATGAGCAAGAATTGTTGAGGTAATAGGGTGCTACTAGGACTTTGTGAAATGTTTTTAAATCATTAAAAACTGTCAAGTGGTGACTATACCCATAAACTTTAGTAATATTTGATGTAAACGCTCACATGCTTTTTTTGTTCTGCTTCTTAAAAATGAATGGAACTTCCATGAAAGGTCATATCCAATATGCAACATTAATATTTCCATTCTTAGTTTGACTGTTTATCTTTGACAGCTTCTTTTATTTATTTATGTACAAATTAATTTTTAAAAAGTCCAAAAATTGTCTGGAACATAATAGTTTTGGAGAAGAGGCTGCTAGCACGAATAACACTATTGCTCAGTCATTTCAACAGCTTATAAAGTAGCATGATTTTAAATGCATTAACTGAGGATATAAGGCAGTGGCCTCTTTCAAGATAGTACATTCTGCCATAAAACAACATTATGGTTGAGATGTACATTTGGCCTCCAGATTTTCAAGAACTGGTCATCTATTGGATGCCCTGGATAAACAAGACCGATCCATGGTGAACCTCACAATTTACAGAACAGTAAGTGTTTTTGGCAGGAAAAATTATGCTGTGCCTCACTGAAGTATGTGCATCTTCAGTTTCTAGTTTTCTGTGCATAATTGTCTCAATGCCACTTGCATGACATTTCCCATTGACAATTTAATACAAAAGATGAATAGCATGAAATTAACAGCTATATGGATGTTTGTCCCGGTGGTGAAATGACCATCATTCTAAGTTTTCTACTTCTCCAACAAACCACTGGAATTGAGATCAAGAGGAGAGTTGGAAAAAAAATTGCCGAAAAGAGTGGTAAATACAGATGGATTAAGAAAGATTGATTTTATGAGGTGGGCAGGACGGATGGAGGGGATATAGATGGTTTGGAGGGAGAAAAAGAGTGAAAAAAGGGTCAAGCATAAAGACATGGCTGACGGATAAAAACAGATTGCTGTTTTTGTGTTTTTCAGGTTCAGTGAACTGAAACATCCAATGGCTATTTTCAGTTTATTGCATCAATTTGTTGGTCCATAATCCGTCCACACATTCATCCATTTGTCCATTGCTTCTTTTCAAATCAAGAACTCTTTGCATTGCATTTTTCATATTTATGTAATGAATCTACGATGAGTCTATGCTGGTCTGTGACTTGCATCAAACAAGGAGTCTTCAGATTTTGTTGACATATGTGAAATAAAAAACTGGTTTTGCATGCAAGAACTTTGAAATGTTGCATTCTTAAATTAGCAGAAGTTCTTTGCAAATCAGTGTTTCATTCCAGCTAGAGCCAAATATTTGAACTCTTATTTTTCATTATGAGGTGAATAAGTTGTTTATTTATAACTGCAAGTTCTGGCTCATGTCTTTTTAAGTGAATTCTTGTTTAGTAGAGTCAGCGACGGGCAAAGAATGGCAGCTAAAAACAAGCTCAAATATGGATGACATATGAATTTTTTTCCATGTGCTTAACCTTGACTTTGAAAGACCGTAATGAGATATAAGTATTGTGATTATAAAGTGCTAACATTTCAAGCAGAGCAGCAATGGCAGCTTTTTGTCTTCTACCTCATAAAATTATAAAATCAACTCCTTTGGTTAGAATTCCTTGTTATCTTGGACATTTCGGGGCTGTAGCTGAATTACTTTCAGAAAACTGGAAGAAAAAGTGACGACTTACACATAATGCACAGAAAAGCCTCAATCAAGGGCAGCAAATTCTTAAAAAAATTGAATAGTTGTTCAGATTCCTCATTTGCACAAATGAAACATTTTGAATTATGCTTTCTACATTTTTTTAAGCTCTGCAACAGTCCTTTCTCTGATCTTTTCTGCATGTTCATGTTTGTATCCCTTCTGTCAAATGTCGGTTATGACAATATGACTTCACATATAATCACTGACAGGCTGGCAGATCAACAGCAACCTCACATCAACACCTGAGGAAACACAAACAGCTGAATGAATATGGGGAAATCAGACAGGCACTCAAGAAAGCTGAGGAAATTATTTGGTTTCAGGCTGTTCTTAATATGGGACAAGCGTTATTTGCTTAGTTTCTTTAGATTATGATTAAGTATTATTAAAATGCATTAGATGACATCAAATTAATTTAAAAACAAATATCCCGAGAGGATTCTTCATGTCAGAAAGTTCTCTGAATATTTGTTGGGAATATGCAAGGTTTACCTAAGAACACTGCCAGAAGGTGTTTTTTGTGTAGAGAAGGCCGTTATGGCAAATAGTGCTCTACTAAGCGATAAAGATGCTTGTCTTGAAGAGATAGAATAATCAAATGCTACAGTAGACATTAAAAATGGGAGTTTATATGGATTTGAACCACTTCTTTTAGAAGTTCAATATATATGAATCACCGGGCTTCTTGCTTTTTGTTCTTTTTGTTCCAAATATCTAAAATATTTTTAAAAATGCAGCTTGAGAAGCAGAAAACAAAGTACCTCAAGATTATATCACTTGACATGCTTGACATTTTGTAAAGTGGCCAATAATTATAAGCATTTTGATGGTTTCAAGAATTTAGCTATTTGCAGATGGCAGCTGATCTAAAATCCCACAAGAAGGGGCTGGCTTTTTGTTTTGCAGTGGTTAGTTCCCTGTGTTGGAGGTGGACAATCCTGCGTGCAACTATATATTCTTCGAGCTGGTCAAAATGTCATGCATAAATGTCATGCATAACAGGTGAAAGCAGCGTAAGGACAAACTTGCTAAACTATGACTGAATGTTTGTGGCAATCAACTTATCCTGTGTTTTCAAATACGCTTTCTGTTAATATGGGCTGATTATGAAAAGCATATAGTTGCATCATTGAAGAAAAATTTAAATTTTCTTTGAAATGCACTAGCAGTTCATTACACGGTAATGATCTGTGGCAAGATGTGAAATAATTTAATATCCTGCTTTCCAGTTTATACTCCTGGTATCTTGTGGTGTTTCAAAGCTTTATAACTATTTTTGTTTCCCACAGAGAAAACAAAATTAAAACATTGATGTTATTGCACTTTCATTGCTGAACAGATGCTAGATTGATGCGACGACGCATCACTTTTAAAGCTTCCAATTGATCTTCCATCAAGTCATCGGCTGATGCATTAATGCGTCTCCTCTCTCTTTTCTTTTCACCTCATTATCAGTTGTATCACCAATGATAAATATGTGCACCCACGTGTGCATCCCCACATCCACGTCTTTCTCTGTGTTTCTGTGTGTCTGTAATTATCAGTGTGATAATCAGGGCTGCATTTAAATGAGAATTAAAAAGATTGGTGCCAGAGCGGATCTGACCTCTCAATGAACTTCTATACACATACAAATAGAAATGGCTATAAAAAGTCACGCATTCATGCACACATTTACTTTGATTAATAGACATATTTCTAGTTTTTTTAAACACGGCTTTGCATGATAAGGCATCACACACTTGCTCATGTTAGTTTTTCCCCTTGTTTTGACTGTTTTTACAGTCATTTGCATCAGCAAATGCAGATGAAAGTAATGCAAACTTGGAAGTAATTACTAATTTATTCTTTACTAGTTTAACATCCTAATGAACACTGTTAAAGTTTAACAACAACAGCTGTGAGGAGTGAAATGAGAAAATCAAAAGCTTTGTCAACTTTCATTGTCAGACACTTGCCACATTCAAGTTGAGAAATCTAGACCTATTATAACGTTAAATGCATTTTATGGGAACCATACATGTGACTTCATACATTGAGCCTTAAATGAGCTGAGGCACAGTCCATAGAGAATTTAGTTCAGCAGATCTACATTACCCTCAGCAACGCTTTGTGTAAATGAATTTATTGCTCATTACTTCTGGGGGAATTTTTTTCTGCCTTGCGGATGAGCTGTATTCTCACATATTGTAGATGAATGCTTGTGCAGGTGTAATGAATTTCATAAGGCATTTACCAGATAGTATTGAAAAAAGAACAAAAATATAAAGGCAAACGGAATAACTCTAAGGTCCAAGCAAAGGGCTTTATACATTTTTTTTTAGTCTGGCCTGCATGTCCTTATATGGATATAACTCGGCAGATATGCCAAAAAACAGAAAAACACCAGCACAGATTACAGTTTGCCTGCCCAAAACATACTATAGCATGTAACTTTGCTAAAGTTTGTAGCATTAAGAGCCAGTGGGAGTCAATGATTGAATGGAGGTCAGGGCAACCACCCCACATTACCAACATGCAGCAAAACAGACAAACTCCACTTAGAAAAATGTCATTCTATGCAAAAAGAAACTTCATATTATGCATCAGAACAGGATAAATATTGATCTTGTTTTATAAAATTAATTTCAACCTTAGTTTGTCACAATATCTGAAAGATAAGTACAGATGCACATAAAACTCATATAAAAGCAGAAAATCTATCTTAATTGAATTCCAAATCGTATGCAGATACTGATTTCACCAATTTTACTCAGCCATGGCCTGGGGGTCATATTAGCTTTATATTGCACACATTATGTAAAACATGATCTTAGTGAATCATCGTCCGCTCCCTGTGACATACTGAGCATATTGCTCAGTACGGAAAGTAGGTATTGACTTAAAACTGATATAAACATTGTTGTATCTGTATAAATGCAGCCCTAATTTCATCAGCTTTAAAAGAAGGGAGTAATGCTGGTGAAATGAAAAAATAACCCCATAAGATTAATCCTATGGGCTAACTTTCAAAAAAATATATATTTAAATAGTTAATCTTTGGTTTTATTTCATTTTCTTCAGTCAGTGTTTTTCATTGAACTCCATGTCCTCCTCAGGAAACGGAACATATTATTGATATGATTTTTAATTGTTTTATAAATTTACATTGCTAATCTTACAGATCATTTTGGGTTAGTTTTTATTGCATTAATGTGGTGTTGATCATCTGAGTTTTTTCATGCACTAATGATCAGACATAGATTCAGAAAAGTAAAAAGCACCACTGGAGAAAGAAATAGATTTTAGACACCACTTTGTATTTTATTTCTCCAAGATGACGTCAACACATGAATAAATTCTATAGACTTAATGGCTTGATATCCATTCATCACCAACGGTGAAATGTCCAAAACAAAACACAAAATTGAGTTGAGGATTCAATAGTTCCTCATAATTACAAAACAGATTATAAAAAGGCAGAATATGCATTTTTCAGACAGTCCCATTTTATAATTTAATTGCATTAGTTTCAGCTGTTATGGAAATGCTGGATATCGAAACCAACTCAAAAGAAATTTGATGTTGCCTCAGAGCCCTCTCTGGCGTTTTGAAATTGACCTCTGTCTCTTTAATATCCTTCTGGCCTCTTCTGACTCGTCCCCTTCTGGAAAACATCATCACAACTGTCTTCCATGCTGTTTGCAATTAAGAGCTCAGCAGTTCCACCAGGTGTTTGCTGACTGCTGCTGCTACTAGTCTAGAGGAGTGGCCCCTCTGAGCTGTGGTTAAATGGGTGAAGCATTGTAAGAAGAGGCATTTGGCACCCCGAAATGGTTTTCACGGGATTCAAAGCAGCTCTGGGTGGAGTTTTGAATAGGGAATACCGTTATAACAAAAATCCCAATTTTTCATAACAAACAATAATATATAATTTATTTATACTATTTTGCAAACTTTCTTTTAATAAGATGCCATTTCTTTTCCATGGTAAGTCCTTAAATTGGTACACACAGTTTTTTATTGCTCAGCACACATTCCTGTTATTTACCTCAACAATCTTGATGTGTTTTTTTTTTTCTTTAAATACATATTCTTACCGTAGAAGTTTTATTAAACTGTCTTTTTTTTCAGCCATTTCAGTGAGTTTACTGACTCAAACTGTCATTTTAACACCAGTGTCAGTGACTGCTTTTTCTTTGAATCTAATTTTTCTGAGTGTGGTAAGTAAACACTCAGAGAGACGGTCACATTTTCATCTATTTATATTGGTAAAGTACCATTTGTGTATCTAATGGCTCATTTTTGTATCAACACCATTAGTTGAAATAGAAAGCAATATATAATCATAAATATAGTCCACTTATCTGTTTCAGGTATATGCATAATTGGGTCCTCAAAAAGGGCATTTCTGTGACGGTGCAACAGAAATGATGGGCAGACTTCAAACGGGAATGCAATGCATTCAAGTAGAGTATAAATATAGCCAAGAGAGAATCGAGATCAGAGGGTCAATTCATTTGCATCAATATTATACTGTTAGTCTTTTCATTTATGTACACATGATTTTAGTCTAAACCAAGTGGCTATAGAATGAATTGTTGCATCCAGGTGCACCTTTTTGATATCATAGTTTTTGCGTAAACAGTCTGTCAATAACCAAGAGCAAAGTATATACTAACATGGTCTAATAAACTGCAAAAGCAAGACCATGGTGTGTTAATTATAAACTGCTAATTAATGTTGATTTATAAAAATTCTGCCATTGGTTAATTACAATCTCACAGAGCACATGCATTATTTGATTACATGGATTTAAATGTTTTCTATTGTGAGACTCTAATAATGTAAACAAAACAATAAACCATCTGTTAATGTATAAAAGACAGCACAGGAGGAAGAGGTTAAGTCCTCTGTTTATCAATTGAAACTTCAGATTTGTTGAAATGGGATTCTTTGGCATTGCTATCACCAGTCGGGTTCTCATCTGCACCAGACAACCATTGATTATCTCATTTTATAGAAACGAAAATAAGTTCATGATTGAATGTCAATCTAGACGCTAGTCAGTGTAGCTAATTTTAAAGCCAAGTTGCCACAAAACAATGTGTTTTATTTGAACAGTTTAAAAATTTATTAAAAAACAAAATTCTTACTTGCAATGTGAAACGCTACTCATTATATTTGTCTGTTTTGAAAATTAGGTCAGAAATAACATGTAAGAGAATTTGTCAGTAGGTGTGCCCAAAATGTTCCAGTAGATTATAAAGTCCAATTCCTTCACAGATTCAAGGTTTTGGTGCGACAGCACTTAGATCCCAGCTCCATTTTAATTCAACACGTCAAAGATGATCCCTGAGCTAATATGGTTTAGGAAAACCAGCACTTGAGGGGATTAGGAAGACGGATGAGAAACGAAGTAATCAGACTAGAGTATAAGGAACAGGGAAAGAAGGTCGAATCAGGTGTAGGGTCACATAAAGAGCGAGGCAGAGGAGTGAAGGAGAAAGATGAAGAGAAACAAGCATAGGGACAAAGACAGAAGGATTATTATCAATCTTGCCTTCCCAAAGGTATCTGACATTTACTGAATAGTTGGCCACTCCTAATGCACAACTGTGCAGAGTATTAGAGGACCCCGCAGGATCAAATCAAATGGTAAACATGCTAGAGGGACAGTTGGTAAGAGACAATTTGCAGAAGAAAAAAAACTGAAAAAAAAGGAGGCAAGCTTGGATACAGCTACAGTCATAAATTAGTGAACGAGAGACGAGAACAGAAGGACGAAGAATATCTAAAACCCACACAGGACTGTGGTCACAAACAAAACTCCCAGAACTTCCCCTCCTGTGCCATTTGAATATTTCCTATCCTGCTACTGTTCTGAAGAAAACCACCTTTTTTGAATTATTTTTGGATAGAGTCAGAAGCTGTAAAACTGGTAAAATAATACCAAACTAGAGAGACAGAGTTTCATGGAGTGAATATGAACCTTCGCTGCTGGAGTTCAGCTTTCCACCTGTGTGCAATTTAGAACACAAACTGCTTGAAATTCAGCAACTAAATTTCCAAAAGTCTTCACTTGTCAGACTTTCCACACATATAAATTCCATTCCTAATCTATTTGGTAAATGATATATTCTTAATCTATAGCATTTGTTGTAATGTTGGTTCACCTTTTGCAGCTATAAGAGCGTCAACTCTTCTGGTAATATCGCAAAGGTTTACGATTGGTTTGGTTCTTGTCCACTCTTCCAGATGTGCATTATTGAGATCAGGCACTAATGTTGAACATAAAAGCATACATGACAGTCTCCATCCCCAAAGCATAAGAAAACGAGACTCTTCACAGATCCCCGAGTTCCTCTGTGCCAAAATTCTTCACCCAAACTTTGGTTGTACTCAAAGATAACGACAACTTTGAGAAACTTTCTAGAGTTTGATTAAATATTCTCAAAGTGTGAACTGCAGCTGGAAGGAGTGTTTGAAGAGGCACCACTCGCTGACCTCCTGCTTCCCTCCAGAGACGGAATCTGCATCTTCATAAAGTTCAGGCTTAAACACATATTTGGAGTAATGACCATGAAGGTGACGTACACAAAAACAACAATCCAGACACGGTGAAGGGCCTATGAAGCAATGTGAAGTTTCTTTTCATCAAAGCCTTCGGCATACATGAACCTACATGAACCTACTTTAAGAACTGCAACATTTTGCAGTTCTTATTATTCTGATGCATTTTAATCTTATTAACTGAATTTGGGGTTTTAATCTGCCACATGCCATATACACTAAACAGAAATAAATGTTTAAAACTTTGAGTAATGAATCCATATTTCATCTATTGAATTTGAATTACTGAAATACATTCTTGTTTCAATAATATTCAAATTTATGGAGTTGCACATGTACCTACTGTCTGATGCTCATGGCCATCTTATTAAAATTCATTCCAGGTATGATTGTCAAGCAGCAACAGAAGACAAAATTATGTTTATAGAGGCTTATTATTTTTAACGAGATAAATTAAGGCTTTATGGTAAGCATCGTAATGGCAGGATCCTTTAACAAAAGAGGAGCGGAGAGATACAGTGAGCTTCTTAGTTCAGTCTCATAATGTTAATGTCACTCTGTTTGTTGCTTCGTAGGGGAAAAGTGACTCACAGAACTTGTCATGGTGGTCAAAACAAAGGCTGCGATCCTCCAGGTGAGCAGGAGCAGTTAAGCAGCGCAGACAGGTTTCCACAGTTATTCCCAAGGTAAGGATTTGGATTAGCTGAGAGTAAGTTATTCAAACTTTCCAGAACAACAAGACTAACTCTTTGGTCTTCAGGGTACTGCTCAGATGAATAAAATAAAAGTAATGAACTGACACTGAGGATAGAGGAAAGTAGGGCACAGACACTTGTTGAAGTACATTCTTTAACATGCTAGAAATGGTAGGAGGCCACTGAGATCCTGAAAGTGCTCACTCTTTTCTACAGAAATCTCAAAGATTTAAAGGGGGGGATGTTATGTAAAATCTACTTTTTTTGAGTTTTATATAATGTGTTGCTTTGATACTTTCATGTATGTTTCAGAAATGCTTTTCACACAATTCATCGCCTCACAAAGTGCTCCTTCCCCACACAGTTCCCCCCAGACTAGTGGCAGCTCCTTCCCCACACAGTTCCCCCCAGACTAGTGGCAGCTCCTTCCCCACACAGTTCCCCAGACTAGTGGCAGCAGCAATTAGCAAACATCTGGTAGAACTACACATGTGCTAATCATATGAACTGCCTCTTGGTACAGTGCTCCTAAGAACAGTTGTAAACTGCATTATGGAGAAATGTGTTGACATTCTGAAGGCAAAGTGTCGGAAAGAGAAGGAGCTTCTTAAAGACACAGAGGCAATTTCAAGGCATCAAATGCAAAGTGAAAGTTTTTTTATTTTTTATAAATACAGCATTTTCATAACAACTCCACATAAGATAGTTACTTGATTGTGCTATAAAATGACACAATGTGTTTAGAAAATATTAACATTTGGATGTTAAAATTAGCCATTGTTTTTACTGTCAACCTGCCAAGGAAACATACATCCTTCTATTGTCTATGCCCACTTATCCTTGCAGGATTGTGGCTGTAATAGATGTTTATTTTAACAAATTACACAAAATAACTGATTTATTTTGCAACTGACTTGACTGGCTTGATTTCTGTTGCAGGAAGAGATTGCATTAGTTTCTCCGGGCTGCGATGAGGTTTCCAGGTCTTTGTTTGATCATAAAACACAAATCCACACACTAAAATTTGGTTTGAGAAAAGGGTAATGATTTTTTGTGATGGAGTGACTGAAGTTTGTCACTCCATAAGAATTTTTCATCTCGGAACATTACACTAAGATTGCATCATTGCCTGTATTTCCTGTTTAAGAGACTCTCTTGTGTGTCTTTGCATGTGTGGGTGTGTGTGTGTGTGTGTGTGTGTCAGAAAAAAAATAGAAGAAAGATTTTACTGGTCTGCACGTGTGCGCACGCAGAATGGCAATGAAAGTTTTCAGATTTTGTCCTCAACTCGATGATGCCTGGAAGATGTCAAAAGTCCTGATGTCATGATGATGACATACTGTTTTCAGAAAATAAAATAAAACTGAAAAATTTAATCTCTTTGAAGCCAGACATGACCACATTCTCTTGATCCAGGGAGCATCCACAGGGACCATGGTTGACATCTCATAACTTATAAACAAGACCACTGAAGTTTTCTTTTACATCCTGCTGGCCTGTAGGAAACATCAGAATCTTTTACTAAGGAAAAACTAATTCAAGTATCAGATTAAAACCTTTTCAATCAAGAGGCTAAACAGAAAGCTTTGAAGTTATGACTTTCCGCCTGGAATTACCAGACATATTGAGCTGCCGTTCAATATATCAGCACAAATGAAAATGATCTGAGTCATCCCTTTTTCACTTTAGTTTTGCAGTGACTGGCGTAAACAAAAACAGCAAAGGTTCAAAGGAAAACTCAAAGGCTACTGATTAAAATCACTTGACAAAAAGATTGCAAGAAAGTACACAAATATGATGATTAAAAATGTTTAAGTTCAACTACTTTTTAAAGAGCTGCAATAAATCAGCAAATCATAGAGCAAATAATTTGGGCAGTGTTAAGCATAAAAAAGCAACCAATGTGGTATTTGTTGGAAGGCTGCTGATTTTTATACATTTCTCCAGCTTATTACGATTTTATAAGTTTAGCTTTATAAAACACTAACTGTTTTATCAGGGCTTTTGATAAAGTTTTGATAATTTTTATAGTGACTTTTCTAAGCTACTAAAGCTTATAATCATTTTTTTTATGGTGAAGATATTTTTTGATAATAATCACCTGTAAGCAAAGAGTTTCATTTATTTAATTTTTATTTTACACAATTAAATCCACTTTCCATGAAAGATGAAATTAGCCATAACATAGCCAATTTAATTTTCTCGAGCTTTAGGGGTTTTTTTTTCCCCCATAAACGATTCTACAGTAAATAACTGCACTTTTAAAAGTTGAACTTTATCACTATTCCAGTTCAGAATATACTAATTTGATGCTCGGTGTGTATCACATTTCAATATTTCAAGTGAAATATTGAATGAACTTGAATGGTTGTTTGAAACAGCTTTTCAAATTCTGCTTGCAAGTTTTGTTAATACCCTGGTAAGAAACTCAAGTTCTACTTTTGCATCCCGGTACACGCAGACTGTATCTCTTTACTGCCTCCTGGGTGAATGTTTTTACCACTCTCAACGGGTCGAACAGAGGAAATTCAGGGTCATTGAGGCAGAATCTCATTTCCCTCAATCCAGCCACATGACAGGACAGATGTAGTTGAGAGATTTATGGTGTTGAGCTCGTGCTGCTTCATTAGGAAGAGCTGAACATCTGATGATGGACTGGCCTCTGTAGTATCTTTTACTGTCCGTGCAGCTGTTTGGTGCTGTGGTCGGGTCGGGTAAAATCTGGATGGCTGCCATCTAACTTCTCAGGGTGGGACACAGGCAAAGAGGACCAGACCAGAAAGGTCCAATCAGCATCTTCTGTATCTCTGCCAGGAAGCTGCAAGGGCCATTAAGCATGATATCACAGGCAGACAGCTTCCAAGTTGTTTATCATCACCACCCCGGCTCTGCATGACGGATGCAATAGTGAGCACTCGCAGTATAGCAGGATCGCTCCAGCACTGCATGTTGCATGGAGGCTATAATACAATATCCATTCCTTGTCAATCTCTTGAATCCTGCTGGGAGCCCTGGGCAAGAATCCACCCTTTGCAGCACACTGGAGCTCCTTAATCTCACCGCACTGTCTACAAAACTTCCTCTTAACGTGTCCAAACGCTCCGTGCTGCTGGAACAGTTGCTCCCTCAACCAAAACATTCAGACTGCATGGTGAGCGGAACAATACTTTCTTACAGAAATGTGATTGAATCAACCATGTCTTCTTTTTTTTAATTATTATTATTTATTTATTTTTCAGAAAAACAATTTATCTAAAACTTAAATTGGGCCTTTGTAAGTTTTATTAACTTAATTATGCATCATTTTTTAAAATCTACTTTTACGTTGGTGTGATCTGAAAAAATGTTTGCACCCTTATAAATTGTCTGTTTTTTTTTTGTTATAAAGGTTTGAAATGAAAGAAATGTTGATATCAGATAATCTAAATGGCAGTTCTCACCAAGTGATTTCATTTATTAAGAGGGAAAATAGTCTCTAATCCAATTTGGCACCTTATGAAAAAGTAATTACACCCTTAAAATACCAACTGGTTGTGCAACCCTTGGTAACGGCTTCTATAAAGTATATATAGTTTCATTAAACCACACTGAAAAATTTTACTCTGATCTGTATTATTCTTTTAAAACATTCTTCTGCATTGCCCACAAACAAAGCTTTTCTCAGAGTTGGACAACAAAAAAAAATAATCTACTGAATCTCTGTAAAAGAAGCAAAACATTTGCTTAAGAGAAATGTTTTTTTCCTCCATGCAGCTGTAGGAACTTGCTTCAGGTTTACTCAACGGCTGAGCAAAGTAATTCAGGCCAGTGTGAGTTTGACTTTACTTTTTACCTGCTTTGTTCCTTTTCAAGGTTGTGAGGACAGGAGCCTCTCCCAGCTGTCACTGTAATTATTTTCTCACAAAGATTCACATCCTTCTCAGCTGTCAGGCTGCCGCATTCACTGACGATTCAGTAGTGAAATCAGTTGCAATGTCTACATAGTAAAATCGGCACCTGTAATTGGAGTGCTCTCATGCATTAATCATTTTGTAATAGTCAAAGCTTGTCCTTCTATCAGCTTGCAGTGGAGCACAGAGTTTACTGGAAAACTGCAGATGATTTCTTGACGGGGACAAAAATAATTTAAGGAATCTTAGAAGACACCCAGCAAGGTCCCTGATATTAATTGTTAAAGAAGATTGTATATTATGACTGTCATTTATATACATTGGATATTTTCATCCTTATAGCTTGACATGAATAAGAGAACCAGCCATAAATCAAATCCCTACAAGGTAAAAACAGAAACAGTGAAGCCAATCTGACAACTAAAAGTATCTTAGGTTTCTGACAGACACAAACAACAAATTGAAATTAAGTGAAATTGTGATGCATTACAGGCAAGAAAAAAAAATAAAAAATTCCATGTGCAACTCAAACCCCATCCTAAATTTAGACCAGTTTTACGGTCAAAACTTAAAAACAAATTGCAATTTACCAAAATGCATTAGAGGTTCGGGACTAGGGCTGTATTTTATTTTTTAAGATTATGCTTTCTTTATGGACGGCATCTCAGTGGCACTAGTCACAACTTATGCAAGCTACAGCTGCATCAATCATTCAGTATACATACTGTATTTGTGCACAAGGTCATTTATCTCCTCTCTCTGCTCGCCTCACATTGCAGTTGATTAATTTTGATGTAATTTCGTGCTCCAGATGGATCATCAAAGAGCGCTTTTTCACTGGAAGGAGCTGTAATCTTCAGGATAGCTGGATTTAAACCCCTGTATTTTACTCAGACAAAACTCTCCTCTGGTTTTTATTAAGTCACTCACTTTTTGCTGATGGTAGCAGAGTAATCTGCGCAGATAGCAAAGCTCCTGCCATTGCATTACACTCATATGGCTTTACACAACCTATTCAATTGTAATGGAACTTGATAATTATCTGCTTTGGGAGACTCGGCCAAAGAAGTTAAAAACTGTTTCTTATTGGCATTGCTAAAAAATTATTAATCCTAATCAGTGTGACCAATTTAAGTAATTGCATTTTCTCTGCCTACAATCACACAAGTCTTTGTAGTTAGTCATAATTAAATGCAGATTAAACCCAAATTACTTTAGCTTTGTTTCAGCCAAATGTTGCAGCTGCTGCAGCCTAGGAAAAGGAAAACAAAAGAGAATGTTGCTAGTTTGAATCCCAACTTCCACAAATCCCAGAAATAAACCATGGATTTAATTTCAGAGGGGACTCCATTTCAAGAATAAGAGATTTTTTTGTCATTGCCTCAGTTTCTGTAAATACTACTGTGCTTAATATTCTCTGGTAAGAAGGCTCGAACTTTTTATTAACTAAAGCTGATGTCTTACTTCTACTGAGGCAGGATTACCCATTCAGAATGGCTCTTCAAATCTTAAACTAAAATTAAATGGATATCAACATAGTGCTTGAAAAGCAGTAAGTGATTTTAGCATTTCTTTTTTTCTGAGTAGGAGGGAGTTATTTTTGAAAGTAGATTCCTTCATTACAATTGCTCAAGTGGACTTAGATTAATTAAAAAATTACTTTATTTTCTTGTTGCAAATGTTTGTTTTTTTATCATTCCATCACCTAAAAATTTAATTATGATCCTTCTGCATTACAATAAAACAGAATAATTTATGTGTGTTTTATATTTTTAAAGCTTGCTTGTTTGTCATCGAGTTTTAGGTTGAAAGAGGAAAAACGTCTTCAGTCTGATGCTTTTGTCTCAATTAACCCCTCTTTCTGAAGGACGGTATTGTTTACAGAGAATTTATGATTCATTTTATTTGTTGTTTTTATTTATTTTGAATATTTAAAATGTCTTCCAGTTCCACTTGTTAAACATTCATTAGAATTTAAAATGTAATGATCTTTCACAACTTGTTCTTGTCATTAACATTATTTTACTGGAAAGTGATCTTAAAACAACAATATCATTTATTGTGACATGGAGCAGAAATGTTCTCAATTCCAGTGATTTACTCTTACGAGAAAATACCAAAATAAACACATAAGCCCTCATGTGACACAGAATCTGATCTTTTTTGCCACTCTCTATTTGTTTCCAATCCTTTCTGTTCCAGAGGTTTGAATGGCAGCTCATATAATAGGAAAGAAAACCCTACCTCTCACTTTCCTCATGCAAGCCCTTCAACAGCTGAGAAATTGAACAACTGCTATTTCTGACAGGAACTCAATTAAATCCTGAGGCCACTATAAAGAAGAAGAATGGAGCTTGGTGTTTGTGTGTATGTTTGTGATATAAAGAGCAGAGGGTCCTTCTTCCTTGTCTCTTCCTATATGCACAGTCGGAGACAACAAGGAACAATTTGAGGATTAAAAAGAAACGGACTACGTGAAACCCAACAAGAAGCCAGCACGAAGAAGTTGAGAGAAAGAAAGAGAGTAAACTGGAGATAAGACGTGGAGAGAAGCTGCCCCTGTGGCACAGGGGTGATAAGGACATTATGTAGATTGAAACGCTTCATGCGGGATGAAATCAGCATAAAATAGTTCAGCAATTTTCTTTTTAAACTCCTGTCGTATCTTGCCGTGAAATTATGTATAGATTCCACATTTGGAGGTGTCTGAAAGACGACCTATACTGCCGTATGAAGATAAAGGAGCAGTTCAGATTTGTCCACATCGTGAATTAAAACAAACAGTTGAAAGTGGGAATATTTAAATATGATAGGCATGCAGATGATCAGGGTTGTTCTTGTGTGGACCTCTGTTCGCTACGAATATTTAACAAAAAGTAATTGATCTTGAAATAAGGCTAAAACTGATGATACTTTTTCACCATTTATTTACTGATTATATCTGCTGTGTTTTTGGATTTCTGCAAGATGTGTTTTCCATAAAAGAAGTTTCCAGATAATAAGATGTTTCTGCAGCTATGATAGTATAGGAGACATGAAGATGTCGGGTAAAATGCTTTACCTGGCAATTGCCTTAAAGGACTGACATGTGAAATATTTGAACCTGCACCCATGTATTGACGAAGACGAATTAGAAGTTTCTCCTGCTCTCTTTCCTGCCATAAAATCATCCCCTCCAAGAGGTGTGGGGTAGTTCATGAGCTGGGTAAGAATCAACTCTGTGGTCCATGTAGCAATAGACTTAAGATCAGACTTTGGGTGGATCTTTGCCTTGCTGTGACTATATAATGATGTGATGTGTGTCGTTCATGGCTCTTCTGACTGCGTTCTGTGAAATGGGTCTTCGAACACTTTTGCCTTCAAATAAAGAAACTTAAAGCCAAAGATTAATCCTTCTCTTATTGTTGAAACAGATTCTCATTCTTTGATAAATTAAATTTACACAAATGCCATAACAATTTCCAGAGGCATGTAACACTTTTAGCTTGTAACAAGGCAAAAAATCCAAAACATTCTTCTAAAACAGATGGTGGAGTCTTACGACAAAAGGCATTATCCAAATACTTTAAAACCTCCTATTTTTAGCAGAACAGTTTTGCACTGTAATGTTTTATGATGTGTACTACTGATGTCTATACTGTCAAAAACTGTGAATTAACCCTAAAATATCTGTGCATAACATGAGATGCATGATGTGCTGAAACACTAAAACCCACCGGTTCAGAGTTGCTTTTGAACTCAAATCAATGGAACATTGACCAACATGTGTGATGTGTATTGATGATTTTGATGATGGCACTCAACAAAATACAATGTGTGTGACTGGTTTCTCAATTGGTGAGTGTACGTACTTATGACTTTTCATTTTTGTTTTTATATTGTAAAGTCCTTTGAACTGCCTTGTTGCTAAAAGTGCTGTACAAATAAACTTGATTGAACGATGTATTAGCAACCGTGCTCCAGTCAACATATTATGAATGAAAATGAACCTTTTCAGTCACCTTTTAATTCACCTGAAAGAACTTGTGAGTTATAGGTGTGTCACAAAAACTAAGGTTATTAACTAGAAAATCTGAGACAGCAGCACAAACCAGCTAAAATATAACTCAACTGTTTAATACCATTTTGTTAGATTTGAGGATTGGTTGGGGGTTGTTTCACTTCACATTTTCGGGTGCTTCTCTTCCTGCACTGTTTGCTTCTGATCTCCCATTTTCCACTCTTCACAGTCTGAGAGATTGCCAATATGAACTGAATTTAAATATTTTGAATTGAAATATTTTGACCTCTAGAGAAACTGTTGATTCTTTAAAACTAACATCCTTCTAAGTTAAAGATTATGCCCGTCTTGTGATTTGCGTCCTGGCAGCAGCCAGGGGCTCCCACTGAGCACAGCAGAGGAATATCAGTGAAACTTTCCAGTACTGAGTGAATGAGTCTGACGTTAGACGATGTTTGTCCAACAAATTGCCAGTTTTGTCCTTTGTTTGCTTTCTTAGACAAACTGTTGAGGATCTGAAAAGAAAAGTCTGCTGAACTATCAATGCTTGTTCTGTATTGGTCCTAAAGTTTTGACAGAAAATGAAGTTCAAAAACCTCGTATATAAACGTGTTTTATATTCTCTATCTTGATGTATTTAAAATGATATTTTTAATACATCAATGCTAGAGTGTCAAATAAGTAGGGAGGAGATGCTGAATTTCTTCTTAATGTGGCATACAGCATTGAAATAAGAGGGACACGAGCAAAAGTGTGATGTATGTAAGCAGGCTGGCAAAGTATAGGAGCATGTTAAACATTTGCACCATAAAGAATGACATGACTCATGTTTTTCATATAACTAATTATGATTTTTGCCACTCATTTTTCTGTCCCACTACAGTCTGAATTCCATACAATAAAAAACATAAAGTGTAGAGATTTACAATGGCAAATCAAATACAACAATGGAAAAAATTAAAGGTAGGTTTCTAAAAACTATGGATTAATCAGAAACTATACACTTTCAATAGTATATCCCATATATTTATATATTTAGTTTCAATTTCAGACAGTAGATTTTGCCTGACATTTAGGTGAAAGCATGGACATAAAATGAACATAAATGTATTATTCTTCATTGTGTGTGTAGTAGCTCATTCCAATATATATAAAAAAGCACGGAATATACAAAGGTTTATGACAGAAACTCATTACCTGTCTTGAGAAGGAAAATTTCTTGAGAATAAAATGAATTATAAATGAAGCATAAAGAAAGTGAAAGAAGCCACAAGGCCCTCAAGACCAAAGGAAAAAATGGACAGTAATGACACAGGGAAGAAGAGAAGAGAACATTTGCAATGATTTAGAGTCTCTGCTCCGCTGTGAAGCTCAGCTATTTCTGAGACCTGAATCTCATAATCCCTTCCCTGCAAACAAAGAATTTACTAATTCATTTCCTGAGAGCATCTCAGCAGCCTTAAAGCCACAAATGGAGCAATAAATAGCCTAATAACATGCAGAAGGCTCTTTTCACAACTGGGTTGGCCCTGTAGCACCTAACGGTCCAAACTGACTCTG
The DNA here is from genome assembly GCF_027474105.1 of Poeciliopsis prolifica. Taxonomy (NCBI): domain Eukaryota; kingdom Metazoa; phylum Chordata; class Actinopteri; order Cyprinodontiformes; family Poeciliidae; genus Poeciliopsis; species Poeciliopsis prolifica. Next base: position 212,156 of record NW_026562463.1, on the reverse strand, counting down.
CTCTCTAAGAAAATGTAAATTGTGGCAATTTTTTTTTTTATATGAAGAGGACAACAGTGTAATAGCAGTTATATAGATTCTATTCAATAGAATCAATAGAGTCCATGATGCTCCATGGATGCTGTGTGTATCTTGTGAGGCAATATAGAAGAAAAACTTTCCTGGTTGTTATGTATAAACAAAAAAAAAACATACAACACCAGAGATGAGACCGGGAACAAAAAAATCTCTTTTCAGTGGAAAAGAAAACGTTCAGGAAACCAGTTATCATTTGATGGCCATCATCTAGAAGAAACAGGATAAAGGAGCGCAGGCCACTGAGGCAGCTGTGCTATCAGGTAATCCAGGAGTGAAAACACAGATGGGGCCACCAGCCTATTCTGGAAATAAATATAACTTTTGCTCCTATTCAGAAAAACTCAATTGAGAGGCTTAAAATTATAATTTAAAAAAAAAAAAGTGTAAATCATGAGTTTTGTGTTTCTAATAAATCAGTTAAAGGAAAACATGTGATTTGAAGCATGCTCTTTCAACATTACCTTTTAAAAATGATAAATTATCAAGCAACATTGGCACTGAGTTAATAATGACAGCTCATCAATGATTTGTTTGATTCCTCTCTCCAATACCGGGCCTCTGTCACTTCAAATGCCAAATATTAAAGACCTAAAACTACAAAGCTTTACACCTGAACGCCTCACGCTGTGAACACGTTTTTTTTAAGACCCCAGGCGTGGAGTGACGAGATTCACATTATGGTGTTTCAAAGTCTCACAAAAAGACACTTCACACAAGTGTGATTGAATACACATAAGAACATCATGACAGGAAAATGGTCACACTGTGCAAAAAAAAAAAAATGTGGTTAAACGTGCAGCTGCTGTTAATTATTAAATAAATGGAGCCATTTAAATACAGTAAAATTCAGTCATGATTGGTGCTGAAGTCGTTTTATGTTTGGGCTTTTAATCCTGTAAGACTAGATGTAAGATCTGACTGAACATTCATCCGAACGGCAGGACCACAGTCGCTTTATTTTTGCAAGTCTTTCTTGGGAACTGAAAAGCTTTCTGCTTGTTCAGAAAGCAGCTATGTATTGGTCTATTAATCTTTCTCTCTCTCACTCACAAAAAAATGCTAGTCACGCTTAAAGATTTTAATCTTTTATGAGTCTCTAGCACTACTACAAACTGCACACCAATGCTCATTTAATAATTAAAGCCTTGAATTGATTTTTGCATTACAATGCTTGTGTTGAGGGACGTTAGTCTGTGCTGCTGATGATAATAACACAGCTGATTCCTCCCAATAAAACCAGCTTCATTTCAGCAGCAAATAGAAATGGAGGGAGAGACGAAGACCGGGGTGGGGAGGGGGACTCATTTTATTAATCTTAGGTTTTAAAGATTTTGTAAATTGTTTCTTCCACTACAGCAGTTTTAATATTTTCAGAGATGGCAGTTTGTAAGGATTTTCTTGGGCTGTGTGATGTGCAGACCGTCAGCCAGCTTGTGTCCTTTTTGACATGAACACAACTTCCTCGTGCCACGAGGAATGGCGTGATCAGAGTCATGTGCAGCTTTAATCAATTTTTTCTGTGATTTTTTTCCCTTACTAATTATTGTATTTCTCTTAACCATTTTACGTACTTTAAAGCAAAACATCAAAACGCAGCATTTGGCATCAGAGCAACAATCAGAAATCAAACCCTAAATGTTGATTAGATGACTGTAGAGAATTGGATGCACTGGATCTTATGAACATTGACATAAACAAAACTCAAATCTAATTTTCCAAAATATATTATTTTTTTACAGATTTTTTTTAAACTAAATTTTGAATTATGCATCTTTTTGTTCCTCTTCAGAATTACACAGTTTCTTTGTTGGTCTGTCACCTAAAAGTAAGACTGAAGTTATTGATTTTTTTTTCAGTCAACCCTCTCCAGTGAGGCCTTCCAACTGAGTTATCAGAAATGTCTCAGTCCAGATGTTACCTGTAAAATTCATCACATGAAAAACATTAGCATGTGAGGTACTGCTCGGGTTTTATACGTACACCACAACGCTCCTGGAAACCTCAAAAGATGGAAATCCGGAGAAGGGAAGAGTCGATCCCCAGTGAACCGATGATCCAACACATGTGGTATCTCTGAAGTTGACAGCCGGGTCCTACAGGGAGGCTGCTACCCTAAAAAAGCTACATTAAAGGGATTCTCGAGGAAACGGCACATCATTTATCATGCCTGCCTTTATTTATGAAGGGATGTTCGAATGTATTTGATGTCTTGCAATTAAAAATATTTATTTTACTAATAGAAAACAGACCAACTGAGCTACAGGAAGACATTTTCTGATTTTAAAAGAAAGAAAGGAAGAGGCAGTCGGCAAAGTAGTAGGTTTCTTCCGTGGATATTTTGTGCAACATACTGAAGTGTTTTTAATCTGCAGGGTTGTTGTTTACCAGAGATGCAAACAGCAGAAACATTCAGTGGACTGATTTTCTGAGAATTACAGCACTCTTTACAGCAGGGGTCTCTGAATCCCATTCTCAAGAGCCCCTGTCCCACAACACAACGGCTCTGTTCAGTCCACCTCAATCAAACTCTCATTCGTTCGCCTAGAAAGTCTGCTTGATTTGGGGAAGTTTGAATCGAGCTCTGTCGCTGTAACTAATTTCTTGACGCTCCCATTTCCTACGGGGCAAAAGACATCATTGTCCACTTTCTGTCTTGCTGTTTAGCTTGTAGACCAAATGCAACGTGACGTCTGGAGAAGCAGGCTCACCTTCTGTTTCTCCCTTGTTGACAGAAAGGTTGTGTGAAAGTAGAGCACAAAATATAACATGTGAAAAGTCAATCCAAAACTTTGAAATGTCAACAGGTTGTGTGCATCAATGCACATGGAGGTCTAAGAAGTTCTGTGATATAGTATTATTGGTAATTGTTTGCTTTCTGATAGTGGAAAGATTTTTCTGTTGGAAAACTTAACAAATCAAGGAAGGAATATGTTACTTTTCTCCACTTGAGAAAAGTGGAGAAAATCTGAGACAGTAGAAGCCAAAATGTCATGCCTAAAGTTCAATAATACTAGATGCTATTTTTTATTTTTGGCAAAGAAAGAGCAACTCAGAAAGTGTTTAATGAATCATTTAATCAAGGTTTGGTTTACTCACATTGCAATTGCACAAATAGCTGCTTTAGCAAACGGCTCCTCCAGCTGTTTCTGTACAATTTTGTTCATGTCCAATTATTTATTTATTTTTTTTATTTACTTTTTTGGCAACATTCTATACAGAGTGATTTTTCAAAGCTATCTGGTGTCAAGGTTTTTCCAAATGTTTGTTTTTTCAATATCATATCTGTTCAGTGTCATCACCCGTTTCTTTTCTTGAATCAATTATTCCAAAAGCTGCGATACAGCTGTTAAATCTGTGCACTACTGGTGGTCGTCTCTTTGTCTGGGTGTCTTTTGTGAAGATGGATGCTAATCTGTACTGTGGGGGGGAGCAAGAGCCACAAGAGGAAACAGCAAGAGCAAACAGTGAGAATGGATGAATGGTTTAAAAAAAATATAGCTCTGATCATGATAAGAAATAAAAAAATAAAACTTATTTTTTATTTCTCTTATAACTCTTTTTTCGTAGTAGTTTTTTTTCTCTATATGCTCTTGTCTCACACCTTCAGTTTCTCTCTCTCCACTTTTATCCCTCCTCTGCTCTTCAATCTCTGTCCTGATTAGTCTACACTTAAGATATTTTTGTGAACCTTTTCAAACTCTGCCTGATCATTCTCAAGGTGTGTATGCCCACACCGTGGAAGTGTGTAAGCATACACGTCCACAAATGCCGGATCTTCTGACTTCCAGCATACATAGAGCTGCACACACAGCCGTCCAGTCATTTGTAAATGATTGCCCAGTGGAATTTCCTCTGTTACTTAGAACGGTTTGAATTGCCTCTTCAGGTTTGATCACAAATCGATAAAGCGTCCCCACAGCTGCCATTTTAAATTGTGTGTGGGGTCTGTGTGTGTAATTGTTATCAGGCGAGATTTTCTTTTTTCTTTTACATACTTCTCTAGCTTTTATTTATTCCTCATCCTTTTAATTTTGTTCCCTTTAAGCTTTCCTGAAAGGATGTTTACAATACTTAAAGTCTTTGTGTAAGTCTGTAGTTTAGAAATTCCTGTCATATTTGTACCATTACAGGAAAAATGTGTTGCTTTGCTGCTGTTTATCTACTTTATTAGTCAACATACATTTAACCCAGTGTGATAAATGTATAGGATATTCTGTGGAACATTTTCTTCCTTAAATTGGCATTGTTACATAAAACTGAAATATTTTAGCTTTAATCGTGTTATAATGTTATTGACTCATAAAAATTTACCTGAAATGTTTCCTTGAATCTTTCATAATTGTTTGAGAAATCCTTTAATCTCCCATAGCAAATATTCAGCTGAGCAAAAAGTTATATTTGATATATATAGAAATTTTTAGCAACTTACATTAATATAGTCATGCCATAAAATGGCACTTTGTGCCTGGAAAACAGGTAATGCTGCCCCTTTAAGATAAGATCGGATGTTTGAGGAAGAGTCATGATGTGTTAAAGGTCCACAGGGACACAGTTTAATGTTTAAATCTGACTGCTTCAACACAAATATGTGTCCTTTAAATTTTTACACACTGAAGCACTCTCCAAATTAGATGTTTTGGAATTTACTCTGATCAGCCGTGCGCACTGCTCCCGAAACCTCTGACTAAGTTCAGGCTGACACTGAGCTCCAAAATGACTATAAATGCCTTAATTTCCCCAGAGAGTTTGATATTTTCCTACAATGGTGCACTTACTGAAACTTACATGAAAACCTGAATAAGTATGGCGCCGAAGTGCACTTTTAGTGTGCATAGTGTTTAACAAAAAGAAGGAATGGGAGCTGATGGGATCCATGTTGAGAACAGATTCGTTAGTTCTGAAGGCAGCGGTGGAGGATGTCTCTGCTGTCTTTCAGGGCAACTTTTGAAAAAATCTTAATAGATGGTGGTTCTGTCAGCACCTCTTCCCCTTGTCTGAGACTTGATTGCACTCTCATGCAACCGCAACACCGGCTACATTTCTGAACTCAGTAGTCTCTTGGCTCCATTTGATGTTGGCAGGATGTCCTGAGCTCAGCCCGCTACTTGATCATCAGCACTAAAAATGATTGATGATGCCTATACCCCATGGGATTAAACTTCTTTGACCCATCTCAGACTGTTATATTTGGGAAAATGGCCTTGTCTTTTACTGCACTTAAAAAAATAAATAAAATCTGACAGGCACTTATCTTTATGTACTGCAGATGACTGATATCGGGTAACTTCTGCAAAAGTTAAGTCTAGGGGAATATGAGGATATAAATCGTGTTCATTATCTTGTCATATTTGTGACAGTATTCATATTATATATAAATATATAATATATGACTAGATAGAGCAGTCTCTCTGCTCACTAAGGGGTCATCTGAAGTTGATAGTTCGAACATCTACATTGCCCTAATTTGAAGTAAATGAAATACTATGGACTAAAAATATGAAATCAAGGCAGTTTCAAATTTTTCTTACTTTTAATGAGTCATCCATACAAAGTGCAGCAAAAAACTGAAGATGAGAGACAGAAAGCTTTTCACAAAGTTTTCCTGGTCCAGTGCTTCTGGGTTTTTTGGCAGATGGCCACTAATCCAATTTCTTTTTGTTCTAAAGACAATTGTTTCTTTCCATTGTCACCAGATGCTTGCTGTAAAGCTTAAAGGCATTTGCAAGACTCCTTCCTTAATTTGATTTGATTGATAATTTCATTGATGAACAAAGGCAAAGAACCACCACAGCTCAATCAAGTGTTTGGAGGGTTTGGGTTTTTCTTCCTTATTGTTGCTTAACATGTTCATATTCAGTTCAGCCTCCTTTATTCATTATTGTTTCAATGGTCTCACTGTTTGTTTTTCAGTTTCTGTATTTATCCTCCAAGTCTGAGACTGTGATCTGAGACAAGGTCCTGCCCCAATTGGAGGAATTAAAGTATCTTGGGGTCGTGTTCAGGGAGGAGAGAACGACGAAGCGGGAGATCAATAGACAGATTGGAACCCATCTGTAGCGACTAGGAGAGAGCTGAGCTGAAAGGAAAATGATGAATGGATTTACTTTTGTGTTTTGTTCCTTGTACAGTTAGATTTAGTTCGCTGAGATCAGTGGTATTACTTTCTGCTGAGTCTCTGTTCAGTCCCTAGTTTTAATTCTTCATTTTAAATCACTACCTGTTGGCTTCTACTCCCAGCTGCACCCTGTTGATAATCAACCACCTCCATCTCTATATTTAAGCCTCTCAGTTTCTTGATGAATTCTCTGTTGAGTATTGTTGTCTCGCTGTATTATATACGCTCTTCTTGCTTTTTCATTGAGAGAAATCTCATTTTGCCAGCCTACCTCTACGCCTGAGTCTTCTTCAAACCCCACTAGATATGAGAGAAACTCTTTGTAGAACAGCATTCTTTCTATTTACTATTTATTTGAAAGATGGACATGGTACACCTACTGAACAAATTGCTACATACACCATGTTCCAAATCATGCTAATTGGATTTAAGTGTCATAAATATTAAATGTTTTGTTGTGCTATAAAATTTATGGATGATAATGTGTGTCAGGGCTCTTTGAATCACTATAATTCATTTCAGAGAGCTAGGTGGATTAGTTTGTCTGGTGAGCTCAATTAAAGAAAATCTACTTAAGAAGGACGTTCCACATTATTAAGCGGGCCACAGGTTTCAAACAATATGGAAAATTTGTCTCTGCTTACAATGTACGTAATGCCATGTGACAAAATATAAAAACATTAGATATCTAACAAAAACTGAAGCGTTATCAGAGCTTGTTTCAGAACAAAGATGGGTTTGTACAGATAAAGGCATAATGAGGACGATTTCTGTTAGAAATTCATCGGATTAAGAGAGCAGCTGCTAAAATCCCCTTACAAAGCACAAATCAGTTATTTGAAGCTGCTGGTGCCTCTGGAGCCTCCAGGTGGAGGATCTTCCAGAGGCTTGCGGTGCATGAACCGACTATTGGGCCCCTAACCAGAGCTCATAAGCAGAAACGGTCGCAGTGGGTCCGGCAATACATGAAGATTCGTTTTCAAACAAGCTTGTTCACTGCTGTGCAACCCTGGATGGCCCAGATGAACGCAGTAGTGGATTGGTGGGGGATGGCCACCACGTCCCAACATGGCTGTGACGTCAGCAAGGAGGTGGTAGAGTCATGCTTTGGGCTGAAATCATGGGGAGAGAGAGAGAGAGAGGTGGTCGGCCCCTTCAGAGTCCCTGAAGGTGTAAAGATGACCTCATCAAAGTATATGGACTTTCTGACTGATCACTTTCTTTCATGGTTCAAAAAGAAGAGCCATACCTTCCATAGCAAAATCATCTTCATGCATGACAATGCACCATCTCATGTTGCAAGGAATACCACTGTGTCATTGTGGAGTATCATGAGGGGAGAAACTCATGTATGGTCATCATCCTCCTCTGACCTCAACCCTATTGAGAATCTTTAGAGTTTCCTCAAGCAGAAGATCTGAGGGTGGGATGCAGTTCATGTCAGAACAGCAGCTCTGGGAAGGTTTTCTGACATCCTGCAAAGAAATTCAAGCAGAAACTTTCCACAAACTCACAAGTTCAATGGATGCAAGAATTGTGCAGGTGATATCAATGAAGGGCTCCTATGTTAACATGTAACTCACTCTGTTAAGACGTTTTTGATTGAAATAGCTTTTGATTTTAGTACATGTGAACACTTAATGCTGCACATTCAAAGAATGACCGTTAGCAGTCATTTATTGCCCATAAAATGTTTAGAAAATCTGCTGAGCATTTTGAGTTTTTTATTTTTGAATAAATACTGTTCTCATTGGGAGCTTTGGTCAGTAACATTTGATTTATACTGTAATAGTTCATGACTTGAAAATAATACTGACCATGATTTACATTGATCATTTAAGAAAATCTGAGAAAATATCACCTGCAAAATAATTTGCAGGTGATATTATTATGCAAGTCTACGGTGCTGACCTGTACAATTTCTTGCTAACACAAACAGTGAATCAGCCAATCACATGTCAGAAGCTCATTGCATTTAAGCTTCTAGATGTGGCTAAGAAGACTTGCTGAAGTCTAAACCTCACATCAAAATGTGAAAGGAAGAGCATTGGTATTGACGCAAGTGCCTTGTTAAATCTGTTACGACGTGTGTTGCTATTATGGCGTCGTGGACCAAAATCTCAGAGGAGGGTTCAAACACCTTGTTAAATCTGTGCCACAAAGAATAAAGGCAGTTCTGAAGTGAAAAAAAGGTCTTGGTTCGAGTTAGGTGTCTCTAATAAAGTGACTGGTGGGAGTTTATATATAAAGGTCAAGGCAGGGGTGCTTGTTAAAGTGACTGCAGCAGTTCACACTTCTGCCATGTGATAAGTAACATGTGAGGGTTACTGTGTCTGACATATGTATTCTGCTGATGTATGTTTAGAGTGACACTGACAGCTGCTGCACATCTGAGTCGGTTTTACGAAAAGGTTTAAAGGGAAACGTTTTTTAAAATATATTACATCTATGACGATAAGCTCAAGACCAACACCCCAAAAAATTTAAGACGATGCATTGATGAAGGAATGATGGCTCTATTATGAAACGCTTTTACACTAATCATTCACTCATTCACATGTTCCACTCATTGAAATCACAGGTAAGTCAAATTATGTTTGCGTTTTATTGCCACGTAATTACGTTTCATGGTGATAATTCACATGCAATGTAAATAAAATCTCTAATTTTCTATGACGCCTTTAGGCAATGTTTTAACAAGTTTCTTTTCAGCAACGTGTAATTTGTGCTTAGGTGTAAAAACTAACAGATACATACAAAGCACCTCGCCTGCAGAGGTGTTGCAGAATCTGCTGCCAGCAGGATCCGGCATGAATTAGCTCCCAGGTTCTTTTACAGCTTCCTCAGGGGGAAAAGCGCTGCATGAAACCTCTCCATAATGACAAGAAAATTAGGGTTGAAAATGCACCTTTTTTGCGTGTGAGTGCTAGCATGTAGCTCTGCAGGTGACATCTCAGAAGAAAGCGGAAAATAAAATGAAACATGATAGGCTGGAACTTAGAAAAAGCTTTTTCTGGCAGAGAACAGCAACTGCAAACACAATTTGTGTGCATCGCTGCTTCATTCACACATATGGACTTTCACACTCGAACCTCCTTTACCCCATAGTGGGAAAATCATTATTTTCAGCTTCTATTCAATAGTCAAATTAGTTTTTTGACAGTTCACTTATGTTGCCACTTTTGTCCCTGATATTCGCCCATCGGCTGCAAGACCCGGAGTCACCTCATCACCCTGTCATTTATTTTTCTTATCCTTGTGAATAAAATAGACCTCAGTCGGGGAGTTCTTTTGTGACCTTGGCCCATCATCAGGGGCTCACATCAATCTGCACAATCAAATATGTTTTCATTTTCTTCATTTCCTTTGTAGAATTTTACTTCAGCTCACAGAAGTAATGGGAAATGGAAATCAACCTGCTAAAAATTTAAAACTGCCCTCTCAGGACCAATGGATATCATATATGTCTGAACTGTGTTGGCTGCCATGTCCTTCATAGATTCTTCGTATTAGGAAATCAAGCTGATCTACTATCGTTCACTTACCTGCAAACAAACCTCTTACAATGATGCCAGTCTTCTATATTTTACATAATGTCCCACAAATCTTTGGAGTTTTATGTTCTGCAACAACACATTCAATATTTACTTATATATGAAAGAAACATGTCTTTTTAAAATATTTATTCAGAAAGAATGGTTCGGACAGGAATCTGATTGATTATAAAACATTAGAACTAATCTCGTAGCTTAAATATAATAATTTACATGGTGAGAAAAATGCTCATTCACCTCTTGAACTTTGTAAATTTGGTCACATCACAACAAGTTATGGAGTTTACCACGGTGTAAGTGATCGACTAATGCTGTTCATTTGAATGTATGCTTTACTTTGGTGTTTAAAAACTTACAAATAAAAACTGGATCCTCAGTTCCAGTTTGGTGTCTTTTGCAGCCTCTAACAAGCTTTTCTTCCTGGATTGCCTTTAGCGCAGTCAGTCTCACCTTCAACACTGGTTTGGCCTAATGAACCCACCAGTAAAACACTCTTCAAATTGTGTTTTAAATGAGAGCAACTGGTGCATTCATTGTGTTGTTTTGCTTTCCCAGCATTTTTACCATCGCCCCTTTGTATCCAGATTGTTGTTAGTTTACAGTATTATCACCTGACAGACAACACCCAGGGGTTGTAATTAACGTGGCTGCCTTCAGGTTTTTCGGTATTCAGAGGAGATGTTGTGTTGTTTTGGGAGAAATCCTGTCATTTTTCTGCGAGGCAGATGCACTGCTGCTGGTTGTCCTGAAGCCCTGACATCTCCAGTCTAACTTGCTTTCCTCTTGTAGAAACGACTGACTGAAGATCTTATGCAGAGGCATCATGAGATAGGATGAAATTATGGCCTGAAATGCTAGGAAAAATTTTGAAAAATTTGCTTCTTTGCTTTTTGCAAACAGGCTTCAATTTTGTTCTCTGTACCACCTCTGACAATGCAGCAGAACCAGAACACCCCACAAAAGCCACAGTTTTTAAGATCCTCTAATCCATGAAATAAATATCAAAAAAAAAAGAGAAAGAGAAAAAAAAGCATTTGTATTTATCCCTTCCAATTCTGAATGTTTTTGTTGATTATCCTTTTAGAATTTTTTTTTTCTTTGTTTTTGCTTTCTGGTCCAAATGCCCCCAATTTGGTTGTGTTGCACACAACCAATGGACAAGCAGAGCTGCTGCATTGAAACAGCTTCTCCTCAGCTTGCACTTATTGCATCCCTCCATACCCTATCACTACATATGTTTGCTCTTGCTGCAACCGAATAAATAACAATGCATTATACATGACTTTGTGGCAATCACACAATATAGGAAAAATAATAATTTCCCCCAAGAACTATGTATTTGCATCATGACTGAGTTTGCACTACCTCAAGCAAAACTTGAATCTTGTTTGTTTTTATATTTTTTTCTATATTGTAAATGTGGTATTGCTTCACCAAATATTCAGCTTGCGTTCCTTGTAAACAAACTTTAATTTAACATTGACCAAACTTTTTTTTCTTATGGCGAGTTTTATAATGAGGACCATGTTTTGTTTAGAAATTAATTTTAATGTTTGACAAACACAAGAAGAAAGTGAAAGCCACATATGGTCTTCAGCAGCACTTATAATTATGTAAATAACACAACATAAGTTTTTGTATACTGTGCCATTGGGTTATGAGTGTGTTTCCTGTTTGTGCTGAAATGATGAGGATGATGAAGATTCAGGTTGTTTTAATCAAGCCACTCTGGATCCCAGAGGTGTTGAAAATGAGGCTTCGTGGATACAGAGCAGGGCCAGAGAGAGAGAGGGAGGACGTTTCATCCATCTCCTCACTCAATCATAACGGAAAAGAACAACAGGCTACTGACCTGATCAACAAAACACCAGCATGTGTAACTGACCAGCCAGTATTGGTAACAAACATGTTTAACAATATTATTGTGCTTTTTTGTTTTATGTTTCATATTTGTATTTGTTGTGATGTTGGATTCCAGTACAATGGGTGACCAGCCAAGATGTGTTTTTCAGTGGTCTCTGTAATGCTAAAGCTACTCTTCTTCTTATTTGGCAATGTCTGCCTCTCATTAATCTAACTAGTATAATGTTTTAGAGTGAGTATATCTTGTCACAAGGAAGTGGTGCACAATAATCTTAATTTTGGCACTAGCACTGCTCGAGCAAAAGCAAATGATGTGGATTCATAGATAAGTTACTGTGAGAGATCATCCCTGCTGCCCAGATATTTAGCTGTTAGCATGTCATGAATGTCATAAGACTATTAGTTGCTTCAGTTTTCAGTCAGAGGCTTCTTTTGATTCAGTGCAAGACTGACTGTGACCAGAGATCCTTCCTGTCCACATCGCCATTCATGACTCTTTGTACATAGTTGGATGATATGAGTTATAACAATATTTAGTTTCCCTTTGGGATAAGTACGTATTATTGATTTGAATCTAAAGTACGTATTATTGATTTGAATCTAAAGTCATCAAATTTTAAAGGGACTGACGCCTACAGTTTGACTTAGACACCTTGTTTTTTATGTGTTTGAGCAGTTCAGAGTTGAACTTTGTAACCCTTTTCAGACTGATAGATATGTGAGACTTTGTATATCAACTTTTCGTAATTTTCCTTAGATTGGAGCATGATGAGTTGTTACTTCACCTTCTCAGATAATTTTGTTGATCAAAGTTAACAGACTATCATATTTTCACCGAGTTTCAGGTCAGTTTTTCTCTTCCTCTAACAAGTTAAATATTTTATGATTTGTGAAAAACAAATAACGAAATAAAGTAGGATTTTTGTAGGGTGTGTGTCACGTGTTTATTTTGATGTTTTATTTGGTCAATTTCACCAACTCATGGGTATCTAGGTGTTTCATTTCTTTACTGATACATAAAAACCTTGACGGAAATGAAAGAGGGTACATATACCCAAGAGCAAAAAAAATGCCAGGTTGTATTTTGCTGCAGGGTAAACTGTGTTGCTTCCACTTAATGCATTAGGAAGAACTGGATGTGAGAGGTAAAACTAATAACTAATAACTAATATATATATAATTTTTTTTAAATAAATGGCCTGTAAGGACAGACAGTAGTGAATAATTTTGTTACATTGAGGCTCCTGTTGTTCAAAAAACTAATTTGTGTTTTGTACTTTTGCCAACAGGTTCGTGAAGGATTCAGCCTAAATAAAAGTTATTTTCATTATTTATTGAGAAGTAAATTCATAATGTTCTTGTTTGATTAATTAAATGACTGAATTTGAAGTCAGGAAAAGTGTCAGAATGAGAGTAGCTGTAGGGATAAGGCCCAGTCTTTCTGAAAGTAATGCATTAGTATAAAGCCATCTTGATTAATTAATGTGTGCATGTAACAGAGGCTTTTTTTTTCTTCATATAACATTTTACCACTTCAGGTTTTACTTTTCCAGGCCAGAACAATATTGAAATCAACTCGCTCATCCAGATTGTATATAAATTGCACATGAATGTCATTCATTGGCTCTTTTGACTCAATGTTCATATCATCTCGTTATCGCAGACTGCATATAATTTATTAAATTATATACAAACGGCTTCCATGATCAAACAGCTTTCACCGATTATATAAGAATTTTATGAAAATAATGAGAGAGGAGAAGCCAGGTATTTAATCTTTCCAGTTTGAAATCAGCATTGAGCTGCTTCTACTTTAATCCAAAAACTTTCTCTAATCTTTACAGAAGATAGCATTTGAATAAGAAAAAAACTTCTTTCTTTCTGTTAGTTCTTCAATTTCATACTGACGAGATCTGGTGTCTGCGCTCTTACGGTGCCATAAATCCAGTTTAAATCCAGTGGAATTGTCTCTTGATGGGTAATTCTGTTATGCTTTACTTTTTTGAAGGAGGAAGAATGTCGGCTGGAGTCCATGTGGAAGGTAAGATTGACAATACAGGCTGGTGAAGAAATCTAAGACGGCAGGAAGTGAGAAGATATATAAGAAGGTGCCAGGTGAGGCTGAGGAGGAGCACTCTGAGCTGCTGATGAACAAAGAAAATGGGTGTGACAGAAAGAGGCTGAAAGAAGAAACTCCTACTTGTCAAAATGTGAGTAGGATGATGTCTCATAAAGATACGAATGGAACAGCAAAGTACATTATTTAACACAATCTCTAGGAGTCAAAGAGAGCCCAAGAAAAGGAAATGAAGTGCAGTGATACCAATTTTACAGAACCGGACTGATGAACAGGATTGTAAATGAATACAGAATGAAGTGGACTGGCCACAGCATGGGGTGACGGAAAAGAATAGAAGTAGAAGAATAGAAGAAAGGTTTAGAAAAGGAGATGAATAGTGAGCAGAAGCAGCAAAGAGGGAAAGCTAAGAACACATTAAGTTTGATGTTTGCTTTTAAAGTCCTGAAAAGGATAAAGAAGATGTCATATTTCATCCTTGGAAGATTTTCAGGGGACAGCTCTGCAGAGAGAAATGTGTGGTGCTTCACTACAATACACTGTATAGACAGGTTGTGTACCATGTCTGTTTCACATTTTCCTATTTCCTATTCTCTATTTTAGGTTTTTATGAGAATCCTGACATACATGACTCAAAGTTCTTTTCCAATACTCTCTGATTTGAGTTTTCAGTGAACATAAAGCAACCAGAAAAAAATAGAAAAGAACATAAATGAAAAGTTCCTCTATTCATTAAAAATTACTTTTAACATCAGTTATTTTTGCTTTTCATAACAATGTACTATAGAACTCACAAAGAATTGATATATGCCACGCAATTTAAAAATATAATTCTTTATCTTCATTAGGTTACGTAGTTACCAAAGGGATAATCGTTACAGAGTTGTCATATTTCTCAAGAAAACAGTAACTGAAGCTGGAAAGAGAGCAAAACGTTGTACACCCGGCTCTTTAATAGATTGAGTAAAGTGCCATAACCTCTGATTTATAAGTGAAAGCTGACATAATTGAGAAAAACCTGAAGTAAAGGAGGAGCAAAAGCCAAAATGGAGATGATTTACAGGGTAATTATCTCGAGGAGGTGAGACTCAAAATATATCTACAGCTGTTAAAATAAGTCCAGAAATATTAAGGCGCATGTAGTTCAATCACGGATAAGAGATTTTTCATGGTGTGGAGCCCCATTAGTCTCATCATTTAAAGAGAATAAAGTAAATGGTTTATTTTTTTACGCTTCCCATTTAAAACTGTCACAGTTTAATTTTAACATGCTTCATTTGATATTTAAGAAATAACTGCTGTTATGTTGTGTGCGGCTTTCTAATTTTTTTTACCCATCTTTAATTTAGTGTACATACACTGATGGTGCAATGAAGTTAGTGGAAACAATCTCTGTTTAATAATATTCACAAGATGACGCAATATAAATAAATGTGCAGTAAATGTGTAAAATGTTAATTAAAATCTCATCTAAGTAAACAGGGAAGTTTTGATGAATTGCAGAAAACTGATTTATTAACATAAAACAACTGAATAAATAAACCGGCTGCAACTTTATTGTCCAACTGCAAAAATGTTCTTTTTTTGAAAGAGTGAGGGAGCTTAATTTTAACTGAACAAGTTTGACCTGGCTCAATGTTTACTAAAAATATTGACTTGCAAAAACACATTTTCCTTCTTCCTTCAAGGAATTCATTTGGTTATTCCATGCCAATCCGTCTGTGTCCTCCAAAAAAACCAGAAAAAAAAAAAAAAAAAATCATCCAAGCATGCCTGTCCGTCTGTAGTGCTGGCAGATCCATTTATGTGCAGAAACAGCCTGTGGATGCAAATGGTCAGATTATGTGCTCTGTCTCTGTTTGATTTCCCTACATGTGTTTTGTCTGTTCATAACTTGACAATTTGCTTCACTACGGTGTGTTTAATACCTGCTTGAAAGTATCTGACAAACATTCTAATATATCGAATATGACTGTATTAGTTGTGCATTACACTTTTGTTTTTTTTAAATAACAATCCTCAATAATTGTAAACTTGTGCAGTTATTCAGAATTTAGTCGTCTGTAGGCATTTTAGGTTTGGTCTTGTTTTAGTCGAGTGAATCTTGCTGTATTTTAGTCAGTTTAGTTGGCTGTAGTTTGATATTATTGATACAGCCTGTAAAAACGTGTAAAAAACTAATTAAATTATATATATATAGAGATATCTATATCTATATCTATAGATATAGATCTCTATATCTATATCTATAGATATATATCTCTATATCTATATATAGATATAGATATATATATAGATATCTATATATCTATAGATATAGATATATAGATATCTATATCTATAGATAGATATATAGATAGATAGATATCTATATATCTATAGATAGATATATAGATATCTATACATATATACCACAAAATGTTACATCTTATGTTCCTCCATTTTAATCACATTTCAGCTCCTGGATAAAATGTTGATCACTTTAGATACAGTTTTAGTTGTTATTTTTTATTTTTGATGTTTTCATTAAGCATTTTGCTTAACAAATTATACTTAGCATGTTCACATTACATTGTGTAAGTCTAACATGATGATTCTCAATAAAATGCACCAAAGTTTGTGGTTATAATGTGAGAAAAAAAACTTAAAGTGATTTAGAGAAATTATTCAATTTCTAAGACACTTTTTTTATGTGATATCATATAAACTGTTTGAGAATACCAATGATTTCTGTACAGTGAGGAATTTTAATGACCCTCAAAGGCATCTTCCCTTCACCGGTTACAGATGTAACTTATCAACCGTTCACATAGAAAGGGCAGATTGTTGGCATTGATTTCTTGCCTCCCCCTCCACCTGAGAGAACCATTTTAATATTGACAGCTCTCTGACCTTCTCAACAACACTGCACACAATTTGTGCTTGTACTTGATAAATTACTGATACATGTAGATCAATATAGAGACACATTGCATAGTGTTACTTTACTGACACATTTATACTAATATTGATCTAATCAGTTCAATATGAGTATACCGTTCAATCAAAAATTTTACTGTATCTATTTTCCATTTTAGTGATTGATATTTGAATTAAGACTCCCTCCCTGTGAAACTCCAAATCCAGTAGAAATTAATGGAAAATATGAAATTTGTCCAAGGAAGGATGTTTGTCATAGCTGTAGTAATCATTGTTGACAGGTGGGACTGCCTCGCCTGTCAATGTAACAAGTAAAATAGGACCTAACAATGATAAGAGAAAATCAAAATATCCACATGACAATTCTGTCATTTGTTTTAATGTAAGTATCTTGCCACACTAATAGGGGGCGATGTTGAGCCGCATGGACACAGTATGCAACAGGTGCTCTTCTTCTGTATGACTGAAAATAATCAGAAACCTGCAAAAAATATAAAAAATGTAGTCAGAATGTAACAGTCCTCTGTGATTTAAATTTAAAGGAAAATGAGAGACAAAAAGGACAGATTTTACAATAATATGACAGATATTTATGAAGATTCATACATAATCTTAAATTTTAACAAAAAAGAAGGCAAAAAAATCAATGAAATATGCAAAAAAATGTAAACAAATTCCCCAAAATATAATTTAACCTTATATCAAATACTCTTTGTTTTTCTTTCTGTTGTATTGTCAAACAGAACATAAATAATTAAAGCGTAACTCAGACTCCAAATAATGTTGATAATGGAAACTCAAGTTTTTATTTTGGTTGGGTTTGTGCATCTGACTGTGGATGAATCAGTGCCTCACCAGACCTGGACCTCACCAAACACCACGGCTGGAATGCCAGTCTGGAAATCTGAAATGTTAATTGCTGTGGAGAAAAATTGATTTAGGGATCAATTCTGGCTATTAAATGTTAACATATCTTGCCATATCGGAGGTAGTGCACATCAGCATGTTTGTTTTTTGTTTTTTTGTGTTTTTTTTTTCCTTTCTCTCTTTGGTTTTGAATATTGTGGCTTTCTTTTTGACCTGGCTCTCTTCCAGGTCAAACAACCTCATTTTCAGGCAGGCCAGAGTTTGCTTGTTTGGTTTGTTGCAGAGTTCAGATGAGTTTTCTTCAAGCGAAGGAAATGGTTTGAGGAAAAAGCTCTTGCACATCATAAGCAGACTACATTTTAGGATTAAAGATTATTATATCATATGTAGTTATTTTTTGCAGCCTACTCCATTTTGTTTTTCCATCTCATTATTGAAATTGATTTTTTAACTGTGGATTGGGGTAACATTCAAATACTATAAGTGCTGCTGACCTGTGAAAATGCTTAAAAGACGCCACTTCTAAATTATTTGTATGTTACAAAAAAGGGATTTAGAGCCATTGGCACTTCCACATTTTTGTATGAATGATTTGATGAATTGCTGAATGGCTTGAAATATAACTGAGAAGTTCATTTATTTTACTAACTCAATTCATTAAGTGAAGAACATTATGTAAAGTGATTAAATGTGATTTAACAAGCTGAGATTTTCAAGCCTTTATTCCTGTTAGTTATGATGATTTTTCACTTACGGCTAATATAATCATATTAAACCAATAAAACCCATTTTAATAAAGATATTATTAAAATATAGTATATTATTGATACATACACACATATATACAAATCCTTTCAATAAAGTATAATATTTCTGAAAAGCTCATTTATTTCAGCCACTTGATAACTAATACAGATGGATGTTTAAAAAGCCTTTATTTCTTTTAATAATCATAATTTTCCACTTACGTGTAATTAAAATGTGAGATTTAAAATTAGAATGTTGATAGAGACCATTAAACACTTCTTTAATAAAGAAATATGGGCTTAATAAAAAAAATGTTTAATACCTGTTTGAAAGCTGTTTTTCAAAATGTAATTTTAATTTTGACAACGGGCCTCATCTGAACACATTTTAATTTATTGACTATGTTGGTATTTTCATAGTAGTTGTCATCAACTTGAACAGGTTGATGACAACTTCTCCAGCAGCGCATACAGCAGTAAAACAATGTGTTCATGATGCTCTAGATGAGGGGCTCAACTTGCTAAGCAACTGTAAAGGGGCAGTTCCTGCTGATTGTGACCAAATAATCAGGAGGTTTTTGAAATAACTTGTTTTCCAGAAATATTAACTTATTGCCAGAAGATGACTAGGTGTTTTCTTTAAGCCCTTTCTAAAAGCAGTGGAAAACCAAATACAAGTAAAAAAGAAATTTTAAAAAATGTGCAAAAAGTGAATAGGTCCTCTTTACTGGAGGCCATTATGTAGTTCTCATCAAGGAAAACAATGACTGGGTGTAATTTTGGCTTCTGGTATGTTTCCTTTTGGTGATGGTTTGTCCTTTTAGCACAAACTACTGCTACTAATGCCAGCTGAACAACACACAAGTACATAATCACTATCTATAATGCATTAAACTGCATTCTGGCAATTACAGCTCAGATCAAAATACTCAGGTATACAGCCTTTCAGTACCAGTTTATCAATAAAATTTTACTTCTGTTGATTGGTACATCAGGACAGACAAACCTGAAAAACAAATTCCTACTGGGAGGATGCCAAGGCAGAAAAATATGAAAGCGCCTGGAGAATGAGCTCAAGGCTGGTATGTGGTATTCAGTTTGTTTGTTGTTAAAAACAGCACTCTTAATTGCTTTCTCATCACTTTTCACCTTAATAAGTAAAACTTCGTGGAGCCTTTTGGTGAAAAGGCAACAACGAGAACTCTACTCCTAAAAGTGTTGTGTCACCGGCTAATAATCTTCATGCTACCACTTTGTCGTCGCCTTCCTGTTACTTTGCGAACATTAGAACCTGCTGTGGTTGAACATGTGCCCTACACTAACACAATTTTTTGTTGTCTTCTGTTTTTCTGACTCCTTCTTGAAAGGCCTCTTGTCTTTGCAGATGTCAAAATGTCCACTTTCAACGCCATATGCATCTTTGTTTTGTGCTGTTTTATTGTACAAGGGGAACAGACCTGTCCTCTGCACCATCACACTCATCGCTCAATATCATACTGTCTAGCTTGCTCTACAGCAAAAAAAAAAAAAACACTTCCTCTCTTTATTTTCTCTTTTAGCCCTTCCGTATCTCTCTCTTCCTTTTACGCTGTATTTCTCAGGTGTCAGAAAGGCATTTGTGTGCTCTGAATGCGGAGTGGAGGTGATGTTTGGTTGTTTTGAAGCAGACCTGTCTGTCAGCAGTCTGAATACAGACGGAGACCTATTGATTTCTGCTTTATGAGGGATCTGAAGCTCATCTGTATGCCACGTACATTCAGAGAAAAGCACACACATCTGTTAGCTGATGCTCATAGTCTTTTCCAAAATTACAGTAGTGCTCATATGGACAAGGATAGAAGGTACATCATATCCTTATCAAAGGATATGATGTACTTTAAAAGTGCCATTAAATTGTTTTTGTTAAAAAAATAAATAGAGAGAGAAAGAGCCACTGTGTTTGTTTAGATAAGATGAAACGTCTCACCAATTTGTGCTTTTCTGAAATCCTTGCATAACAAAAACTTCACATTGTAATAATTACTTTTGCAACAACTTCCATTTTTGGCTCCAAACGGCAACAGCAAGTATGATTGAACTTTTACATCTTTGAACTTCTTGAACATCACATTACAAAACAGCTCCGCAAATGACTCACTTCTTCCTCAGAAAGGTTCAGGTATAATCAGGGTAAAAAGCGTAGTTATGGTGTACTCAAGAAAACAGCTCTTATTCAACAGAGCCTGCATCTCCAGCTTTTTGCTGCGCTCTGTGAGAGGATGTGAATTCATTCTTAGCACCGGAGCTTACATCTTCTGCATACATGAAAATGAGCAACAATGACATTTTTCTCCTACTCACTTTTTGGATACTGGTATTTACAAGCATTGGACCTCTGTCAGAGTTTTTGAGATTTGTTCTCACCTGAGTGTCAAGCCAATACCTAGAGAGAGAGAGTCCAGTTTCAGTGCTTTTGTCTGCCAAATAAATTAGCTTAACCTGCTGAATCATTGCTGCTTGTGGCTTATGGTCTTAGCATTTCATGAATATGGAAGATAATAGGGAATGAACAATTTTCTTTCAGTTAAACACTGTCTTACTTTTTGTTAAGATAAATAGTAATGCAGGTTTAGCTTCATATCACATCGTTCACCAGAAAAATCTCTGTTAAAGTCGTGGATATGAAATGAAGTTCTGTTACGAGGCTCTGGAGTGAAGTGTTACGTTGTTAGCGTCAATTAAACAAATTGTATGGTATAATCAAGTGTAGTCTATTAGTAGGTGACAAAAATGACAAAAGACACATATGTCCCCTGTTTCATGCCTCTCTACAAATCCAGTGGATGAGTCAACAAGGTAGATACAAGGAGATCAGCACTGGCTTGACTTCAAGTTTAGTGTTTGGTGAGTACAGAATGATGGTGGCGGGTCATATTTTACCAGTAGGGTCAGTTAGTTCCAGTAAGAAGAACTCTGAATGCTTGAGTTTAGTTTCAAGAACAGTTTGGGAGCCACCTCTTCCGTCTCCAACATGGTCGCACACCAGAGCACCAAGCAAGGTCCATGAACATGTGAATGAGCTTCCTGTGGATGAAATTAACTTGACTGCATTAAGTCCTGACTTCAACCCAAAAGAATATAGAATAATTTAAATTACAAGTCAGACCTTCTCGTCCAGCATCAGTGTTTGACCTTATAATGTGTTTCTGAATGACTGGTTAAGAGTTTAAGTACACTCTTATACTTTGTGAAAAGTCTACGCAGCTCATCTGGATTTATTGAAAAATGTTTTCACAAATACAGTCCTATCATAGCGTATGTTGCTCTGTTAATGTGTGTTTGGATCAAAGTTGTGAAACTTGCAGTTTTCAACTGCAGCGAGGCCAAAACCATCATTTTTGCCATGATGCTGCTAATTCTTTGTATTGTTTTACATTTTCAAAAATCATCTGAGTATCTGGGAATTGAACTCCATTTCTCTGTTTCTGACTCCAAGTGGTCAGGTATTGAACAAAGTTTAACTGACTTGAATTATTGCTGAACTTTAATAATAAAAGTGTTTTGTATTAATTTTGGGGGGTTCATGTGAGAATACATTAAGGCTTTGAAAGCATAGAATTAATTTTAGCTGTCTGTTGGTTTTTTTTTTATAAATCAAAATACTGAACATGATCATATTGGGGGAAAAGAGGTATGTCTAAGTGTTGCATCTTCTTCCATGATTTGTGATGAAACTGGAATGAAACTGTGTCCCAAACGGAGCCAAACTGTTTTCTTAACTTACAGAGTTATCTCTTTGACCCTTAGGCATCTGTTGCTGCTGTCAGTCTAAGATTCATTCTTTTTAACGTCTTATCTTTTCCGCTTTGACACTTCTAAAAAAGACTTTGCTAAACTTTTCTGGAGACATTGGGGGCAGGCAGTTTAATTTACGAACTTATTATTTTTCATAAACAAACTTGTCAAGCTGATCTTTCCAAAGAACTTTGTGACATAAATATTAACAAAGTTTGAAGGATAAGATAAACGAAGAAAGTTGTCCAAATGCACAAGTATGAAAAGATTTTGCTGAATATTTCCAGGTGCATAATTTTGGTGGCTAAGATTTGATTTTTGGACATTGTTTCAAGTTTTTATATAAGATGCACTGCAAATATTAGCTTTGGGCAAAGAAGCGGAAAACACATGTTATTAAACTTCTACAGAGTTACACAGCTGCTGTGTCTAGTTCCTCCTTGGCAGGAACTCAAAACTGTAAACAAAGGTAGACTTAAAGCACCAGATTACGACAGCTGCTTGAATAATAGGACAGACTGATGAGTCTTGGAAGGCAGAACCCTCAGTGGCCACAATCCAATGCATTATTTGTTTTTCCCCTTAGAATACAAGTGAGTAGGATGGAAAGTTGCATAGTTGCTTTGGAAAACAAAGCCTTGAAATGCTGGTGGATTATTCTCCATAGTTACAAATGATGAATGTGTTCACTATCAATGTTTTATGAAGTAAAAATATAATAAAATAATGATTTCAAATTGACAGCCAAAAATATTATGCTTCATAAATATATAAGAAATATCTATGTTTGTTAGAAAGTGTATACATAGTTGTATAACATGAAATTATTAAATGTCACAAGTTGGTTCTGCTGTAAGCTTTTAAAGTTTGAGATTTTATGACAACAGATACACACCATTAAAAAAGTGGTTTACAAAATACTGATCCTCCTTGGGTTTTTTCAAATGTTTCACACATGTCAGAAATGCTATGTGTGGTGGAAAAATGCCTGACACTCTCTTGCTACTTCATCGCATAAAATTGCAATACAATACTGGGAGCTTTTCTGAGACAATCTGAACAACTTCGAGTGATATTCTACACTAAATTTAAATCAGAGCATTCTGTTATCTGACTCAGCTTCCTCAGAAACACTCTGTGCCTTGAGTTATTTCTTCAGTGTGTCATTCCTGCATGCTAAGAGTGGTGTTATTTTGTAGATAGAGATCCATGAAGGCACAGCTGAAGGGATTCATGTTCCGATGCATCGGTTAATGCATTCTGTGCAGCTCCTGACCTGCAGCATGCGTTCCACGGTTGTTGGCCATGAAGAAAAGATCCTGGGTTTCAGTCCCAGCTGAAGCTCAGTAGATTCAAGGCTTTCTGGGGTGTGCTCTGACTTCCTCCCACCTCAAATAAACACATGTTAAAATAAACTGGCAATTCTAAATTACCCATAAGTGTGACACACCTCGGGAAATAAACACCAGATAAATAAATTAATTGAAAGTTCAAAGAGTTTTCTCTTTTTTGTCTTTCTGTAAGTTCTGTTTTTTGTTTTTTGTTTTCTTGTGAAATTATTTTCATTCAAAAACCCAATTGTTTTTTGGGACGGATTTATGTAAAATGTTGCTTGTTTGCAAATATAAATCCGCAACTTAAATTACGCTGGAAACAAAAATAATTGAAATACTTCTGTTTAAATCCTACAGGAGCACGCTTTATCAGTATTTACCCAAAACATAAACTGTCAGACAGCTACATCATATCCTGCAAGCTTTGTTGTTGTGATCCCGATTGGAAATAAATTGTTTGGTTTTTCTGATAGAAGTAGAAATGAATGTTCTTGAAACCGGGAATGGTGACTTTTTGTCTAAGGATAGAGCTCTGTTGTAGCACAGTTTGACTCACTTACACACACATAAATGGATAAAAGACCCAAATGAAATTAAAATCTCATATGCTGGGGACGATCGCTGTTAACAAAAGAAAAGACCTGAAAGAAAAAGCAGTTTTTGAGACAAATGTCCCATGTGTGCTGTATCTTCTGCCAACATTTTAAGAGTTTTGCTGGACACTTTCCAACATGGCCTCACTTGAATCCAAGAAATTCAGACAATCAAAGCGTGTCTGTCTCCCATTTTGTTCTCATTTCATTGCAGGAGGAGAAAAATGTGAAAGAACAAAGCAGAAGATGTGAGAGGAAAGAAAGAAGAGGTGAGGTGAAAGTGTGGGTTTTTCTAAAAGTTTCTTCTGTCATTATTATAGACTCAATGTTTTGATCTTCTACAATAGTCTGTTCACCAACTCACGTTAGGATAAATTGGAAATTCTAAATTATGTGAGAGTGCCATGAAAAAAGTCACTTTTCACTGTGATGGATTTAAGCTTTTTGTTTCTGCAGCAGATTTTTCGAACAATCTCGAACATTACTGTTATGAAAGCCTTGAAAATTAGAAATTTATTTGATAACTATGTACCGGCACAGCACACTTAAATACACCAACAGTTTCACAAGCTTGGTCAAACATGTAAATCAACAGAACTTTAATTTGTTCAATCAGTGCAACTAGGAATATAAAAACCAATGTAAATTAAATACAAAAACTGAAAATGACAAAAAAATAATAATTGGCTGAATATTTTGGGCAAACATGTAAAAATAAGCTGCAGAAAGCCTTCTTTCAAATGGTTCAGAAAAAGTAATTATGGTTTCTAAATATAACGTAAAATAAATAACAAAGCATAGAATTAGAACCAGTACAGAAATTGATATCAGATTGGTGCATCCGGGGGCGCCGCTAGGAATCTTGGGCCCCATGACAAAAAATGAAATTGCCTCCCCCTGCGTAGCTGTTGTTACAATTACTTGAGGCTGTCTGACCTATCGAAAGCGTCACAATTTTAAAGACATGCAATGGCCTTGCTTTCTTTGGTTCAGTACTGATGCTAGCACAATATTTACTGCTCATGAATTTTACATGAAACAGTTTGCATACAGTCTGCTTAAATTTTTTCTGTTAGTTTTAGATTACTGAATATCTCTCCCTACAAGGAGAGATATTCAGGCAACATGCAAAATATACATGAATCAATCCAGACTTCACAAAAAATGCTATGTAGTTGCATTTTATTCAAGTTGCAGTACAAAACTTCAATAAAAAATGTGTTTTCTCCAGATTTGTTAATGGAGTTTGTTCATTAATATTAGGTTCTGTGATTGGTTGACTTTACAGAGACGTTCCTCGAGATGTAAATGTTAGGCAGATCAAATATCCTGAAGTCTGTAATAAAATCTTGTTGATTCAGAACTATTACTCCACTGACTTTGCTAAGGCAAGTGCAAATTTTCCAAGTTATCAATTAAAAACATTTACTCAGAGGCCAGTTTTGAAGAAAAAAAACTTCAGGATTTGAACATTTTAGTTTATGTCTAACAACAAAAGATACTTTGAAACAATATTTATCTGAGCACCTGAGTGAGTTAACATGAAAATTCATATTTGTCTTTCCCCAATGGGCAACCTGTTCATAAAGCCTCAGGCTAAGAACTTTTACAAGCCAGACAGCCCTTCAAAATGAGTGATAAGTAAGATATTGTAGAACAGGCACCTGCCTATGAGGCACGATTTGTTGGTTTTGGCTTTTTTCACTGCTTACCGCATGTCAGTGCTGACGGAATGCGATTTTACTAATGTCAAAAAGTGCATCCTGCGAGAAGTGTTTAGACAGCTTAATGGAGTTGGAAACTAAAACAATCAGTTCAAAATGTTTTTCATTTTTCAGACACCGCATTTCAAACCTCGATGCAAACTATCATTTGTGACAAGATGGAATTGTAACATCATTCGTTCGTTGTGTTTCGGCCTTTTGTTTCAGTGGCTTTAAAAGATTCACGTTGCCTTCCCACACATTTAACACAGCAGTTTGCTCAATGTAATACCCAGATATGCACCATTTCTTGGACAAGGGAAATTCCTCCACGTCATGGAAACCTCCCATGTTCTCCACGGCTGCAGAATCAACTTGCACATTCTTGCTGCCAACAGGAATTTCTGAAACAGAAGTATGGAGAGGAAACAAGACAAGCCACAAAATAAATCTTAGATTAGGCACAGAGAAACTGAAAGACAAGAGTCAGCACAGAGGGGAAAAAATGGATATATATACATATAAAAAAAAGATTCTGGGGCTGTTGCTCATTCATCCAACCTCACAAACAGCAGAGTTACAGAGGAAGGTGAGGCAGACGTAAGAAAAGAAGTGAAGACGAAGAGGACTCAATTGGCAGAGAGATCACAGCTATCTATTTACAGATTAGCATGGGCTCAGGCTGTGTGCGTGTGTTGCGTGTTTGTAGGCAATGCAGGCGTTGTGTGGGAATGTTAGTGTGGCACGAACGTTTCCACACAGCTATTCACTCATATACACACACACATCAAACATGGTTATATCCCATGTACAAAACAGCAACAAATGACCAGGCTGCAGTTTGTGTTTGATTATTAACTGTAGGTAATCATCTCCAGGGCCGCAGCTGTTCAAAAGGCTTTCATTTAATGACAACTGAACCATACATTATATTTGAGAGATTATAGGGATGAAAATGTGGTGGAAGTAAAAAACCTACAGGAGTTTTCTTCAGCTTTTAGACCTCTTTATTTCCCTTTTATTTTGTTGATGGCTGAACTGCTGAAAAATTCACCTTCCTGCTGAACTCCAATTGGACTTTATAAAAAATGCATAAGGGGAACAACAAGACCAAGAAACAAAAGAATTACGGTGAAATTAAATTTGCGCTACAATATTGAATATTTGTTTTTTTTTTAGGTGTAAAAGTCAGGTTGGATATTGTGCATGCAGCAAAAAGAAACAAGAGTCACAAAAAAAAAAAAAACCAGAAAGATACAGTGGAGCCACCAGGAAGTCTGACATGGTGTTGGTCAGTCAACACCATGTCCTTCTTGGTGTGCAAATTTTTAATATCTTTCACTCAAATCCCAATCCTAACCCACGCCACAAAAATGTGAAGCTTAAATAAAAGTAATAAATTCTGTAGAAAGTTTCAGTTTTGCTGTGCCACTCCAAGATTATCAGTTACAGAGGCATTCTTGGAAACGTCTGAATTTGTTCTGTTGCCGAACTGAAAACAACAATTGCCAATGGACAACCACAACGCTAAAATTATTCATCATTGGAAAAAAACTCAAGTGTATATGTTCTCCCAGAACTTTCTAAAGTTATTTCAGTAGCTTTAAGGGGTTTATTTCAGCCTGTTTGGTCTCAGTGTGTTGTGTTTTTGCATGAACAAGGTCATGAGTCAAACAGATTCCTTCTACAATATGCTAACTAACATTTATATATGTGGCAGTGGTTCAAGGTCTTGTCCTTTAAAACGAGATCTTCATCCATCTATCACGTTTCCATTCACTGGCCAGAGACCTTGTGATATTAAAACGTGACAAAGTGAAGTCTGTCTCATGGTGAAGTAAATGTAAGCTAATAATGATTAACCTTATTTGGTTAAAGGTTTTTTTTAAAACTTGAGATGTTGTATAAATCTCATATTTTGAAAAAAGAAAAGAGGTAATCTCCCAACCATTAGTTGAAATCGACAAATATTTGAAAATCCCTCTGAAAATACTTATGACTAACTTTTTAAACAAGGTTTATTTAGTTTATTTAATATAAACAAGGTAACGGATTATGCTAAAGTTAACACCCAAATAGAAGTTTACCATCAATAAATTAATCAGTAAAGCTTATTTTACTGTTTAAAGGACTCTGGATTGCCTTATATAATTTTATGGTGAAGATCAAAAACGCCTCGGTCAAATTTGAAATTACTGATTCTCAAGCATAGGTTTTTAAAACACAGACTCAGAATTGGAAAACTTGTTTTATTAAAAACAAGTTTTGCAACACATTAGGACCTCCAGAGATTGAGACAAGGATTAAATAAAACACACCCACACATTGAGAGAATACAGACTGGTTCAACCTGTATCTAATCAGTCTTCTCTCACTACAGTTTTTTTCAAATAAACTTTGTAAAATCTTTTCTTGTATTGTATATTCTAGCATCTACATCTCTGATTTGCATGTTTGAAATTTGACAGTGAATGGTGTGTACTCTGTGCATCCTGGCTAAACTCCTACAATTTCAGTACATCTATCTCATTACTATTGTTTTTGCTTTTTTTCTCTCGCTTCAAATAAATGTCCTGCTGCATTGTTTAGAGACAGAAAAAAGAGGCATGAATTCCAAACAAGCCATACTTACTAGGTATATTTCCAGCTGAACTGTTATGAACTTCAACATTTAACATGCTAACTGAGTTCTGAAGAGTGTGAAATGTTGCTCTTGGGTATTTTGCAATTTCTCTTAGTATTGCATGCTCTGACCTCGACGTGATCGTGCTGGGACATCCACTCCAGGGAAAGAGTGAAATCTACCTTGAATGTTTTAGGCTTCTGAAAATACAAAAAATTCCAAGGGTTCATAATAATTCTTCCCAGAATGATGGCCAGCAGCGTTTTCCTTTTTGAAATCGTTGCTGATATGTTTTAATGCTCTTCAGTTTCGAAATCGTTGCTGATATGTTTTAATGCTCTTCAGTTTAGTTTAAATCAAAATCAGCATGAGGTGCAACCATGCTGCTAAATGCCTTTTTTAATAAAGGATTAATTGTTAGCCGAGAGATCAGTCATCAGCTTTTTACTTAGTTTCTTCATTCCCACAGAAACATTAAATGGTCACATACTCCTTCTACATGTGGCCCTACAGTATTTGTCAAATGAATACTGTTCTGTATCAAATGTTATTCACTGTTCATTGCAATTACCTGATTTTCGAAGATTTGTAATCAGAAATGATAAATATTTTCTGGATTATGTTTCTGCATAATGTCTGCTTGAAATTCAGCTTGATGTCACGCTTCCACTTTTTGTTCTTTTTTGTTGTTGTTGCTAAGAAAAAAACAACAACAAAAAAACACAAAAAAAACTTGAAGATCGAAATTCAGCTTACATGAAACTTAAATTTCACTTGCAATTCAGTTAATTACTCTGTAGCAGCCATAAGCACAAGTGGGGAAAAAAGGTTTTGCAAAAAAATTAAATCTGCCCGTCATTCTTAACACACCATCACCATGGCGACACATGTTTTTCTTTTGCAGGGACAGGAAGGCTGGTTATGGTTCACATGTTGAAAAAAAGAAAGACTAAGGATGTCTGAATGCATATGCCCATCACACTTCTCCGATTTTTATTATGCACCAACTGTTTTTGGTCCATCGAATAAACGAATAATGGAAAAACACTGAAGTTTGTGAAACAATTCAAGAGCTATGTTAAATACGTATTACATTGACTCAGTGCACTTTTCCTCTTCTAATAAATTTCTTTTCCTCTCTTTAAACGTGTTCAATACAGAATAACTGAAATTATGCAGCACTGAAGACTGAAAGCTAAAGGGCAGTTATGCTATATGTAATGAAATCTTTCGGAATGTTATGTCTACTATAATCGCCGAGACACGGCGTGCAGCTGAGCACACACCACGGCTGTGAGCACATCACCCTCGCAGCAGATGAAATGAATGTGTTCATGCGGTACATAAAAGCTGTCGTCATTTAAGTCACAGCCAGGTACAGAATCTGATGTCAAATTATAGCACATGACAGGCGTCACCATAAGCAGACTTAAATTGTGAATTCATTTTACTTGATTCATCTGCCAAAAGATGAGGGGGAGAAAAAAAGAGTGATTTTTTAATTTATTTATTTTTAACAAAGGAGCAAACCCCTCCAGATACGTTCGTCAGGTTGAGAGTTCTTCATCTCTCTTGAGGCAAACCCAATTGTTTATATTTTTAAGCAAAATTAAAAAAAAAAAAAAAAAACAGGATGCATCAGACTGTCAAAACGTGATTTTAGGGATAAATACAGATTAGATGAGAATAGCTTTATGATGTTCACAGAGGGGGTAATTTAGCCCTCACTCTCTGCTTTTATGGTTTGCATTTGTGCCCCGGGTGTCGCCAGTTTGTTTAAATGTCTTGTTAGAACCAAGTTCCCTTTTTGAGAAAGATTTATAAATAACTGTGACCTGATTACCTGGGACCTAATTCCTAAAATGTAGTGTGCATTATGTTGAAAGAACCTGAGCCTTATAATGCTCGTCTGCCTTTTCTTGCCCTCTGCCTCTTTGTTGTTCAATCAGCAGT
The DNA here is from genome assembly GCF_027474105.1 of Poeciliopsis prolifica. Taxonomy (NCBI): domain Eukaryota; kingdom Metazoa; phylum Chordata; class Actinopteri; order Cyprinodontiformes; family Poeciliidae; genus Poeciliopsis; species Poeciliopsis prolifica. The sequence goes on along the minus strand of NW_026562463.1, from coordinate 181,957 downwards.
TGTTTATCCACTTCGCACCAGCTCCTCTGCCTCGCCCTGAATGATGGCAGGTGTTGGTAGCATCCTTCTCCTCGTGGCTTTTAGCTTTGAGTGGCAGGATAATAAGACAGAGGCGTGAAGCATGGACAAAAATAGCTTCAGGCTGCACTTTTAAAAGATGAAAAACATGCAGTCTGTGTCTGTTTCACATGCATATTTTAGTTTAAAGCGCTTGGATCAAAGCCTGGTGGGTTGTTTAAGCACAAATGGTTATTCGGATGAGGTGAGCTCAACGCTCGTGACGGCGCACACCAAACAAATCCAAAGCGGCACGGAACGGAGTCCGCAGGGAAAACACTTAATGTCCCTGGAGGCGAAGCAGAGAGATTGTTCATCATGTATGATGTAAGAAATGTCACAGCACTTGTTTATAGGAGTCCCACGAAGGATCAGCGGGGAGGAAGCGTGTTTTTTTATGGCCCAGCTAACTGATTTATTTAATTTGGTTATTTTAAACGACCCTCAGTGCCTCAATCATTTGGCAGATGGAGGCTTTTAAATGCCCTTCAGATTTTTCATGCAAAAGGAACAGAGATTTTAAAGTTAAAAAGCAGAAGTTTTAAAACACACTAAAAAAATAAGCTCTCTGATATTTAAACAGACTAAAATGCTCCTATTTTAGAAAAGTTATTGTATTTATGTTTGTATGATGTTCTCTACTGTCTGTGTTTTATTTTATTTTGACAATCTGATGCCAAACTGTCAATGTAACAGGACATAAAACAAGTTTATTGAAAGTGTTGCATTTATTGGTTAGTACTACTCTGTTATCAGTCAGCGGGGTGTGAGATGGGTTGGGCTGTTGAACCAACTAATCTCCTCCCTCACTGCTTCTATAGATAACAGCAGAACAACAGCAAACACTTTAAAAAAAACAGCATCAGTTTGTCCACAGCTTCAAGAAGACACTTTCTAATACGATGACTGACATGGAATCTTTGTAAGTATGAAAATACTCTTGGTGTGTACAATGTTTAACTTCACTGGATGGGAGGAATATAAGGGAGTTTCTAATGTGTTTCAGGGATAAGCTGCCGACAGATGGTGAGAGTGGTGGTCTTAAAAAGAGCAAAAAGAAGCAAAAGAGAGAAGATTCTTGGAGACCAGAGGGACCCAGAGACCCATTTGCCATGGTTAGTGTCTCCACAGATAAAAGAAAATATTGTTACACTCACTTCAACTAAAAAAAATCACTTTCATGTGCCTTTTTTTCTTTAAGCAAAGGTTTTAGGGTTAAACGGCCATGCTTCTCTGCTTTGCTGAACTCACGCTGACATATTTCGCAGCTGGTCAGTCGAGCTCAGGGTTTTTGTGCTGACTTACAGTAAAGTGTCCTTCCTCTTTCGTGCTCTTGGCCAGCTGGATTCTCTGCCAGAGAAGGAACAGCAGGAGATACAGAAAGCCCTTCATCTCTTCTCTCTGGGCACCAGCTTGCCCAAGACCCTGCAACAGGCCAAAAACCACACCTACCGCTTCTGGGACACGCAGCCCGTCACCAAACTGGGTAAGCAGAAAGTCATCCTGTCATGATGGTTATATAGCTCAGAAGTTTAAATAAGAGGATTCACCTGTAAGGTTTCTGTTAACTCAGGAAAAAGTGTAAATTACATTCACATTACTGATCAGAGCAGATGAATAAGCACATTTTTCTTACTTTGGAGACAGACAGCTTTCCTTATTTTCCTTATTATATTCTAATACGATGCAATAAATAGTCACTTGGATGTAGTGCAGTTGTAGCTTTGTATAATTGGACACATGAGGTCTTTGAACCTCAGAAAGTAAAAATGTAAAGTGTTTCTATCAACATTAACTTCCTCAAATCTGCATTTATGAAATCTGCATTCTTTAAAAAAAATCTTCACCTTATTATGATTTTATGACTCTGCGTAATACATTATTATGTAATTAGGCAAATGTGTTGGATTACATTAAGGATTGCTTTTTTAATAGATCTTTAAATAGATCTGTAAAATTTGAACATTTTGGGCTGGTTTGCAAAAGTTAGTCAGAGCAAATGAATAAGCTAATTTTTGGTGTATTTTGTCTCAAAATAATCTTTTAAGCATTTTTCTGATGAGATTTAGCAATATCAAGCAGGTCCAGTTTTTCTCTCCAGTACTGCTGTCGGTCGTCAAGCTCTGATATCTCTGTGGATGTGCTGCATGAACAACACATGGTGCACACTATGAGTAACCCATAAAAACTGAATGTGGTTTCTATCACTGAATGATAGAATGTGGGATGTGGGCTTCAACACCATCGCTTTGGTTATCTCCAGATATGCAGTTCGCACCAAAAATGAATTGGTGTTTGAGAACTGTTGTGTGATTGGCCAGAAATCCACAGTGAGGATATTTACTGTATTTACAAAGGCTGAAGTGGGAACCTCTTGTGAGGGCTTCAGTTGAGCTTTTGAAATATTACTTGCCCGGACCAGAAGGAACTTTGTTGTTGTTCAAACTATCTCAAGTAATTAAACAAATCTGTTTGTTCTGTCTTCTTTTTTTAAAAAAAGTTTTTCTACCACTGATGACATTTATGTGCATTAGATCAGTCTGGAAATGAGAAGAGAGAGAAAAAGGTGAACGTCCTGGAATGGTTCGTCGACCTGGGGATATGTGGTGGCTGTTCGCTACTCCACATCCCACCTATTGGTCTTATATTCTATGGATTCTGACAGAAATTGTCTTGCTGCTGGTTCGCCATTTAACTCTTGGCTAACCAGCAGAAACATGTCCCGTCATGTTTTAGGGTTTTATTAGGGAACCAAAGGAAGACAGTCACTGGTAGAGAGTTGAGAAGTTTATCAGAAAATGATAGGAATAGTTACAAAACTTTGGAAGAAGACTAGGAGCAAGACATGGAGTAGGAGCAGAGTCAGAAGAAAACATAAGGTAGAGAAGGAAATAGGCAGATGGAAAGAAGGCTAATAAAATAAAGAAGTTGAGGAAGAAAAACAACATCCAGAGGGATGAAAGATTAACGCTAACTTGAGAAAATTCACAAACAAAATGCAAGAAAAAATGAAGAACTGAGTACAAGAGAATGGACTGAAACAGCAAGACCAAGGCTGAACACAGATAAACAATAAAATAATCAAAATGCAAATGCAATAAAAACAAAAACACCCCCAGAACGGTGGCATGTCATGAACTGAATGACTCATCTTGTAAGGAGCCATTGTATCCTTGATATATAGATATTTATGCAAGTTCACTTTAAAATCATCAGACCATTGATATGAATTTTGAGCTGCTCAGTGGTGCAGCTGCTGGCTCTGTTAACCATTAGAAAATGTCCTTCTGCATGAAGTAACTTCTATCAATGCATTTTAGCCTAGAATCAAAAGTCTTTTGACCAATAAAATATACCAGAAGCCTGTGTGTGCTACCAAAGTATTTAGCTTGCTAGTTCTGAGGTAAATGATAAAGTGAGTATTCAGTCCTGGAATAACAGTCATTATGCTGTATGGATGCATAACTTTAATCTGATTATTGGACTATAAATAGTAACGTGTTAGAATACCTCCTGAAACAAGGGGCCAGATTAGAGTAAGAAAGGATAAGTCCTTTTTTTTGAGACATTGTTTTGCTTACTTAACTTCTGACCGGAGATTTGGACGTTTGGATGCTCACTGCACATTCATTGCACGGCAGCTCATGAAACCAGCGAAGCGTGTGGTACCTACCGCGGCCACCAGGGGGCCCCAAGAGCTAAATATATATTTTTTTCCTTTTTATCCATAAAATAATGATTTCTACATTATCAAATATACATTATTGTAAAAATAAATCACTTCGTAGTTAAATTGTGTATTTCTGATATTATAATGATATTATAAATACACTTCACTGAGGGCTCTGTAAGCCACAGCTGACAGGGTCTGGGGAACCGCAACAGGGTGGACAGAGTCCAGAACAGCTGAGATGGGAATGCTCCTAAACAGAGCCAGATTGAGAGGCTGGTGTTGAGTTGCTGCAGGGCTGTGTTGTCTTTTCTCCTCCATTCCCTGGAATGCTTTCTCTTTTATCACTACTTTGTTGTCATTTTCAGTACGTACGGCTAAGGATGATGGCAGGCGAACTTCATTTGGTATGTTTTGGTTTCCCTCAGGTGATCACATTACAACTCATGGCCCAATCGAGGAGGTGGACGCCAGTATCCGGAGTGAGCCATGCTTACTTCCTCAGGGATTCTCCTGGGATACTCTGGACTTGAGCAGTCCTTCTGTGGTAAGTCACCCACCATCCCTACTGGTGCACACCAATAACTACAACCTGTTTGAAACTCATCATGAAGGAAAGCCAAACAAAACCTGGCACCTTATGTCTTTCTGGCATAAATCATCCAAAAATAGCAAATGTATTCAAACACTGAACTTTTTCACATTATGTTACATGTCAACATCAACATTCATGTATTTGGTTGTAATTTGATTTCTGTTGATCTCTACAGCCTCTTGACTACATGTGTATTTATTGCTCTTCAGATTTTCTCGTTTAGATGCATGTAAGGCCTTAGCAGAACAGTTGGAAAAGCTGGTTGTAATGTGACAAAATGTGAAAACATTTAAAAGGTATGACTGCATTTTTAAGGCACTGTAGTTCTGTTGTTTCCTTGACAACCTGTGTTTTAGATCGACTTGTTTACCAGATATGGTGCTGCTCACTCTGGTGGACAGTTTTTAGAATCATAACCCAGCCAAATAAGGTTTGAAAAAAAAATTATTTTCCGGTTTTCTTCACAGTTGGGAGAGCTGTGCCATTTTCTAAATGAGAATTACATGGAAGAAGATGACAACACAATCAGATTTAACTTTTCTCCTGAGTATCTACTGTGGTAAGCTGCTGTGTTTAATCATACCTTATCAATCGATTTTTAAATATTTATGCAGTCCATTTAATAATCCAGTGGGCATTTTTGTTTCAACCTACTCCCAATTAATGTTGAGTTGAGATCATTCGACAGATCCTTGTTGGTCTGTCACAGCCCAATAAATTCAGCTTGTGTGTTTTAAAGTAAGCGAGCTGCCTGTTTTAATCTCCTTCTTTTTAAAGCCGACATTGATTGCTTTCCAACCCTTTGGGCCACTAGCAGTCAACCATTTAACACTTACTTTGAATTTAATATTTGTCATTAGTTTTAGAAGAGTTAGAGCTGACCGTTGGTCCCTGAAGATAAAAAAAAAAAATCATGTAGGAATATAGCGAAAGAGAACATGTTTTTCAGAGACATACTTAAGTGTCACTGATCTCCTCCTCCTAAGGGCTTTACAGCCTCCAAACTGGCTGCTCCAGTGGAACTTGGGCGTGAGAGTAGACGCAAATAAGAAGTTAGTCGGTTTCATTGCTGCTGTACCTGCTGATGTTCGCATTTACGAGACGTGAGTAGCTCGTAAATTCATGCAAAGATATGTGTGTGAATGTGTAAAACCAAAGTCAAGAGCCTGAAATCTGTCTCACAGGAAGAAGGGGTTGGTGCAGGTCAAATTTCTGTGTGTTCATAAAAAACTGCGCCTCAAGCGGATGACGCCGGTTCTGATTCGGGAACTTACGAGAAGGGTCAACCAGCAGGGGATCTACCAGGCTGTTTATGCAGCTGGCACAGTGTTGCCAACACCAATAAGCTCCTGCAGGTAGCTACTGCACATGATAGTTATATTAAAGTAAATTCAAAGCAGAATCATAGCCATCAGTTACTTAAAGTTGCATTTTTCTTATGTGTATATACACAACTTTGCCTGCATTTTTACCACCTTTGACATTTTCAACTTGACTTATGCAAATTCAGTGTGTTTCATTAAGATTTGGTGTGATGCAGCACAGACTAGTGAATAATCATGAAGGAGAGGGAAGATTAAACTATTTTCCAAACAAAATCTGAAAAGTGTGGCACACATTTAAAATTTAGCGTGCCACAAGCCTTGCAAGAGACATAGGAGAAAAAGGTGCTTGCTTCACCTTTGAGTACAACAAACCCACATATTCAGCAAGATCTACTATATTTTTCTTTCTTTGTATCAAAGCGCTTTTTACACGCCAAATTACCAAGATACAGATCAGATCAATCAAATTGAGAGATTAGACTTTTTACTGGTACTGTCAACCAGTCTGTTTGATCATGAATCATTTTATAAGGAAAACTGGCAAAAATCCAGTTTCTACATGTGCAAACCCATAATAATTGCTGCTCAGATACTTCAGACATCCATTCTATAAAGTATTAGTACATACAAAGTATACATATTCTGACAATCATGTGGTATTTTACTTTCACTCAAAATTTATGCAGCATAATCCAAGGTGACAGAAACTTTTTCAAGGCCATACATGTCATTTGTAATAGTCTTACTGTTCAGTGATCTCACTGTATGTACGGTATTTTTCCTCTAAAGCAACATCTGCCTTTGTCATCCCTGATATAAACTAATGAATCCTCTCAGCCAGTGGCATCGCCCTTTGAATCCCCGTAAGCTAATGGAGGTCAACTACCCCGGTCTAAAGCAGAGCATGAATCTGCAGCGAGCCTTGAAGTTTAACCGCTTACCTGAGGTTAGTGTGTGCTGCCATCTAGAGACAAACATGTATTATTGTTACTGAAGGGACAGAAGTGTTGGACTGTAAAAATATCCTTAAAGCACTAATTTAATCAGTAAAGTTTTCTTCGATCATTTTTTTCCAAGGTGACAAAGATAAGGGGGCTGCGTCCTATGACTAAAGAAGATACTCCAAGGATCCTCTCATTACTCGAGAAAAACCTCTCCAACTTCCACCTCAGTCCCCTTTTATCGCTGCAGGAAATAGAGCACTGGTTCTTACCAAAGGAGAATGTGAATGACACCTACGTGTTGGAGGTCTGACCTTCTTCTATCTGTACTTTAAATTCCTTTGAACAGAGAGAAACTTTTTTGTTAAGAATTTAAGCTGCGGTGCAGTGGTAGAAAAATTGATTGACCTTTCATTCCTTGCTCACAGGCGGACAATGGTACTCTGACTGACATGGTGAGTTTTTATGCCATCTCCTCCAGGGTGCTAAACCATCCAGTTCACACCAGTCTCAAAGCCGCTTGTCTTCTGTACACCGTCTGTAATGCCACCGGGGTGGTTGACCTCATGCAGGACACATTGATTCTGGCTAAAGCTGTGAGTTTATCAGAATATAAGCATCTCTGATTTAACAAGCACTGCTGTGAAAAATGCCCATTTTTTTTTTTGCTTGTTGTTTTTTTTTTCTTTCACAAGCAGAAAGGTTTTGATGTCTTCTGTGCTCTCGATGTGATGGACAACATGAGTTTCTTGGAAAAGCTAAAGTTCACCATCAGCGATAAAAGTATCCATTACTACCTGTACAACTGGAAATGTCCTCTCATGGGCCCGGACAAGGTACTCACTACTGTAATATCTTGCCAAGAGTGGACAGACAGAGAAACTTCTGCTGTCAGGGCCTGTAATGATCTTTCACCTCTTTCATTTCTGATCTCATCTTGGAACTACAATTTTTTTCACAAAACAGAAAATTTTATTCTTGAGATTATTTATTTTTCCAAATGGAAAAGGAAAACACATCGGGTAAAATTTATATAAAAAAAAAACTGTGTGAAAGTGGTAAGAAAACTTTTATTTTATTTTATTATTTTTATTTATTACACATAAAATTTCAAAAGGCACAGCAGCTTGGACATTAATCATACACAACTTTTGTAATTTGCTTGCACCAGAGCATCTGATTCAGTTTTAGGCCATAATCCTGTTGAGAGACCAGGTTGAAGAAAACTTCAACATTCGGACAAACGTTTTTCTGAAAATGATGGAATATGCACATTTTAGAAATGGTCTTAGGATCTTATGTGTTTACAGACTTGTAGCAATAATTACTTCTCTAAAGTCATTGATATTTATATTGATGTCTCTCCTCGTTAGGTAAGACACACACACCACTCCAGATGCCTTTTATCTTTGATTTTATATTAAAATCAAAACTGGCGCAGTTAAAGTAACTTGAAATCTTTTTTGTTAGTCTTACTATGCCAGCTTTTAACGATTCTGTGGCTGCAGCAGTGATAGTTTGCAACCATCCACACTAACAAGTGTTTATTTTACAGGTCAGTCTGGTGTTACCCAACTAATCTGAGGCTTTGAAGATGAAATGATCTGCATCACTACCTGTGCTTTCAGGATTCACTATGATGTACAAAATTATATGCATGTTTGTGTGTTTACATGTGAATGCACGTGTGTGAGACTGTGTGTGGGTATAATGATCAACATCAAAAGGCCTGTGGTTGCAATGTTACCGAGATCAGTCCTAAAACTGCATTAATCATTGTCTAAAGCTCCAGCTTTAGAATGTCAAGAATAAGCAATTATGTAAAACTCGTCGTTGAATTCAGAATACAAAGGAAAACATAATAAAATCCGTAATGTCCTGAAAACCTGAACATCTAATGTTTATTTCATTTCTGCAAAAGCGACAAACAATCCTGGTTAGAGCTTTTAGGAGTTGATAATTACATAAAACAGTAAAGCTTATTGCTGTGTAATTGTTAGACTGTGTAAACCAACCACAAACCAAATGCCACATGTTGCATATTGTTTTAGTTTGGGCAATAGGGTGCGCTACAGTATAATATCATAGGCAGGCTATCCATCTGAATGTCCTAGAAACTAAAACAAAGTTTGGATTTGGAAAGTGACACACAATGAAGCGATAGAAAAAGGCGTATAAACTAAACAATATACATTAAGCAAATGTCAGCAAAATAAATTTAATTTATTGTACAACCACAGAGATTTCTCATTTCAGAAACAGGTAAAAAGCATGTATACAGTATGTGCTTTGTTTTGTTTTCTTATTTGAATAAAGCAGTATTAATGTAACTCAGGCCAAATATAATTCTAGATATTGTTATGGTTTTCAAAAACCTTTAAGGATTGAGCAATAAAATATATCAGAATAAACAATTATGTAATACTAATATTGAATTTTTATTTTTTAGCTTGACTGAATGGTTATTTACAAAGAAGTTGCAATTATTTACACAGGAAATATAGGTAAGTGGAAGTGCACCAATTATCTTGAAATAATGTGACAGCATCATAGATTTAAAGCATACCAGTGAAAATGTTAAAGTGAATTCGATTTTTACACTATCTTACCTGTTTATTACGTATTGATTGGAAAAAGCATTATTTTCTCTGTTCTTAGTTCTCTATTCACACAGGAAGATACTTGATTGTGCAGATCCTATGTATACTCGAAGTTGCTAATGTCAGAATCTGAATTCAGAGGTTGTTTTGGTTTCTCAGTACAAAGAGAACAGATCATTAAACCAATTTGTTTTGCATTACAAAACTTACACCAAGCAGGTTCATTTTATTAATCTGTGTTCAAAAGATTACAATTTTTCTATTAAATGAATCATACAATGAGGCCCAACTTGATAAAACTCGAAGAGATAAAAGAGAAAGGGGCGTTTACCAGCGCCACATGAACGCAACGCTGTGGTGAGATCTGACCAATCAGGAGCCAGAAGGCATTTTAAGTTTGAAGAGACCGGACTTCGCCAGAGCACTCGCTGCAAGCTTTGCTAAGGACCATTGAGCTGCGAGGAATGTGCATATAAAGCCGGACTGCGCTCTGAAGAAGAAGGTAGGTGTTGATTTTATTCATCTTTTCTCTCATTGCTCTGGTTAACGGTCGCTCTCGCTAGCGGAACGTCAACCACGAGCGACGTGCTCAGGTTAACGTTAGCAGGAACTTTTAAAAAAAACAGCTGATGCGTGTGTGGTTTCCTCACACTTTGTAGTACCTACTTTCACACAGACGCCGCGTTTGTGTACTAGTTGTATTTTACGGCTTCTGAAGAGACTTCAGATAGAAAATAAAGCGCAGGTACGTTGTGCCAGGGTATAAAATTGGGAGATTATTTCTGCGTTTTCGCAATAAATGAGTTGTTGCAGCGTAACTTCTCTATTGTTGCTGACGGGGGTTAGCAAAAAACTGCGCTTCCTGTGAAGATATCAAGTCATTTCAGTGTTTTTTAAAGGAAATATTAATCACTCGTTTATTTTATGGTACGGTGAAGTTACCCTGTCATTCATAAACTCATGGTGTGCCACTGCATTGGTCAAGGCTTCATTCACAACACTTAAACCCCTTCAAGCTAATTTTTGTCTTTTACGCTCACTTGTTAGGCTTACTGAGTTGCTCATTTTGTTACAGTTTAATAGGGGTTTTCTGTTAGATTTGTCCTGCCCTCTTTTCATCAGCTACCCGTATTCTGCAGACACAGTCAGAGGTCAACGTTTGGGACAGAGCTGTGCAAACCCAGCTGTAAAAACAAAGTGAGTTTGAAAAAAAATGTGTTAGGAAAGTTGAAATATCCACAGTCAGTGGAACCTGTGCCTTCAGTTCTGTGGTGAGAACTATTCTTGTAGTTCACCACAGTTAACATTATTATAGTTTTGAAACAGAACTACTTGTCTGTGTCGTTCTGCCCAGGCAGTGCAAATAGTCAGACATATTGAGCAATTTGTAGTTCCAGGCAATGCAGTGGCATGATAGTTTCAACACTGTAGTAAATGCGAATAAAATTACAATTGCATTTCCTTTTCAACAATTGTAAATCTATGGTATTTATGTCATGTTCTCACATTCTGCTCAAGGGTTTTCCTGCAGTCAGATTGAATACTAGTAAACCTCTCCAGAGAGGAAATGTGAATCAAAACAGAGAAATCACAAATACTTATATCTTGAGTGAATTGGGTCTATTTACCAACTTTCTGTTCTCCAAAGAAATGACTTGTATGACTTCTTTCATGTATGTAGACATATTGTCAATGATTGTTTATTGTAAGGGTATATTTTATCAGGCTTAATGATAATTAAATGGCAAAGAAATAGAAAAAAAAAAACTGATGTTTGCTTTATTGAGGGCATACTCTCAAATCTATTTATGTTGACATTTATTTTAAGTGTCCTCTGTGCTCCAGTTTTGAGAAATCTCTAGTCGCTCTGACACTTTCTGTTGAATCGTACTACAATAACTTCAAATTGGAGGAAAGGAAAGATGAGAACAGTTTGGTAGTTTTGAAACTCTTAGGATCTTTCCACACTTGATAGTTAAGTAGACTTGGTTTGATCAGCGACAAACATTTGTTACATTTTCAGTTGGTGCAATTTGCTTCCACACCGCACAGTGTCAAATGAACTAAACCTTTCAAAAACCTGTTCATCCCTTCGTCTGTGGTGGTGCTGCACCAAGAACCACTCAAGAAAATGACACATAAACAAGTGCAACTTCCTTTTTCCCCCAACTGTAAGCATAAATGGAGTGGCATGAAATTTTAGTGGTTGTAGAATTTCTTATTTTAAAACCTTACAAGCAGTTTCTTCTACTAGAGCTAGATAACAAGTGATTGCTTTGGTTCTGTTTACCCAGAATGCTCTGTATTATTGTCTGCTTCTTGCTTTTGGAGTGTTTGCATTCAAACTGCACCAGAGTTTGCTTCAATCGAACTGAGACCTCGGTTTTTAGGTGTACCAGAGTTCGCTGTTTTTGTCCATATCAGAGTTTGATAGTGCATTCATACCTCCCCTCGGTGTGGTATGTTTCTAGACAAATATACCAGCGTTCCATTGAACAGACTAAATGAACCTTTACTGTCAACTTTGGATTATATTGTACAGCTGTTGACAGTCCTGCGTCCATTTAATTAGTTTTGACAGATTTAATAGTTTCCCTTGAGACTAAACTAATCTTGAAGTATGTATGATCTGTTTTTTGCAGTTGCAGCAAGAAAGTTGTCAGTTATTTTTAGGTGTGGTAGCTATCGTTTTAGAAGTAACTCTTTCTTTTTCCACATAATGAACTGAATGAACCACACTGAGCCCTCACATCTATAGGTTATGGAATTTGAGGCACACCAACCTGTCATTTTCCCAGCTGCTTGTGTCACAACAGGCCTCCCCAAACATCCCCGATTCACATCTTGCACAGAGTTGTGCAAGATGGCAAGAAGAAAATGCGTCTGAAGGTGTTTATGCAGATTCCAGTGGCTCTTTTTTGTTTTCTTTTTTTTTTTTTCTTGAACAATGGGATATGATGAGCAAAGGTGAAGGTTATCTAGTTTTAATCTCCTGACTAACTTTTTTTTTCAGTGAGGAGAGGTTGTTGTTGTATTGCCCTTGCAGGAATCATGTTTTTTTAAACGCAGGCAAGAGTTCCTCCAAATATGACTGACTGTGTCCCAGATAAGGGCCTCTGCTGCAGGCATGTTTTGTTCTATACTGGAATTTTTTCCCCTTTAGTTCAACTGAACATAACCAGGAAATAATCAGGTTACAATTTCTGGACCAGTGAAACTATTCATATAAAAATTACAAAGTGTCCTAGGCTTCATATTACAGTGCTGTATCCTTAACAGTTGTGCAAAGTCATCCTTCCCAAAACCTTTTTTAAGTTAACTCTGATCTAATATTCTCTCTCTCTCAGATCACTGTGCTATCTATCTCTTGGTCTGTCATTTGACTTCATGTTTTTTTTTTTTTTTTTATAGAGCATATTAAGAAAATACATCTTTGGACAATATATACTCAGATGCAGTTTCTACGTGACACAAAATTGACTGGTGTTTGTGAAGCAGCTGATTCAGGAGCGTGATTTATTTTCCTCGCTGCTGATTGGAGCCTAAGAGTTGAGATAAGGAAGACTGTAGATGTTATCTTATGCGTTAGCGTCAATACGGTTTCGACTGCGTAGCAATGCACAAAGTGCATTTACTCTTTGAACGATTAAAATAGGAGGTATTAAACATTTTTAGTAGGGATCTCAAGTATTCATGGATTTTAGGTTTAGCACAGCTCCGTTGGTGTGTGAATACTGAAGGTCTGCTGTACTGATGAAAGTTTGGGGTTTGTTTTGCTATACTGTATAGGTACCATATATTCAATAAATGGCACTGATTCATTTTTTCATCTGGTATTGTCTGCATCAGCAAGTATCTGGTCTTGAATGACTCTTGCCTTTTTAAAGTGATGCTGCATTTTAGTTGCTGCTGTAAAGGTTCCAAGTTTCTGAAATCATTGTGGAGTGAGAAACTCGTCTCGCTGATGATCAAATAGTTGAATGTAACAACATGAATAAGAAAAAAGACAGCATTCAGTTCTTACTGATTCTCTTTCACCCTCTCTGGGAGTCCTCCCTGGCATGAGCTGTGCACTAGTTGACTGTGTTACTTAACAGTTAAATAAAACATGTCAACTAAACTGTAAAAGTAGGCTGCAGTAACTTAGAGAGTAACCACCCACACATTCCTATCCCCCTCCCTTTTTTCTGGTTCCATCTTTTTTCTCATTTGTTTTCAGTTATAGTTGAACTGCTGCAAGAAGTCTTGCAGTACAAATATTTACATAATGCAGAAGGGAAATGATAGTGGGACAGCAAGGATGTCCAGAGGCAAGAGTATGAGGGTGTCATCCTCAAGCTAAGACATATTTATAAAGTGTTGGACCCCTTCCAACGTCTGAATCAAAATCCTAACTCTGTTTAGTTTTTCTTGCATGGCACCTTTGTTTTATTTTATACAATATTTTCTATTGCATAAAACTATCCCATGCTGGATTCACACCTTGTGTTATAGCAACATTTCAGTTAACATCACTATTGAAAACAAAGCAAGAGAATAACGTGTGCACTCAAAACAAGTGATATAATGACCAACTCTTTCCATTCATGTCTACCCGCTGGCCTTTGCATTAATGCCCATGTGAGGAACAGATGTTACCATTAAACATCAATGAATAATACATGGACGCTCTAATGTATAATCGGTCAACCGTACCAGGCCATCAGGCTGCTCCAATACAGATTGGAAAAGGAATTAATAAGCAATATTTGCAGACCTCACTGAAAACAGGAATTTATTTTTTTATGCCTTATTTTTACTTGCATTTGGAAACTTTTGCAGTTATATCCACAAAAATTCAGTTTCTTCTTCAGAGTTGTGACGGGTAATGCAGATTATAGAAACAGAATTTTGCTGTAGATTTAAGGCATGAACCTGTAATAGATGCTCATGTTTCCATGGTATTATTGGAGTTACACAAGAAGTTTTAAAACAAAAAGTAACATTAACAAATTGGTTTTATCTAAAACATAAAAACTAGTTATTCTTACTACTGCTAAAATATAACATACTAATCATTAAAGCAAGAAGGCATAGACAGAATATGCAATACATTTTGCATTTGTTTTCAGGTAAATGTATTTCTGGTGTAGGATATTATTATCTTTTGGTGATTCTGATTTTTTTAACATAACACTGGGAGTTTTACAAGCTTTTTTTTCTCTTTAGGCTAGCCTGCATTCTGCTGCTTTACAAATAAGTAGTTTTTTGTTTTGTTTTGTTTTTCTTGCAAACTGTTTTAAGACAGTGTTGCACGAATATGATAGACATTTGTTTTTAAGTTTGGGGATGAATATTTGTCTTTGCTGACATGAGGGAGAGAAATATTAACTGTTCAACTCCATTGAGGGAAATGTATGCATTTAACATTTATACCAGCCATGTAAACATTAAATGCATAAGACTTATGTATTAAACATAGAAACAACTTGTTTTGTAGATGTGTGAGGTTTAAACCCAATTGTGTAGGCCTTAATTAGTTTAAAGTGTATGTCATGAAATGGTTAATACGTCTACAGCTAATGCTCTATCTCTGTGCTACCTCCCTACACCCCCAGTAAGACAGTAGATCCTTTAACTCTTCCAGCCCCCTCCTCAGTTACATTCCAGCTGGCCAGATGGTGTCTGCTCTACTCAGTGGACACCAGAGAGCCAGGAGGGAGAAACCCCACCAGCAGGATTCTCTGGAAGACACATTTCACCCCAACGATTCTCACCCCTCCTCGTATCGCTTGCTTTTCTACATCCAGCTTTTTCCTTGCTCTTACTTTGCAGACAGAAATATTCTAGGAATATAGTCCACATTGAAACGTTTTTGGGGTGAGGAAAAATCTCATTATGGTTTCTTTGGGATGACAGCTCTGTTGTTGCTCAGCAGTGAACTCTGCAGCAGCCAGAAATACGGTTCATGTATATATACTCACCCAGAGTTATTGTCAGAAGTGTGGTAATGGTTGGCCACATTAACTTTAATTGGAAAATGGGTTGTTGTCATTCACTTTCTGGCCAATGAGAGTTTTTATTTCAGCTTGTCAAAATTCATTTGTTTGACTTTGAATCTAAGTCCTTGCACAGCAATGTCGAACAAGCACATAAAATGTCATTGGGAAACTGGAAGGGAAACAGAACGTTTGCACGAAAATGAATAGATTAGAGAACAAACAATCGATTATTGCCTTTATAAAGTAACCTGTGAAAAGCCATTGTCCATTTGTGCTTTTTCTGTCAAGAGTAAGCAAAACAAATGCAAATGAAGTCTGAAGGGGTGGAGCTGCTTCTACACAAACATACAGAACTAAATAAGATGTGGGTTGAATGATAAGAGCTACAAATGTAGCTCTTCCACAACATATGTCTTCCCAAAAAACTATCTGGATCTTTCTTTCTTTCTGGCTTGCATGAAATATCTGAAAGACTTCACCATGTCTGCTGTACAAACGTGTGTGTGCAAGCATATGATCGACTGGCTAGATACAGCACTATAAACCCCACCCTTCCTTCTCTTCTCTCAGGCTTCACTGATTGCAGTCTTGTTGTGTGTATGCCGAATGGTCTGTTTTCTGTGATGTTCTTGCTAGATGTCTGTCAGTTTGCATGGGATTGTGTGTGTGTGTGCGTGCTTGCTTTCCTTTACGTCACATTTAATGGTTCCTGTGAAAGCAGCAAATGGAAAGCCGGAAGACTGGGACAAAGAGCCAGCCTGTAAATAGAGGGGGAAAACACACACACATGCTGCTCTGGTGTGTTTAGTACTGAACCGTTACAGAAGGTTAGGCAGCGTTCTTTGTCTCTGTGGTGACAGGGACGGCTCAGACCTGACCAGGTCAGTTGGTCTTTACAGTGTCACTTACTAAGGCAAAGCTGAAAACGAGCATGAGTGCCTCCGGGGGGTTATTATGTCAACTGCCTTTCGGGTGACTGGATACAGTCAGCAGGACTTCTGGTAAAAGGGATTTAGGGGAGTTTGTGTCTTCCTAAGGCAGAGAAGAGGGAGAGGGAGGGAGGGATGGAGGGAAGGATTACTCTCAGGCCCTGTTTTTAACTCCATCCTTTACCCCTTGCTCCTCCTTAAAACTTGCCTAGATGTCTTTGCCATCCTGGAAACACACACTCAACAAAAACCTGTTCTGTTCTAAATTTTTATCTCCTTCCCTCATTCTCACTTCTTTGACCTTTGCAGTTCTCTTCATCCTCCTGATGAACACATTTACAACTTCCAGTGTTTCCTCTTGTGCTTTCTGTATCCGCTTCTCCAGCTAGGCTTCTCTTCCTCCTTTTGCTGCTTTTCTTTCCTTTGCCACCTAATCCACGTCTCTCCCTCTTTCCTCCTTGTGGTTACGGCTGAAAGGTCGAGTGGAGTCCGGTATTGTGAAAGAAGAACTTGTGCTGTCGAAGACAAACGCCCTCCTGTCAGTATCATACTTCCAACCTTTCTATTAATGGAAGCCCTTTTCTTTCTACGGAGTGTTGTAAGCCTTTGAAATTTCAATTAAAACTTTGTTCCACCAGTTGTTGGAGGCAGTGTGCCTAAACCGCTTTTAGTGTATAAAGATTAGTTTTTAATGAGAAACATGTTGGCCACTCTGTATGGGCTGATTGCTACATAAGGGGGGCTTAAAAACTGATGACTTGTTTTCCCTCTCTCCTTTTCTTATGTCTTGTTTGTGTCATTTTAATTTATTGAAGCGAGAGCTTAATATGCGCTCATAAGGTTAGAGTTATTGGTGGAACATTCAATTCAAAAATACTTTATTTTATTTTATTTTAAAGGGAAATTAAATATTGTCATAACTCATATTGACTAAGGTTCTTCATAGAGGTTTTATAGATGCTAGTAGCTATAAAACCTACATATTATATAGATTCTACATACAGCAAATATACAGAATTTTTCTTCAAACACTGAAGGATATAAAGTTCAAGTCCTGTTTCTCTTTCAATCAACAATCAATTTCTTGTTTTGTTCACATTTATTGTTTCCAAAGGGGTTGCACAGTGGCAGAGTTGTTTGAACTGTTGCCTTGCAGCAAGAAGGTCCTGAGTTCGATTCCTGGCCCGGGTTCTCCCTGTGCTTACACAAGTTCTCTCCATGTGCTCCGGCTTCCTCCCACGCACTGTTAGGTTAATATGTCTAAATTCTTCCTAGATGTGAGTGTGCGTGTCTCTATGTTGCCCTGCGACAAACTGGCGACCTGTCCAAGGTGACCCCACCTCTCGCCCCTGACCAAGGGTGTTAAAAAATGGATGGATGATTGTTTCCACACCATGCTACGTCCACCTACGCTTCTCGTCCACCTCTGATTCACCCAACAAATGCCGAGTCAGCAGAGTGTTTTTGCAGATGACAGTGATTTGACTTGTGCTAGAAGTTGGAGGTGCTCCTCTCCTGCTGACCGTTCAGTCTCTCAAACTGCTGTCTGTCAGGTAGTTATTGATAAAACAAATCATGCTGACTTGTGTTAAATACACTGCAGAAATCAAAAGCATATCAGAAAACTTTCTCCAAGTCAACCAGACCTTCTTAATTTAACTCCTCAGTGTTTCTTTTTTAACTTTGCAGAAGTTCAAAAAGGTCTTAGTGTTTTGTGTGTGTGTGTGCATCATCTTATACACACACCTAAGTATGTGTTTATTTTTTATTGTGCTGTACAAAAACCTGGTTTTCTCAGTGAAGCAAAGTTTCCACTCTCCACCTTCTTCCCTCTGGAGGAAAGTGGGTCAGCTGCTGGCCTTCTTTTACACAGTTTCCTCTTGTTTTGTCCAGGGCTGCAGAACAGTGTCTTAATAGGTCTCTGATGTCTGTGGTAACTTTAGGTGGATTCCAGTGCCAGCATGTTGTAAACATACAAAGCAATAATAAACCTTCAAAATCCATTTCAGGTGTTTGAGCGTTATGCAGTTTTGTGCGTTTTGAACCAAGAATATGTCGAAATGTTTACAGTTTCTGGGGTAAATCTCTTAAATGTCATTTCAAGGTTTTAAGTTGCAAAAGGAAAAAAAGAAATAGTAAAAAAAAGAAAACACTGGTAAAGCAAGACCCAATCAGTGGAAGTACATTTTGATTAATTTAAATGGCGTTATTATAAGATGACATACTTTGTCGTTGTCATTAAAAATGACTGTAGTTAAAAACAAAAGGTTTGCCTCTTTATTTCCAGTCTTCGGGTTACTCACTTTGTAAAATAAAGAGGATTTCCTTTAATTGTGTTACATTGGAGACATGCAGCCTTTTCGATGTAAATTGACTGTTCCTGAGAGGGGCTGTGGCTGCATTCCTGTTTTGTCATTCTTGTGTGAACATGCGATTACTGCAGGAAAAACAGTTTGTCAGGCAACAGGTCAGCGTTCGCTTTCAGGCGGGTTTCTGCCTGGTCTTTTTCTTAATCTGAAATATAAATGTTTTTGTCCTTTTTAGGTAAGAAACACCCATCAATAGCTACTCATAAAGGGAAGCTCACATTTAATCTAATTAAACTCATGGTTTTATATTTCAACCTTTTTTTAATAATAATAATTGAAGCCAATTAAAACCCAAAATGTTCTCCAAAAATTATAGTGTAGGATCAAATAAATCATGTTTAATGTAGAAATGCAAGACTATGATGTGGAACACCACTGATTTGCTAGAGGATAAGCCACAACAAGCTATTGCTAAAATGTTCACTATTTAGAATGCTGAATCCAAACTTATTAAAGGAAAGTTAGGTGGAAGGAAAACAGTTAGAAAAGAAATGGTTCACTTGTTACTTGATTACTGCACATTTGTAACCAAAGTCAAAGCGAGAAGTTCTCGTATCTGGGCTATGTAGAAAAAGGAAGCAGCTTGGTGGTCTGAAGTCCTCTTTTCACAATATAGTGAACTCTGTTTCAATTGGAAATCAATGTCCCAGTGTCTGGAGGAACGTTGGAAAAGCACAGAATGGTCTGGTGTAAAGGTTTCTCAGTCAGACGGAGACATTGATTTCAGTTTTGATTAGGACCTTCAAAAATTGTTTGTCTTATTCTTGGCTTTTTTTAGCTGTAAGCTACAATCATGTCATTGTTTTTGAAATATAACATGGTTTGTAATGAATGTATATAACATAGTTTCATTTTCTGAGCCAAATTCTTAAATTAAATATTTTTAATTATATTCTGATTCACTTAAATGCATCTAGTGTTTCAAGTATTTATTTTCCTCCTGTAATATTCCTAAAATGGGGGACATGAGGAACTATGAAGTGCTAATCTTGAGCAGCAGGTTTTTATGTTATCTGCCATTATTTGGTGTAGAAGATTTTTTTCATTTTAGCTGTTAAGTTTCCATGTATTAATTTGTCAAGCATTTTTTCCCACAAGTGAAAAGCAAAATAAGAAACTTTGGACTCCTTAGATTTGTTATTTAATATTTTGGTATTTAGTGCTTATGCCTCAATCTTCATACTTTCTTTTAAACTGCCGGATTGCATAAATATTTTTTACACCAACTTCTTCCTCCTTTCGAGTTCTGCTCTGCTGCATTCAATAGTCAAGACATTATTAGCAGCAGCTGCATAATTTATGCTGACTAATGTTGAACAATATAATTAAAGAATAATAATTTTGTCCACAAATAAGTGTATGAACATTCTACCTCAACATAAGAATGCAAACCCTATATTGAATCTTCATCCTGTAGGTTTTATTTAGCAGTGTTGTAACTTCTGCTATTATGATCAGTTGCTATTGGTATTAGCTGTCATTATGCAATTGCCTGCTTGTAATTACTTTTTGTGAGTGGGAGGATGTTTAAAATTCAGATTGGTTTATTAAAAGAGGAAATTCAGACCTTTATCTACCTGTTAAAACAGGATTTCTTACTGCCTCTGCCTGTCTGTTCTCTCGATATTTTCTTTTTGTATTGCCATGTTCATGAGCAACTTCCTTTATCAAACAATCTCCTGTGGTGAAATGTTTTTGCTATAGTCAGAAGGTGACATTTGGCCTTTGTTGAGAAAGCTCCTCCTCTGTGACAACTCCCTGTGTAGCAACAGAATCACCCAGCTGACCGGGGACTGGAGGTTTATTCGCAGAAATAAATATGACCACATAAATTGGCAAGTAACTGATATTGACAGTGACAGGAACTCACTGGCCAAATGTGTTTGCTTATCTGGAAGTAACTTTGCTGTATTTCTGAATATATAACCTTGAATACATAATTTCAGCACCAAAACACCATGCATTGTTTCTTTGCTGTTTATTTCCTAACAAACCATATATTCTACATACATCCACATCGGCTGAAATAAGTAAGATATGACTCACCATGTTTTTAGTCCCCTCTTTGTTTCTTAAAATAACTATGGCAGCTTCCAAACAAAGCACCCTAAATGTGCTGGGTCTAAATGGCCAAACTTCAGCAGACTGTGTAGCACTCCTTTTATAGGTAGACGCCTAGGTGATTATGTAAGTGTCCTGAAACCATCATCCAAACTCGGGAGCTCTTGCCTTCATAAGGCAGTCCATTGGTTTTGTTTTGAAGTGAGCAACAGCTTGGTGCTGTGACTTTATCGTGTTGTTTTATAAAGGAGTTTGTTGGCATGATTCCTGCTTTGCTTGTCCAGTTTGTTGTGAGGTCTTTCTTTCTCAGAGTCTCTGTGAACATTAAAGGTTTTTGTAAGATTTAGGATTAATTATAAAACTAAAGAAAAACAACTGGAAAACAGAAAAAAAAAATGCATTCTGGCATACTTTGTTGTGAAGAAGTGCCAAATTACACAAACTTTTACAGAATTCAGCTTTCAAATAGTTGTTGTTTTTGTTCCTTTTGAAACTTTTTCTTCCTTCTTTCTTTTTTTTTTTTTGTCCAGTCCAGGTTTGTCAATATTACCATTTTTAGAGGAAGGTTGATTAATTTCTTGAGTTTATATGACTTTTTTTCCCCATGAGGCCATAGTTTTAAGTTGAGATATGATAATTTCATCTCTTCAATGTTTCTTACTTTTGCAGTTTTAGTGTCTTATTACCTGAAATCTTCAGGTACAAACATTAGACTTTTGCTAAAGGCTATTTTGTACATAAATTTGCACTTGTTTGGCATCCAAAGATTGAAATGGTCTGCAGAAAGGAAATTTGAATATAATGAAGAATCTCAATGTGAAGCAGTTTTATCTGTTTGTTTTTTTTTAAGTGTGGGCCTATAGAGAACTGCAGTTGATGGTCCATGATGTAAGAAATGTGAGCAGGATTGTAAATTTTGGTAAATGAAAAATCAAAGCCACCAAAAGATGTGTAATTTGTGAATTTGATCTAATAATCCTATACTATATAAAATAGTGTATATTGTTAAATTGAATTTATTCAATTTGGCATTTATAATTGTCTTGTAACTGCCTGGTTTAATTTACTACAATATGCATTAATATGCACAGTGGGAATCATCTTGGCACTCCAGCAGAAGCCAACATTAAAGGTCTTTCTTATCTCCTCTCCTGGGGGTATCAACCAATCAGTGCCAAGAAAATGAACGATGCTGCAGGATTGGTTGCTTTGCAAATGCCAGCGAATAGCATGTTAGGCAGCATTTCACTTAGGTACCTGAGCTTCCCAAGCTGCATTTTCTTCACAGATATTTTAAATGTGCTCTTTGAAATGAACTGATCTCTCAAACAATAGCCTGCATTTTGAAAATCTCTTTATTCAAATGTCGAGAGGAGAAGAGAGGTTCTCAGGCTTTAGTCAGCTGTTTAAATGGCTTTAACAATTCACTTCAGTATTTCATTACAGCATTTTTATTTTAATGGGGCCAAAATTATGGTTATGGGTCAGTATTTATAGACCAGAAAGAGTCATAAAGGATAAACTCCAGGTCTGTTCAAGCTTGTCAGCAGTGCAGAATAGACTATTTGAGTCAGCTCGTTTATCCCCTCATTCTTTCCTTTTTACCGTCCTTCTTTCACTTTGAGTCTCCTCATTACTAACACTATCCAGGCTCAGCAATCTGAATTATGTTTTCCCATATCCTATAAATGTGAGAAGTTATACATTGAGTTAGGTCAGGCCCTGTAATTTGAGGGAGACCTGGGGGTTCATTAAATCTGAGTCTCTGGTGTGTAACTGTACCTCTCTTTCTCGCTCGTTTCCCCTTTACTGTTCTTAGACATCATAGGCATGCTTTAGCTGTGAGAAATGTCTGTGGAAAAGCCCCTGTGCTTGATGTGTGGAGTGGTCAGAAACTGCACATAATCATTATTGCTGTTGTCAGCTGGCATGTATTTATGCGTCTGTCGTTTTCAGGCCTCTACATCCATCCAACTTGTGGTTTTCTGCCTTGAGATTACTCAATGGAACAGAGTGACTTCAGCTCAACCTTGTGATTTTTCTTGCTTTTTACTGTAAGGTATTAATTTTCAGAAGGCACTTGATTTATTTGATGTTTTTACTGCTAAAATGTTGAGAAAGGGAAATTTAGCAAATCTAATAATTGCAACTGGTGGAAGCAAATCCAACTCCACTATCATTCCTTCCATTAAAAGTTCCTTGCAAAAGTATTAGTATTGTTTAAAATCTATTACAACCACAAACTTTATTGCCCTTAACCGGTACTTTATGCAACAGACCAACACAAAGTAGCATGCTAATATGACGGGAAACAAAAAGAACACATTATTTTAAATTTTTTCTACAAGGTAACTCTTAGAAGCTCATCCTGCATTTCTTTTCTGCCTCTTTTACTCTAATTGGTCCTGCATTAAATCTGTTCCTGCAAGCTGCCGTCACAAGTAGCCTAACAGCTCTCACATTAAATTATTTAGTTTATTATGAAGGGTTCAGAGCCTTGGTACAGAACAATATTGAAGAAACAGGTGCAGGGTAAGCTTTTGGAGAATTGTAAAGATGTGTTGGGATATAAATCAATTGCAGAGTTGTCAAGAAATGGCTGTTCCTCCTCACCAGACAAACCAGATTATTAAAGCATCAAAGAGCTGGTATTACCAGTATGTATTTTCCAGGCACATAGTTCCATTTTATAGCATAATCAACTTACCTTCAGTTGTTAAAAAAAGCACTAACTTAAATTTGACTTGACATCTGACAGCTTGAAATTGGCTCCTACATTTCAGGCATGTAGGGGCCTGCTGATTTGCTAAAGCAAGTTATCACAGCTGTTTACAATAGTTTCTGTTGATGCTGTTTACAATAGTTTCCAGGAGCTTTGAACAGGGGGAAAATGTCTCATTATACGGGCAAAAAAAAATTCGCCAGCGGTTCTTTAAAAATTAATAAGAGATTATTGACTTGAAATTAGCTCCCATATCCTGCTTTAAAAATTAATTTTAAGTCTTGCCTTATTTTATGTGCACTCAGATATTTGTACTAGAAACTGTACTAAGAATATTTGTTGAGATTTTGTGTTTTTGCTGTGTGCAAATCTGGGCTGAATCATTTTCCTTCTTCACAGTTTGTATATCACACAAAATCCCAATAAAATGCAATAATTACATCTGTGGCTGGAAAGGCATAATAAATATGTTTACCCAAAATAATTTGCACTTTTGAGGCATAAAACATGAGTTAAAAACACTTTTATACTCGTGCTGGATTTCTCTGGCTTTGCTTTTGTTTTAAATGTTGAGTCATTGCAAGGTAGGTGATTAGCGCTGGTGCAAATCCCAAATCAAGCAAGCAATAAAATGAGCTTATAAGGTTATTTTTATGTGTTTCTCAATCCTCTTTCACCTCCTCTCCCTCTTTTCCACTCCCACTCTCCGTGAGTTAGTGGAATAAATGTTTAAACGAGAATCTTGATGCTATTTTCATAAATTGGGAACTTGCACACGGCCTTTTTATGGTGCAAGAGTCAAGTTGCTACAACTGTTTTATCAATCATGAACTAATATGACTTTCCTTTTCTGTTTGCAGCATTGTCATGGTTTTGGAGTGACCGCTTGGCTTCCAAGGAGCGTCCACTGAAAGCTAAAAACCAGATCAGTTGAACCACTCGCCTAGAAACTCATCGCTCAGACAGATCTGAACTGCCTAATGGATGCAATAGACACCTTGCAGAGTTCGACCCCAGAGACGAAGGCTGAGCGCATCGCTCGCTACAAAGCAGAAAGGAGGAGGGAGTTGGCAGAGCGCTACGGCAACACAGAGGATTTCACCTCTAAATATGTCCGAAGGGACCGTAAAATTGGTGAGACACCCGAAACAGCATCCTCGGAAACAAAGGAGAGAGAAAAACATGAGGATAATGGGTCAGAGCCAACATACTCCAGGAGGGGAATGAGAACTAAAGTGGCAGACTCCGGTGATGAGGCCACCCACGAGTTAAACGCAAACACTGACCTTAAAACGGAGACGGAGTCAGAGGTTGCGCCCTCCGTTCAGGCGCCTTCTAGCTTCAGGTGAGTGCAGAACAACACAAATCTGTTTTGCTGGATGTTTGAGCAGGGCAGTCAGCAAGACATAAAGTTTACGAGAGCCACAGTACGCAGCGCTGCGGTTGGCAGAGTCATTTTGGAGGCAGAGCCGCTACAAAACACACTGCAACAAGTGCTTCATTTAAACGTCAGTGTGGAAAACTCAGCTCTTAGCTGGAGCCGACTTGCATGTGCATCTGCTTAAACTGTTATATGGTTAAGCGTTATGGCTTCCTTCTGCGGCATCTCCGAGCAAAGTGAAGGCAGCCTTCCTATAAAGCAGTTTTCTGTTTTCACAGCACTGAGGAGACAGCTTGACCCATTAAGGGAACACTTAGTGCTGTGTACTGTTTGAAGTAAACACAAAGAGAAGCTCTTCCAAAAATGGTGATGTGTGCAAAGCAGAGCAAGCACTTTTAATTAGCCTTTTTTCCCAGTACTGCTAGATTTGACTCACTTGATATATGGTGATGGAAACTGGGGGGTTAAAAACTAACCCACATTATCAGGATTAGTTGGAAGACTTAAAGTTTGCTCATTGCTCACCTGGAATGTTCCTCTGGGGTTTGTACATGTGCACATGTTAGGAAGAGCATGTCCAGTCCTAGGACCAGGGATGTTTGAGCTGTGATCAAGCACTGGATTGTGCTGCTTGCACATATCTCAACTTGTCTGTAACTATAGAAACTGCCAGAGGGAGCAGGAAAGGAGAAGGATGATTTGAGTTTATATCAAACAAAGAGAAAATCAACAATTTGTTTTTATTGTCAGCTAACAACAACAACAAAAAAAAAAAACATCTGTTATTGATTTAGTTAGAAATTGTGATTCTCTAGGTTATTTCAAATTTGTCCTAAAATAAAATCTGTGTAATTTTATTCTAGAAAAGAAAAATTTTGAACTTTTATGATCTTTGTTTAAGGTCCTCATTGACGACATGTTTGTTAAAGTGTTAGTATAAAGGAAACTGAGTGGTTTCAGTGATAAAGAAAGACGTCTCTCATGACGTCTATCTGAGCCAAACAGCCCTTCCTCACTCTGACTGTCAGACCGGATGGTTGCCATTCCAAAATCTATGTTAAGTCTGCAGTTACATTTTTTCCAAACTTCTTTATTACTCCATTACCTGATTTAATTACCGAATCAGAAAAAAGTTTTACAAAACCATTGGAGTAAAATATTAATTAGAATTATTTTTTTTGTTTTTGCTACTTTTCTTTTTTACCATTGCATATTGTTTGTAAAACTCACTGTGAACTTTAGTATCTCACTTGCTAGAAATATGCACCCGATTTGGTCGGTTTGAAGTCCATCCAGCTGGCTGACTACATCATTGACATTCAGATTGTGAATGCAAAATATCTGAAAAATATTGCACTCAGCCCACTTCAGTTATGATATTGCAAATTGATGTTGCAGTGACGAATGCAATTCATTATATTGTGTAGCTCTAGCTTAATTATGTTAAGCAAAATCTGTAAACATTCTAAGTTTAACAGCAAATTAAGTAAGCCAACTACACAGCAGGATGAACATGCCTTAGTGAGAATGTAATAAAATGGATTCTGTTGTTGGAAATTGCAATCTTCTACAGGTTTTTTATTTTTAAATTTTTATGCAATGCATAAAAATTAGCTTTTTTTAGTGCTTGATGTGCAGCATCCTACATGGATGTGCATGTAGGATGCACTGTGTGCTCTGTGTTTTCCTTTGTAATCTAACAGTGGATGTATGACATAATTCACTGGAGCAAGAAGAAATTCACCTCAAGGAGCAGCTGTAGTGTAAATCTCTCTTGACTTTCCTCTGCATCACGGTCTTCTCTTCCTGCCTTCTCTTATTTGCTGAGCAAACCATTCTTTCTCCGCCGCTTATCTTGGCAGCAGACGACTGATGCATGTATCTCCTCCAGAGCTGATGTCGACTCGACCAATGTCACCTTGCCCTGCGGTTGCAAAGGAGTGTTACATTAGAGCAACCAAATCATAACGTCATCTTCCTAAAATAAGGGCCTAAGTAAATTTTTGTTTTCTTTTTCTTTTTTTTGTCTAAATCATCTTCTGGCAAAAAAAAAAAAAAAAGTGGTGATTTATTTATTTTTAATTACTTTTGGCAAGATCTTTAATAGCTGTTCAAGGGCAGATATGTTGTCAGACTGAATACTGTTACTTACCAATTACTTTCACTTTTACACTTATTTACACTATATACATCTAGTATAGTTATATCCACAATTGCATAGCCTTGTGATGGCTTGCCAATCCAAAACTCCTTTTCTCCACAAAATCTAAAATAATTACATGGTTAAATAAAAAGAATTATAACTATTTCAGTATAACTGTAGTCAATGTGTAACATTGGCAGCGACTTAAATATTTTAAACGAAAACTAAATTATGTCAGAGTTTTGTGTTAATGTTCTCTTAACTTTCTGGCCCAGATATTAAAGTTTTAAGCACAAAAATGCAGATCATAATAGACAAAAAAAACACATTAAAAATTTAATTTAACCAGCATCACTTTCAAACATTAACTCCATGCTTATAATCAAATAGCACAAGTTTATTGATCTAAAGTGACAGGCATCATGATGTCATGCAGTCATGACTAATTGGTCCAATCCCATTTAGATAAAATAAAGATTTTAAATTGACGGGAATATTTTGGATTCAAGATAATTTACCTCTACACCTGAGCTTAAGGTTTTGATTTTGATCTGCATGTTGCCACTTTCTGCCCTTCCTTAACCTTTGACCCCTTCCAGATGACCACTATGATTCTCCTTTGGTGTCACCAGCAAAAATCCTCCACCCCTCCTCCTGTTACATCATTGCTCCCCCCTGCTTCCCTTTCCCCAGGCAGCTGCTGTCCCCATCCATTTTTAACGGCCATTACTTAGAGATGAATTGCTCCCTTCAGATGCGACCCAGGGAACGCTGTTACATCACTGCTAGCGTGCAGCTGAAACAAGCGCATGTGTTAATGTGTCGAATGCGTATCAAGTGAGACAAATGAACTGGAGGGCTCCAATTATTCAGTTCCAAGATTGTCTGAACTGTTTTAAAATGAGTCGATTGCAAAATTACTGTAAGATCTTAGCAAGCTTTGGTAATAACAGCCATCCAGTCCCAGTACTCCATCACACTTGTGAGTAACCTCATCTATCTCTGCCTTTCTCTCACTCTGTTAGGCTGCTGGAAACTGATGACCCGGAGGAGCCTAAGGGTAAGATGAACCCTCGACTTTCACTGCACTCAGATCCTCTATTGTTCCACATGCTGCTTTCTCATTCAACTGTTGCTTATTAGTCAGTCTGAAAGGAACACTGGGCTCACTCACTGCTGATGTCAGATCACTTTATTGATGCTGGCATTGTAATAACCTTCCAGTCAGGAGGGGCGTAGCAAGCTATTATCCCTGATGATGAGTTTGTTTTGCGATTAGAAAGAAGAGGGTATTGCTTGACATTTAGTTTCCAGCCTTCTGTCTAAATGTTTCGCTTGTGTGTGTATGCAAATATGCTTATGCTAGTTTGTTCTTCTGTTGATTCTGATATGCAGTTATGTGATGCACTTGTTTAGATCTGCATTCTTTACGTTCTAATTTCTGCTGCTGTGCAAATGTGATTTAATTGGACCACTAGCAGCTTTCATTTCTAATAGTCCACCGCGTTGCTTTCAATTGCTTTATTTTTCTAATTTTGTCCAATTTCTAACCTTCTGATGTCGAACAATGTAGTTGTCAGACTGAAACCTGTGACCATGGGTTGTTGGAGTTCTTACAATCCACACAAGGTCTGTGTAAAATGTGTATCAACATGTTTTCTAAAGATGCCTTCATCAACAATAGCTTCACCAACTAGAAGTTGTGTACAACTGACTATGCACATCAAGAGGTGAGGGAGGCTGGTGCGATACTTTGTGCGTCCTGCAACCAGGAAGCCACTCTCTTATTATTTTGAAGACTTTACAGCATGAAACCAGAGTCAGTCCCTGAGTTATTGCAGTTATTTCAGTTTTATGTTCTGTTTGAGAAATTAAATACACATGTTAGGAACTATGTTTCACATCTGGTGTGTGGAGGCCTTGGGATTCCCCTGGAGGAGCTGGTCCAAGTGCCTGGGGAGAGAGATGTCTGGGCTTCTCTGCTTAGGCTGCTGCCCCTCCGACCCGGCCAAGGATTAAAGACACATTTGAGTTTTTCTGACATTACGCAGACATTTTGATGATCTTTTTCTTAATTAGGACTGAAACACCGACATATTTATGGTGTGCTTGGAATTGCAGAAACATTGCTGGTAAATTGTTTGACAGGAGAGAATTAAGGTTTTTGCTATCAGTATATTTATTTAGCTAAAAAACTTGCTGGCATTGTGGTTGAAGCTTTTGCCTAACAATGTCTCATGTTTACTTGAAGAGTTTCCTTGATCATTCAGCCAATTTATTATGAACTGCTTACCCAGATTTAACTTTGTTAAACTGCGACCACAAAACCATTTAACTGCACGCAGTTTGTAAATGCTGTTAATTTTGGCTTTTGTTAATGTAGGAAGGACTTCCCCTCTTCTCCTGTTCTTATAAAGCTGATTTAAATATATTCTCAGAGCTTACAAGCTTTAGATTTATTTATATTTTCAGCTCCGGGTCAAAGGTCGATCCAATAATCTCTGCACAGCTCTTAGAGGGCCATCTTGAAGGACAGATGCAAACACTTACTGAATCGTCTGTTAACCTTAGTGGGAGTTTTTCCATTGCTTTGGTTTTCTTTTCTCCCTCTCCCTCCAGCTTTGGCCTTGAATCACTGATGATCTAAAAGGAAAACACTGGAATCAAGTCAAAACTATGAGTGCAGTTTGAGTGGAGTCACCATTCTGCAATGCTTAATGTTTCCTCATTTGAAGTAACTCATGCTAAGCTCCGAACAGCAGGGGAGCTGGGAAGCATAAATCAGACCATGGAGGATTTCTCCTCTTTCATTTGAAACACTTCGTTTTTCAGAGGCAAGCCATTATTTTGGTTAAAAAAATAAAATAAAAACAGATTTAAAGAAAGAATGGATATAATTGTGGTGAATTAAGAAATTAATAGTGTGTTTGAAGATGGTTAAATGTAATGGATTCCTCATGTTCGTATTAGGAGATGATAATCTCGGTGCTGGTTTTCATCAAGTTGCTCATACGAGACCTGATTCTACCTTTCCCCTGAACGATGCATAAGCACAGAGAATGTGTTCCTTTTCATGGAAAATAACAATATTATTAATAGTGTTATCATTATGAGCTGTGGAGCCATTGACTTATAAAACTGAACATGAGGCCAAGTTTTCCATTTGCCGTTTTCATCTTAAGTTGCTGAAGTTAACAATGTTGACAACTTCACTGTTTACATTTTTCAAGATGTTATCCCCATGTTGTCCCTTGTGAGAACAACTTCCACTTCGACCCATAAAAATGTGCAAGCATTTCTCTGTGCAAATCATTATGTAGAGAACGAAGCCAATTTATAACAGTTTGGAAAAGATTGAATGTTTAACCTTGCATGTTTTTTTTTTTTTTATGTATATATTTCACAGCAACATTTGCATGCAGGGGTGTTGGATTATTATTTTTCTAACCACAACTAATCATAATCACACTTTTTTTCTCTGACTCATTACATGACCTCATTGTAAACTTAAAGCTTGCTTGTGTCCTTTTCAGCTGAGAAGGCTTCAGATTCTGCAGGCAAGATGTCGTATTTTAAGGTAAGAATCCATTCGTTCATCCAGCCTTATCCTGAAAACACCCGTCCCTAAAGGATGCACACTCCACACAGGTTGCCATTACATCTCAGGGCAAAACAGAAAGGCACTACCAGCAATCGTGCAAGTATGCAACCATATCTAGAGGCAATTTAAAATGACTAATTCGCCTAACAGACGGGTTTATGGACTGTGGGATGAAGATGGTGTACCCACGGGGAACCCACACTGTGGCTTCTACTTGTTCAAGTCAAACTAGTTTGTCTGTGAAAGTAGCTCATCTAACTGGGCCTCATAGATATTAAAAAAGCTAGAAATGGCTAGCTTAGAAACCAACCCATATCTTCTCGCTCCTGATGTGTTGATTTGATCAAATCATCCACTTTGCCTGAATTCACGCCACATGATTTGTCATTATGTCATAAACGGCATCTTACTTATGAAGTATGACAGTTAAAATCATTTGCCATCTTCTGTCCTCATCAAAAGGGTTTGGTTTTGTTCGCATCCTTGTCTGTTTGTACAGCCGACTGTTTCATCTTGCGACCATTTTTGCTTTGAAATCAACAATTATTGAAATCAAATACAAATGACATTAGGCTGCCAACTGTTTACAGAAGTTAATGCGTGCATAGGTTGTTTTGACATCTGTCATTGGCAATGTTTGTTAATGAGTAGCCATTGTTTTAGTTTGCGTCGATCTCATTTCGGCTGCATGGGGCTACTGTTGTTTTTCAGTAAGAAGTTCAAATCTTGGTGTGAGGTCAATTAGGAGCTGTGATTTTTATTTATCTTATTTATTATTTTTTTTGTGCCATCATTTTATACATCTGCCTTGATTTTTCATCCCTTTTCTGCTTTTTTTTCACCTTGATTATGGTTCTGATTTTTGTCTCTGCATCTTTGATCAAACCAAAGTAAATCGAAACATCCCCATAATGGGTGGTACGCTGATATATGATCAGGACAAAATGTCCTTTGGCAAATGGATTTGTTTTGTTCTTAGAAAACTGGAATGTGATACAATGGAAACCACAAAAGTATAAAATTGGAAAGTAGTTATGGAAGCAATTACATGTTTATTGGCTGTTCTAAACTGCCCCAGTTTGCCTTCTGTGGTCTCCAGCAGAGCACTGCCTCTCATCAGTTAGTTGCTGAAGATAAGCACCGACGCCACAGGGATGGTCATTAAAAATTGACCGTTTTACCCTCTTAAGTTTTTCCGATATTAGTAATAAACACATGTTTGAATTTGTTCTGGAAGGGGTTTAAAAAATGACAAATTAGTGTTCTTACAGTTCAGTCAGGGTATGTTCTTCTATTGTAGTGTAAAATTTTAATTTCAAGGTATTCTAAGCAAATTTGTGTCTGCATTTTGCATAAAGAAAACTATTTCAGAATATCTTGTACATGAAAGAAACTAGCTCATGTCAATGTGAATCCATATAAAGATTAGAAACAAGAGCATACGAGTTGTTCAGTCCTTTAAATTAACCATTTACTTATTCAAAACTTCTAAATATGAACCTTTTTCAGCATTGACTAGTCAGTCGACTCAGTGTCACCTCCTCACCTTTATTTATGTTCATCAGTAGACAATAATTGCAGTCTTCTGTTTGAATGACTTTCACCTGTCTTTTGGTTTTTCTTGTTATAAATCTGAACGGCTCACGTCTTTCTGAATGGTCCTTCTATTTTGCTAGTATTTAAGTATGAAAATCCTCAAAGCCATCAAACTGACAGGATAAATTCAAGCTCCAGAAACCTGAACACACAGATTTGTGGGTGATGTCACACACTGTGCCTGTGTTTAGTTCTTTCCATTTCACTCGGTGCTTTACTGACTCCCAGCCTTTTCCAGAGCAGCTGTTGCACACTTCAGCTCTTCTCTGGACGCTTAGCTCCATTAATAACAAATTGAGCCATTTCTTAGCACACTGAACACTCTTGCACCTGGTTGCAAACCTGGCCAAATTCATGACTTCAGCATGCACACTCTATGGAGAGATTAAAGCAATTGTGGGAAGATTTTTTTTCTTCATGCTAAAAGATGATCTATACAACAAAATTTGAAAATGTCCCAAATCCTGGGGGAGATCTGCACATGTGAGCTTGAAAATGAACTATGGACGCATATCTGGTTTTCCCAGGCTGCTTAGGTTTCAGAAGTGGTTTAGTTTCATGATGTTTGATGTAAATAGCTGTTCTAATTTGGCGATTACAGACCAGGAGAAGAGCCAATCTTGGCCAAGTAAACCCAGATGGTAGCAAGTTGCTCCAACAAACAAACTTTGTGGGAAAGCAGGTTCCCATCATACTCACAATGCTCCATCCCCTCCGTGATTTTCCCTGATATGTTATTTCACAGTGTCTCATTTGATGGTTAACTGTATTGAAAACTGCCATTTGTCTATATCCACCACTCTCTGGTCGTTTATGCCTCCTCCACAGTTTCCGCTAAAAAGTCAGTCAGTGTTTAAGTCGGAGAAGATGGCATCAGAGTTGAGTTTCAGTTCGTCAACCTTTTAGGATAAATGCAAAGCGAGAGAGAATTAACTCGCTTATAATTGGATTTTTCTCACTTTTCTCAGTGAAAATCTGTTTTGGAGAAGATTATAAATCCTGCTGTGTAGAAAACAACTTCCTCTCTCAATGATGAGTGGGCAGCACTTAACTTGTAAGAGGCTTCTCTAATCTGGGGTATTTACACAATTTTAGGTATTTTCTTCACAGCTGGAGACCCACTTATCCTCACCAGGTCACGCCAGGGGTTTGCTCAAGTGTTTACTCTCACAGCTGCAAGCTTCACTCTCAGCATGTGTGAAAACGACTTCACTAGTAGACATAAAAAGACAGAAACGTACAAATTCCTATCTATTCATTGAGTAGGTTGTACTAGTTTTAAAATCATTTAAAAATGGTTTTAAAGAAGGTTTCTTTTATTTTGTACAGAAACGGCACGAAATTTGATATTGATGGCAAATTATTTCAAATGACTGCTGAAAACTG
Organism: Poeciliopsis prolifica; assembly: GCF_027474105.1. NCBI lineage: Eukaryota > Metazoa > Chordata > Actinopteri > Cyprinodontiformes > Poeciliidae > Poeciliopsis > Poeciliopsis prolifica. The sequence continues at coordinate 148,600 of NW_026562463.1, read as the reverse complement.
ACACGAAACACTCCATAGAACTCAGTTGAAACAATCTCATATAATTGCTAACCTAAAAAAGCCTTAAAATGACAGAAAACGTACTTCAAATAGTTGTATTACTGCAGCTATTTGATTTAATACAGTAGAGCAAAAATGTTAACACTTGAATCAAGAATTTGATAGCTGCCTGTTATGATCGGTGGAAGACACGGTTTGAAATCCCTCTTTGTGATCCTGCTGTCCATCTATGGAGTCTTGTTTGCAACTTTATGGGGTTTGGGAATTGTAGTTCTGATATTTCTTTTAACTTTTGAGATGTTCATCTACCATGTTGATAGTGTTACCACCCCCAACTTTGAGCTTCTTTTTTTTTTTTTTTTACATTTTCCAAGAAAGTATAAACTATAGCCCAGCAGAGAAAAAACCCCAAAGCTCTCCTTTCATACTTTTAAATGGTTAATTAAAACTCATTGCAAAAAATCCTTAAAAGGAGAACAGAAAAATTTAAAAGGTACATTTTAATGTGAATCAAACCTTAAAAAAACTATTGTTATGATCATATAGCAAATTTCTAACCAGTATTTTGGAAATGTTACCACCAACCTATTTTAACAGCACCCTTTAGGGAATTATTTTTAGTGAAAGTGACCAACAACTGTTCTCCCCGATGCTCTACTGGATTGCAAATGACCATTTCATCCCTGGAAAAGAGGCATGAAACGACCAAGTTTGCAGTATTAAATGGAGAGGGGTACAATGATGTGCAGCAGTTTGCATGTTTATGTAAGGATTTTCTCATGGGCTGAGAAAATCCAATAAAATTCTAACTTTATGAGAGACTCATCAGCAGAAAACAACTTCATCCTCTTTACAAAAGGCTGACAATGTTAGCACACACGACATCTGGCCACAGTAAAGTGTTTTGAGTAGAGGGAAAAAAGGAGTGCAGAATTAGGCAGCGGGAACATTTTATTGGTTGAGGGAACAATGGATTCCATAAAAAAGCTGAACGTTCCTGAAGGAAACGTATCGCTGCTTGTTTTCACGGGAAAGAAGAACAACTCTAGACATGCCTCTAACATGCCTCAGAGCCCACATTAATCCCAGCAAGTATATAGTTTAAAATTCTTTGTTTTCTGCATTTAGACCTTTTTAAAAATCTGCAGATGGGTTCTTAAGAGCCATTTACAAAGAATTGAAGCCATTTAAAAGCATCCTAACTTGGTATCCCTCATGCTATCTAGAGTTTTTATGCCCTAGAACCCAGTTCACAGGATCTTTATGTAAATTACATCCAAGGATGTTGAATGTTGCCTGACTTTCTCCTGCCCAGTACCCTGCTAAGATGGCAAAGAACAGAATGGTCCCCTCATGAAAATAAAATGCCATGTATCTTTGGAGTCTTGCACAGCGGCTTCACTCAATACGTTTTGCAGAGGTGAGATGGACTGAGCATCCGTAAGGATTACAACCAGCTGTTCAATAACCATAGATTCAAAATTTTCAATGATGCTCCACAGCATTCCAACATACAACCTTTGACAGTGAAATGTATGTTTGACTCTTCACAGACAGGGTTAGGGTTTATAATCTATGACAGTTGAAATATGCAGAAAATATGAACAATGAGGGAGTTTAACTGAGATGACTGAAATACAATTTTGTCAAAACTCAATCTTTCCAAAATGTTTTTTGCATGCTCCATCCCAAAAGGTCTACTCTGCAGATTCAGTATAATATCAAATGTTCTTCCTACTTGACCTTTTTCTGGCATAAATGTCCACCTGGGTATGATATTTACCTTGACACATGCACTAGAAAAGAGGAGAGTTATAACAGTTGCAGTGGTTCCTGCTAAGGGTCCCTGAAGTGAAAATGTAACCCGTATCTTGCTAAAACAAGTTGCTACATAGTTATATCAGGAGATGCACCCATCAGGTTTCTGATCAATTTCAGTTTTCGTTTTTTTGTCAACCTGCATATTCTTTTTTTTTTTTCTTTTAAGGAAAAATACTGTGACATTTTATAATACAGGTAGTAGTTTTGAACCCAGCTAGGAGAAGAAATTAAAATATGTTTCAAGTTCATTCATTAAGGCATTCTCCTTAACTGATTCAGTTGAATCGAGTGAAGTTTAAGTTTCCTATCCTTTTTGTATTTATTTGTATTTCTGCTGGTGAAAACCTTTATCAGAGCTCGACGACAGAGCTGCAGCACCTGGTGATTGCGTAGCATAATCAAAACTTAACCCTCAAGGAAGTTTGTTGTGCTTTAGTCCTTCTCTGAAACAGTTGGCAAAGTGCTTTGCTTACATCCTGTAGTTTACCTCTCTTATCCCGTTTAAAGCCAAAGTAATTCCAAATAGGCAACTTTCTAGTTTTGTGCAACAAATTCCTGAACTTTAGGACTTCTGTGTTCTAAATCTGGAAACCAGTCCATTCATGTTTAGATTTTTTCTCCATCAGCTACCCGACTGCAACAGACAAAAGATGAATGGATGCAAATTTGTTAAAAATGCATTCACTCAAAAGTGTACACTTAGTATTAGTGCATTTAAGTATTTTGTTTTTTATATATACATATATTCCTTAAGTTGAGCAGCATTCTCTTTGCTGGAGCCCTGCAAGGGTTAACTGCCATTCTCAAAAGAAGGGGTGGAGTCTTATTTATTCACTCACTTCCTTTATCGGGATATTCGTTACGGCTGGAGTAGGACTCTGACAGGATTGCTTCCATATCTTGGCATAATTTTTATTTCCCCAACACTTCTGTATTTGTAGGAACCGGAGGTAAAAGTGGATGGTAGCAGCACCCAGTGCTGTGATGACAGCACAAACCATCAACTGATCAGCAGTGACAGAGAGGGAACTTCCACCAGGTGAGCGCTTCAGTGATTTCAGCGTGGGTGGGACTGTTTTATTCAATTTTTATCTGACCTCTATGCTTTCTAATGACATTTGTGAGCTGGGGGACAGACATCACTAATAATAGACTGAAACAACTTGGAAAGCAGTCCCACCCACGCACAGCAAATAGAGCATGTTGAATGGAGTGCAGAGGTTATTACAGATCCTATTGAACGCCTGTCAAATGTCATAAGCAGCTGAAGGGATAAACCAGGCAGGTAAACCTGTAGGACAAGCCCGCATGAGACTATAAAAATAAAAACACACAATGGTTTGCACCAAACCGTAGTGAATGTTGGGCTGATAGCCAGACTGTAGCAGTGCAGTTTGTAACCTTTGAGTTTTCTTTCATTTTTTCTTTATTGTCTGCATAAAGTCTGAATCGTCATTCATACTGTTCAGCTTCCCGCCCAATCAGGAAGCATTTGAGTTCATGTTATTGTCTCCTCTTAAGACTTTGTCGCTGGTCCTTTTAGCAAACTTTAGTTACACAAAATAAGAATTTTCACTGATTTAAACAAAAAAAAAAAACGCATTAAATAAAAACACATTGATGTTAGTCATTGCTTTAAAAATGTGAAGCTTGAGGTGAAAGAAAGTTCCCTTTTTTGGAGTTTTTGTGGATTTTATGTTTTGAACTATCCTTGAATATGGGGCAGCTGCTCTACCACTACCTCCCACACATAAACATTTTATTTGACTTAAATTTCTTTATGTCAAAGTTTGCTCCAGGAATATGCTGACAGTGTAATTGTCATTAACGATCTGCGTGTAATGGAGAGACAGAAATCCTGCATGGAGTGTTTGTATAAATGTGGCTCTTAGTGTAAAGCACATTGAGTGGTCAATAAAACTATAGGAGCTCTTTATAAGTGGACTTCCATTACCATTAACAGATTTGACTCTTATGATTATGCTGAATCAGTTTCCCATTGGTTTAGAAACGAACTTGTTAGAAACAGGAAGGTGCTCTCAAAAGCGTCGGTCTAACTGTGTCTTGTTGTTTTCCCAAATTGAAATGACTGATGCAAATGTTGACATAAATTTTGACTAAACTATTTGTTTCATAGTCTTTAAATGAGGTAAAAAGAAAAAAAAAATGCAGAATGCACAAAGTAAATGCACTCCAGAATGTTGTCGATCTCTGGTTTTGTGACGCTCTGATCTGCCGATACTAGTTTCAGCTCGTTCTGATGAGGAAACTATAATTAACATTCAAAACATTTTGCTATGCCTTCTGCTCTGAAGGGTTGTAAATTATATGAATTAGGAGGAGGTGTAACATTAAAATGCGATTTTACAACTATATTAGAACAACTAAATAATCAAGCATTTAAATTGTGATCTATATTAATAATTAGCTTAGTTATAGTGAAACTCAGCCTCTCCTATATACACCTATGTATCATACAGCTTGAATTTTATGTGTTTTTGTAAGTTTCCTTTTTAATGTGCTTTTTCTGTCCTATGTTTTTTGATAAATGAAATCTACATTGTTACCCATCTTTGTGTATTTTTTCCATCAGTTTTGTGCATTATTTTTGTATAATTTCAGCCTCTCCAATGCTGATAAAGAAAAGGCAATGGAAGAGTCAACACAGGAATCTTCCTGGAAGGAGCAGCAGGAAAACACTGCCACTGCCAAGGAGAAACAGGTCAGTTTTAATGTGAAATTTGATGTATTGTACAGCTCAAAAGCTAAAACATTTGCTTAAGAATTGGATCGCTTTTTCATAAATCTATGAACTCAGCTACAGTATTAAAGGGATCTCTGTGGGTTGTGTTTGGATGGAATGTATTTTCCTGCACTGAAAAAGACCTCATGCAAGCCAATTCCTAAACTCTTACGCACCTTGAAGTTTCGCTGGGCGTTTTTAAGGCCTGGTTCAGTTTAGATTTTTTTTCCCTTCCTTTCTTTCTTTGGAAGTCCACTTTCAGTCTATAATTCGTACTCTAAATGTAGAGTTACAACATAGATCCTGACTCCTTCTTTCCCATAAGCAGACATAATGTTAATACTTTGCCCAGATTTTAAACCAATTCCCACAGGTGATGATTTTAACTTCACACACTCACCCCATACACACGCAGCCAGCTACACTCTGCGCTCCAGTATTTATTAAAGAAGACCACCAGGTTAGCATTACATTGTCACACCCAGCCTGCTCTCACAATCTGCTTCTCCTCCTAAATCAGCACGCCCTCCCAACCTTTGGCCCGTCCGTACAATGTGTGGGGATTGTTCCAGCTGTTGTCGGCTCTCCTAAGTGATAACATACTGAGCTCACACTTGGAGTCTTAAATTCCTGATCACAGCTTTAAAGCGTTAGATATTTTTAGATGCTTTATTTTATTCAACATATGTTCCCTGTTAGATTGAAAAATGTTTTTGATTTCAATCAAAAGGGTACAAAGTTTGAATTTTTTTTTTTTTTCAGTTGTATTTCAGATTTGTTCAGAAACATTGAGCCTTTACACTCGTTTAAAACAAAAATTATAAAATTCAGGTTTTGAAAACATATTCTAATAATTGTCATTTCTTTTTAATAAATTAGCTTGTTTACATGTACTGAATGGAAGCAGGAAAGGACGAAATGGCAACAAAATGGAGAGAAATGGAGCAAAGGCAGGAGCTGGCTCAGAGCCGCAAAACAAACTTTGGGGTTTTCAATGTTTTTTTGTGGAATAAACAGAAAGACAAATTGTTGAAACTTGTCGTCTTACAGAGTTATCGTCCCCAGGCGAAACAAAATTTATGTTGTACTGACAGTTAAATTGTGTCTCTTCCCCTGCTGCAGCCTTTCAGTTTCCTCTCAGACAGAGCTTCTCCCCCCAGCAAGAACAGAGATGTGTCACCCCCTTCCAGTCCGCTCAGCCAGTCTGCACCTTGGCTGCAGCGCCAAGACTCTGGGCCTCAAGGCATCAAGGGAATCCTAAAGAAGAGCCGCTCCACCAGTGTGGAGTCGGACCAGAGTGAGGCCATGTCAACCGGGTTGCCTTCCCGGCAAACTAGCGTCACCTTGAGCCACCCTGAGAGCGAGGAGGAAGGAGAAGAGGAAGAGGAAGACGAGGATAACGAAGTGGAAGAAGAGGAGGATGTTGAGGAAGAGGTCAGCAGGGAGAGCTATAAAGAGGACGATTCACCAACTGATGACATCCCAGATGGTGGCAGCTTCAGCGTGCACAGAGAGGAGAAGAACAGCGGCGACAGCACCAGCAGCAGAGAGAGCTTTGAGGAGATGCGGAGTCCGTCGCCCGATGAGAGCCTGGAGACCACGTCGACCGTGTCTGAGGACGTCGACGACCTGGAGAGCAGTTTGGATCAGAGTCAAGGCTCCGCGCTGAAACACAGGTTAGGACAGACGCAAACATAGTGATGGAATCAAACGGTGAAATTCCAACAAATAAAACACCTGATAGTCTGGTAGAATGGTTCTGATAGTTGGATTTTATTCTGAAATCTTTTCACTACTTTTACTTTTGACACAAAAATAATAAAGTTTTGTAACAAGACAAGCAAACACTGTTTGGATAAAGTTTGAAGAACTCCGCAATAATTACAATAACACCTTTTCTTTTTCTCAGACTAGCTGTGTTGTCTGGCGAGGACGGTGACAAGAAAGACAGAACAAGGAAGTCCAAACCGTCGTCCCAGGTGGTCCAAACGTCATTGGCAGATCGCTTCAACCAGCTTCACGATGCTGAGAATGCCTGGAAGAAAAAGGTTAGTTCCCACACTGGGTTTATCACAGACAAACACTGCACCAAAATAAGCTGTTTTTATTTAAAGACAAGAGTCAAATAAAACATACAAAATTTGCTTCAAATTTTCTGCTTGTTGAACAGATTTGGCAATAAAGTGTAACCAAATTTAAGTTGAACATTTTTTAAGAACATTGAAGCACCATCAAGGAATCTGCAAGCTGAAATGAAAGTTATGGTTGACCCAGTTCAAAATCTGATTTCAGTATTCTTCACTGGATATGTATAAACAGAGGAAAAATAATGTCCTCTTTTCTTTCCATCATTATCTTCTTAGTGACTTTCCTCCTTTCATCTTTCCTCTAGTTTTTCTTTGTCTCCTTTCTTTCTCATTTTTGTCTTTTCTTGTATTCCCTCCATATTTAATTTTCTGGAAGTGTCTGGTGTTTTTCTCTCTGGGAAGTAATGAGGCACAACCAATATATGGAAAGTGTTTGGGCCTTGGAGGGTCACAGCAGTATATTTTATGCGTTTGGTGGTATGATTTTAATCATTCACATTCATTAGTTTGTTTCTGACATGACAACACCAAAGAGCATATTTATTGTTTTCTTACTCAGGCTTTGATGATAAAAGCCACATTTATTGCATTGCATCGGTTTTATGATAGCACCAAATTTTGTTTAGGGATTCGGAGAAGTGGCAGTAATGAGCGAACCCAGCCAAACACTTCAGCCTCTACTTGGCTATGTGCAGAAATAAGGGGCGACTTGGCTGTGGACATGTCTCTCCGACTGCTTAATCAGCATATTTCGTCCAGCTGCTGCCAGGAGAGCGTGTGGTTCAGAGCTCTGGGGTTGCAGCAGGTTTAAGAGCGGAGATCCAGAGCTCAGCTTACCTCCCGAAGAGAATAGAAACCCACAGCTTCCCTCCACTTGTAAAAATAAAATTCTATACCTGAAAAGCCTCCAACCTAATGCTTCCTTCTTTTTCTGGCTTTTCTGCTCACTTTTTTTCTTCTGTTCTCAAGGTTGGACAAATGGATTTCTCCGCATGCCAGCTTTTTTGTGTTCACCACATAATTGAATTTCTCGCCAATATTTGTATGAACCTTCAGGTCAAACAGTTTTGTACCACAAATCCTGGATTAGTTGTTCATGTTATCATCTTATGCACCCCACACACTCTTCTCAGTGAAAATATAAGCACCTGCACAAAAGAGCTTGTAATTGGAAAGTAAACGACACGCTACTTTCTTTTTTAACCATTCCACTCATTGAACTCCAGACGTAGTGCCACGTTGTGTGTCTATGTAGAGCATCTTTTGATTCAATGTCTGTGAAGATCAGTGATCCCCTTTTGGGATTTTTGGTTTGAGCTCAAACTTCATCCAAAGATGAGCTAACCTTAGATCCTCTCCAAGTCTGGAAAAAGCTGCTCAACAAAATTAGACCCTATTCCCCTCCTCTGTCACATGCTGAATTATGATGTCATATTTTATTTGTGTGGTCGGTCTTGATTATGATACATCAGCACAAATCTGTGGAGATTTTGTGAACTTTCCATCAATGGTGTAAAAATGTGCATTTACAACGCTCTCACGCATGAGCGATGGCCAAACAGTTGTCCAGAAGGTCTATTGGGCTTTTCCTTTTATTTCTGTCAGAAATTATGGCCTTGACTTAAATGTGTCTACATCTGAAGAACACAGTTACGGGCACCAAAGTCATCTCTTCCTCAGCTCACACATGGTCGTTCCTGCAACATTTTTTTTTCTTTCTCTTTTGAGAAAACTGTTTTGTTTATTTGAATTTCTGGTTTATTTTTATTCAAGCTTATGCAGTTAGATCAGTTGTTTGTGCTCTTTGGTTGAAATGTGAAATGACGAAGAATAAAACATGTAGGGTTGAGGCTGTGATTAGGTCCAGATGTTTCCTGTTAGACCTGCTAACCCTTTCTCTACACCCTGGTGTTGTAAAGCGATGCCTGGTTGTAAATTTGATTTAAAACGAGGCAAGTTGAGTCATGACGATTAATGGGTTGTCATATGTTGTGATAACTGATGACGTCTTGTTGTTTTTTTTGTTTTTGTTTTTTTAAAGATCAGCAAACATGGAAAAAGCTGCTTTCTGGCTATAAATGAAAGTCTGTCCTACATTTAGACTTTTAAAACATTTTAAATTAAATCTATAAATAATTTCGAAATGCAGGATTTTCCTTTAAGATGCCTTTGCTTTATACACCTGTAATAAGTCAACAAATCAACAAAAACAGGATTATCTGTAGAAGCCTGCTGCATTAATGTTTTTTTCTTTTTCATCTGTAGCTTTTAGATCTGAAAGCTGATTTTATATCCTTCCACTTTGAAGATAAATTATTTGCGCACATTATGATTTGTTGTCCTTGCAACTCCAAACGCATACGAACATTCCCACCCCACTCACTTTATGCTAAGAAAATGACCCACGCTTCCTGTAGTCTTCCATGTAAAATTTGCATCTTCCCCATTCTCCGCTTGTAATTTTCCTTCTTTTTTTTCCTCCTTTCTTTATGTTTTTTACTCTTTTATTGCTCTCGTAGTTCCTCCTGCCCTTTGTGCCTCCTGTCTACATCTACAGACTCTACTCCTTTCTTTGACTTTGACACCTGCCTGTCTACCTTTCCTCATTTCTTCAGGTGAGTGTGTGCACATGAAATGGTGCATGTTCCTGTTTAGCATGGGCTTGCTTACTATTAGGAATGCACTGATTGCAGTTTCAGGCTTTGAAAAGTTTGACCAGTCAATTCCAATTTTGGCCAATAGCAATTATTTATGTGTTTATTTATTCATTTATTTTGTCTGAAAAGTTGGCAAGTTAGCAACAGTGGTGTGACTGATTATTAACCATGCCCTTGTCGTTTTGTGGCCCTCTCTTGCGTCAAAAGTGAAAACTGCTTCCATTGACCACACGACTGCACAATTTGAGATTTTGAAAATATATTTTGACACAAACTTTTTTTTCAATTGAAAAGTTTTGGTTCTGGGACGGGGTTGTTTTATTTGGATGAATCAAACTTAGTTTATTTTGCAAAGCAATAATGGAAACACCTTTTTCACATCAGACAAGTCACATAATCAATGAGCAGATGTTGCAAGCCACAAAGAAGAAGACAAGAAGTAGTTTGAGGATAATGGTGAAACATTTTCATTGACAATGTTTTGCACACATTTGTAATGGAAATGGAGCTATCGCTGATTTTCAGACCGGTCTGCCCGAAACCAGAGAGAGATAATTGGATAAGATCGATTTGACGCAAGTAGGCCTGTCGCCGATCCCACAAAATGAAAGAAATCGGCACCAGTTGATTGGGGCAGCCCTACTACGTAGATTTTTTTTTTTCATGCAGCATATGTCCCAGACAAGTTGTCTCCCTTTTTTTTTCTCACAGAGAAGTCAGAGCTAAGGTAAATGCATCTTGCTGCTTCACAGGTGGTTTATACCTGTGTTTACGGTGAAGGGTACAGCTGTACTTTTTAGGGGGCCTCATCATCTCGGGGGACCCGTCAGGCCAAGGTATTTCCCCTCTGTGATTGACTCCAGACAGGTTTGTAGCTGTAGTTTATGACCAGACAGAAGAATGTAATAGAGCTCATGTTTAGGTAGTCATGTGCATATATATATATGGTAGCATCACAAAATGGGATTAAAAGTGTCTCTAATGTGGTGCTTTAAGCATTTAAAGTTTTATAAAACATGATGCATTTATTTGAAGAAGCTGTTGGGTGTTTGTACCATGACAGCATACCATTAATGTCTTAATCAGTCTGTAAGAGCCTCAGTGTTCTGCTGGTCACTCGTGATATGCATCGTTTTATTGACCGGCAGAGAGAAAAGGGACAAAGAGGACTTCTATATGCGGACATGTTGACATTCATGCTGAACCCGATTGTCATGTGGATGAAAAATTAACTTATTACCGCACTGTGTTAAATATAGTTGGGTTTGAACGTTTAGTCGTTTAAGCAAACTCAGGACTAAGATTTCACCTCATTCTCAAACTCTTAAACGCACTTTAATTTTTATTACTCCTGTCACCTATGTACATATGTTATAGGGACTGGCTTTTCTCAGAATGTCATAGGAAAATGTAAGGAAAAGCCTCCAGGCTGCTCATTAAGACGCAGATGTTCAGTTTTCATCTTTTCAATAAAATGCAGCACATGCCTGAAAGAGGGCTTTACTCACCCGTATCTCCTTCAACTTCTCTTTTTACACGCAAAGTAAACAATAACCTCATTTTGATGTTCAGCTCCAGCATTTTTGTAGGGCTCTGGCTCAGTCGCTCAACTTGTTTCATCCACCCTTGGGTGAGATGCTAAACTCCCAACTGACAGGCAGTCAGACATGGCAGTTCTGTTTTCCATATGTGTTTGCGAGTATGTGGGTGTGTGTGAAGCGGAAATGGGATTGGAAACAGTTTGCAGTATATCAAGATGATCGAATGGGATTCTTTGAACTTTTTTTCTTATGTCACCAAGGAAAAATACTTACCTTTTTTTTCTGTGTGTGGTTAGTTCTTTAAAGATGCAAGAAACAACAGCTTCCTGTAAATGTCAGCTGTAATATCTGTCTAGTCTCTTATTAGACAAAACTACAAAATAAAGTTGTCTCTTTTTGAGGGAAATCCTTTGTCTGAAAATCATCAACTCTGCATATGCTACATTGCTAAATAGAATCCAATATACTTTTTTATTTTCCTTCAAATCTTTCTGTGGAATGACAGCAATCAGGCTCAGTGTGATGATTAAAAGATTTAAGGAACGCCAACACGTCTATTTTCCCATGCCAGAGTGCTTTTCATCACTGCTTCATCCCAACATGTTTTCCCCTTTAAAGTTGCAGACATCTGCAAATGCTTAAAATGACTGCAGAGCCTGAAGATGACAACAGTCAGGAGATCCCACAGATCATCATTCAGCCACAAAGAAAAACGTCCACTGGGACTTCAACTCGCTGTTAAGCTGCAGGAGTCCTGAACATTTGTTTATCTTTTACTTTAATTTCAAGCAGTTAAAGTTGACTTAGAGTCGCTCTGAAGTGAGAGAATGTGACACGTTTCACGTCAACACATAACAGCGGGAATACTTGTTGATGAATGCTCGACAAGTCCTTTTTTCAAGCAGACAGTTTTCTCTTGGAATTGTTTTCTGATGGGTCTGCTTCTGCTGTAACCTCCTGCTGAAATGAAGTCACCAGTCGCAGTGAATTGCTCATCATTGAGTTGCTCATTATTACAGAAAAACGAGTTTGTGATAGAAATAGTTTTTATGTAATCTTAACATGCTGTAAATGTGTTTTTAGGGGTCTTTATATTTACTTTAATGCTGCTAAGTTACAGTGTCCTAATAAAATTACTTTTGAATCATTGACTTTAGATGCTCACATAACAGGAGAGGGTAATGAACAGGGACCTAATGAACTTTAAATAAGTGTGGTAAAACAGAAAACAAGAGGACCAAGTTGTTCTTGCAGATATTAATATATTTAAGTTGCAAAAAGAACATTGCATTCTTTTTCAAAACTTCACACCAATTTAACTTATTCGTATTTTTTCATCTTACAATCACAAATTTTATCAAATTAATTGAATTATTTGAAATGCACAGTTGGCAAGAAAGTAAAAATTTAAAAACTGTTTGTTTGTTTGTTTTTTTGTATGTGTCCTCTTATTGGCTGAAGAACCGAAATAAAATCCAACACATCCATTTTTGTTGAGCTCATACACATAATAAAAAAAGACATTGATGTTTGTGGTTGTATCCTGCCAGAATCTGAATGCATCTTTTTAACTTTCACAACAATCAGGTTGTGTCATGCAAATACTTTTCTTGTATCCTCGTACATCTCCTAATATGTGAGATATATTGCATGGAAATCTACCTGCGCTGGGCAAAATCGGTGTTCTCGCAGAGTTCTTACTGGGTCGTATCTGAATCCAACAGAAGTCCAATGTTGACCTGGAGCCCAAGATGTCACTGGCAGAGAGGATGAAGATCCTGAAAGACAAAGAGGAGCAGTGGAAGAGCAAAGGCAAAGGAGCAGCCAATGACTCAGTTCAGTTCACAGTGGCTGGACGAATGGCCAAGAAAGGTAGGGTATTTTTTTAAATTTATTTATTTGCTGTACGGCTGTATTGGTATCAGCTCTCCCTAGGCCTGGCAGGCATTTTGATGACCAGTGTCGGATACAACAATTTGCTTTGCAAACATCTCTAAAGAAAAGATGCAAATAAAACCTTGCAGGAAACTTTCAGGAAAAGGGACAAAAGCTCAGTAGAAACTCTAATCCAAATAAAGATTCAAAGTGGTTGAGCTACTGCAACCACCAACTGGCACAAGCTACTAATACTGGAGCTCTTTGAAAAACCAGGAAAAAAATAACTTTCATGTTGTGCGGCTTCAGGTCTCGTGTCCAAGGATGAGCCACCTATCATCACTCTCAAGAAGTCCAACGCCACGCCTGTGAAACCACATGAAGGTATTGTCTGGGATTCAACTGTGATGCTTTTGTTTCTTAAACCTGGTCTTAGTGGTTTAAGGAGACTGTTTATGTGCCTCAACCTGCCTGCTGATTTCACATGGACTGACTAAATCTGCTGTCCACTGGGCAGAAATCTCCAGCAGGACTGACGTCAAAGTGGAGGGAGATAAACGTCTCGACAAGTTGGAGTCCTTCCTCGACAAACTCCACAATAAAGGTACAATCTGTGCTGTTATTTACTTTAAATGTTTATTTGGACTCTGTCAATAAAGCATAGGAAAAAAATGGAGAAAAACAGAGGAAAGAAGAAATTTTCTTTGAAGTAAACAGCACTTCAAATTTTTCCAGAAAATAATTTCACTAAACGGTTTCAGTGAGCTAGCACTAAATGAAAAATTAGTCCCACTATTAGCATCTTAGCGGAACTGTTCCCACCACTGCATGACAGCTTTCTGCAATCTCAAATGTACATACACTGATATGAATGACTAGATATTTTTAATATATTATACAACCCTAATTCATTTTATTTAAGAAGGCTGCACATTACTCTTATTTGAAACTATGCTAAGTCATGAGCTAAAACTACATCGGCATAATTGTTTACAAATAAATTCCTGAAGGTCTCCAGATTTTTTTTTTCTACTTTACTAAGAAAATTAACTTCATTCTTCCTGTTTCCTGGCATTCCTCTTGGGCTCCATGGGATTAGGTGTGGGCAAAGCCAAGTCGTCCACCATCGAGGTGACAGCAGAAATGGAGAAAGAGGTGATGACTCTGGACGATGATGAGACATTTGGCAACTTCTACAAACCTGTTTCTCCGTCCACTCTCCTGGAGTCCAGCGTGGTTTTGACTGAGGAAGATCTAAGTGACATCCAGGCTGATACACCAAAGTTAGTTTAAATCAATCCCATGTGTCTATCCTCTTTGGTATTTATCATCTCTGATTCATTAGAAAATACTTGCTTCCTCTTTTCCGGTTTTGTACTAACACAGTTTTGCTGTCCATAACTGTTAAGAAAGTGAGGTTGTATTTACGTTTTAATATAAATAAAATACTTTTTTGTTGCATTTCGTCTCTAGGCTGACCTCAGCGGTAGCAGAGCACAAGCGAGCGGTGCGACCAGCCAGAAGGAATCAGGGCTCCAGGAATCCCCTGCGGGCTCTCGCTGCCCGTAACGACATCCGGCAGGTTTACACCGAGCAGAGGCTTAATGTGGCGTCAGTGGAGACCAAGAGGATTCAAGTGGAGAGGAGTAAGTCTGCTCACTTTTCCCTAAAGTAAATAAGACATTTACCTAGAACAATCCGGCAAATAAGCTGAATCACAAAGCAATGAAGACGCTCTTTTGGATTTTTCCACATTTATCTTCTCTTAATTTTCTTAATTTGCTCAGGTTTGTATTGGTCTAAAGTTTGTAATTATAATGTGACAAAATGTTTTTTAAAAAAGCCCTGAGTATCTGACTGTACTTGTTCATATGGAAACTGAAAACATGTATTCTAAAAATGTTGACACTGGATTCAAGTTGGGTGTATTTAAAGATGATGTGGTCAGCTGCTGGACACTTTTATGGTGCATCGTAGGTTGTTAGCATGTCTTCATTACTCTGCAGACTACTCTTGCCCGTGCACTTTTTCATAGTTTGCATTTGAGGTTGTGGGCAGGATTACAACACAAGCGTTGTCTAGTCGAGATCAGATGAACGAAGTAATACGAAAGCCTGACTCATCTCTAGCACTTTCTACTGAAGTATTGTTGATGCTTTTTAATCTTACTATGAAATAATATCTTTGCTTAAAGCACATAAGTTACTTAATGCCTGAAAAGAGGCATTATTGTTGGTACAGTTTAATAATCACGTCTTTGTTTTATTTGTTTTCTTTCCCACAAAGTGGCGAAACATTCCAACTTGGCAGACGTGGCGTTGGCTGGGCTCGCCAGCAAGGAGAACTTTCGCAAGGTCAACCTGCGCAGCGTGAAGTCCACAGAGGTCGTGACTAACAACAGTGCCGTGCCTTTTCACAAACTCATGCTTATTCGCATCAAAGGTCAGAAAACACAAGAGAATTTTCTCTCACTGCGCAATGTGAAACATTAATGGTGACCACAACTTTATAAGAAAAATGAGTGGTTTATTTTGAAGAATAAAAAGAAATGACTTTTGTAACTTTATGGTTAAAGTTTGTTTTATTAGCCGTTTCTTTTTTTCAGGGTTGCCATTCAGTCTAGAAAACTAGGGAAGAAACATTTGTATTTTGAGAATTTCTTTGTCTTCTGTCCTTCCCTCAATCCTTTCTTGTATCTGCCCTTTTTTCTGAATTTATCTCCTTCCATAATCCCTTCCCTATTCTTTCCTTGCTTTCCTCCATACCTTGTGTCCTCACTTTTACTTCGTTCCTTCCTTCAAGTGTCTAGTATCTCCCAAAACCACATTTAAACCTCTTCCTCCCTCCGTAAAAATACCTACCACAAATTTATTTTGAAAATGGCCGCAGATGACTGCGAAATCTCATTTTAAATGAAAACCGTTTCGAGACCCTGGTAATGGAAGTGAAAACTGCTGCGGTCCACAGGTCGGAGGCACATCCAGGTGCGTCTGGTTGAACCAACGGCGCGCTCGCTGAACAGTGGGGACTGCTTCCTCCTCATAACCCCGAAGCACTGTTTTATGTGGAGTGGAGAATTCGCCAACGTCATTGAGAAAGCCAAGGTACAAGCTCACACTGAATCAAACGCTTCAGAGTTTCCCAGAAGGGGGTTTTCACAATTTCTGTTGACATGTTTAAACAGGTAGCAGTTCACCTGATGAATAATCTCTAATAAAGAAAACAAGGTCCTGCTGTGGGAAAACCTGCTGGAACATTAAACAAACGATAATGCGTACAAATCTTGTATTTGTTCTGTTTTTCAAGCTCTTGGATGTGACTTCTTTAGGCTTTTCAGTACAACAGCAGCTATGTTCTCTATCTCTTCATCATTTCTACAAATGTTAGAAGAACGATGCACAAAATATGAAAACAGTTTGACCAAAGCCGTGTTATTTGTATTTTCAGTCTGATTCTATTTTATCGCATGCAGACAGTCTATGAGGAGAATGCAGCAGAGCCAGTCCAGTTGCAAAAGTCGAACAAAGCCACCAAAAGGCTGTCATCACCTTTAACATTGCACAACAAATGACATGCACTGTGCAGCATTTACAATAGTAGTTTGTTACACCTTCTACTGATAATGCTGCTAAACCCAAATTTCTGACTTTGAACAAAAGGCGTTCTGGAGACTTTGAAAGCTGCTAAGTTTCAGCATTTTATTTATTTCTATGAGACGCTGTAAATCAGCATTCTATCATTGCACAATCTGACATGCCTCAGACTGATAACAGACTGTCTGGCGCTAATCTTAGACAGGGCTGCACTGGATCCGTCCTGCACGGAGCACTTTGAAGATACTTTCAGTAAATCCTCCATTGATGCACATATACGATGTGTTAAATATGCTTTTTTATTTTTTTTTTTTGGCCAGGCGTCGGAAATGGCGTCTTTTGTTCAAGCCAAGAGGGACCTTGGCTGCAAGGCTCCGCAGGTATCCATACTGGAGGAAGGAATCAACTCTGAAAGCAAATGGGCCAAAGAGTTCTGGAGCCTGATAGGCGGAAAGACCAAATACAGAGGTATGAAAGCCAAACCTTTCTGTTTCAGATGAACAGAGTATGTAAACCGGTGATGCTATTACTGACATTCTGCATCTGTGCTTCTAACAGGGGCAGGGGACCCAGAAGAGGACGAGCTCTATGAGAGTGGGGTGGTGGACTCTAACGGGGTTTACAGACTCCAGGGAGACAAACTGGTACCTCATGAAGATGCCTGGGCTTCCATCCCCAGTGTGTCTCTGCTCGATTCTAAAGAGGTAACGTCACTAATAAACGGGTCTCTGTCAGAGATGCACCAGTCAGTCAACCAGAGATCAGGATCGGGAGATTTTCCCTTGCTAGCTCTGCAGGTTAGATCGTGAAATATAATTTTTGAGGTGATTCTTGAATAAATTTTAGTATCATTCATGAAATGGATCCAAAAGTTTAGGTTTACACAGTTAAAACCAAATGTTTGCATACACTTTCTAAAAATGTCCCTTTTCAGTCATTTATGATCGTCAGTTGAATTAATTACTTCTACCGCCTTTGTAACTAAATTAGTGCAATACTTCAGTTCCCAACCCGACAATCTGTTCTCCTTGCTCCCTCCCTCCACTTCCTGTTTATTTGCAATTTAAAACAGACACAAAATTTCTGCTCACGATTCTTTTTTTGACATGCTGCAAATAGAAATAATTTTGGCAATCCAAACTAGACTAAAATGAGAAACTTTTTTCCCAGTAGGGACATTATTTGACATGTAATGCCCTCTTCATTTTCCATATCAAAGAGCCTGTTTCTTTTCTCCTTGGGCTTTATCACCTGAATTATTCAAAATGAGTCCTAATCCTGAATCAGAATCTGACATGAGAAGCCAGATTGTTGCATCTCCATCTCCTGATAATCTATATTGCCCATTTACAATGTTTTTTTGCTGTTTTTGTTGCTAAATAAATTTTTACAATCTTCTTTTCTTTTGCTGAAACCACACACCAGGTTTTAGTCTTTGACTTTGGCAGTGAAGTGTATGTATGGCACGGAAAAGATGTGCCCTTGGGTGACAGAAAAGTAGCTGTCAAACTGGGCAAACAGCTCTACAGTGGCAGCTACGACTACAGCAGCTGCAGAGTCAACCCTCTGGATTCCTCCGGCAATAATACGGACGTACCTCAGTGAGTATGACGAGTTAATGACGCCAAAGATTCATTTACATGATTACTCCTGCTACTCGCCTTTGAGTTGTGCATAAATGTAGAAAAAACGTCTGCTGCATTATTTCATGTTTATTTGGTGCCCCCTACTGGTTAATCTGCTCCAGCACAGCTGCACACACACATGGTGCTGCGTGTGTTTTAAGTTTGTTTGCGTGTGACTGACAGGAAGGGGGAGGGGCGTCCCAGCTGGACTCTGTTCGGCCGGCTGTCGGAGCACAACGAGACGTCACTGTTTAGGGAGAAGTTCCTGGACTGGGCCGAGAGGAAGAAAGAGGAAGTGGCTCAGACAGAGGAAGTCAAGGTAGAGGAGTCCGGAACGAGCCGCCACCAAGCGTACTCGTCATAAAGCTGATTGGAGTCGGTCATTATTACCACTTCATTGCTTGTTTTCCATCATAGCCTGATCAGCTGTAGACATCAGGACACATTTTGGTAAATTAATTGTAATAAATTACAGTACTCATTTTCAAATGCTGTTTTAGACAGAAAGCATAAATAATTTTGCATTCACTGCCAACAATGCATCATCAAGCTTGAGATTTTTTGCTAATTTGAAATGATCAAAAATGAAGGACATTAAATTTAGCTAATCAATGTCCTTAATTTAAAAAAAATCCCCCCACACCCTTAAAAGTAGGAAAAGCAGAAAATGTGGAATTTTATATTTAAAAAAACTATATTATCATGGACACATCACCACATAACGCTTTACTGCTTCAGCAGTAATGTTTCAGCCATTTTACATGGAAATGAAAAATTTGACTTCCTGTAAAATATTGTTCTAATTTAAAATATTACTGGATAAAATATACTTCCAATTGCTAATTTTTGATAATGTTGTTTTTTGAAATAAAATATTTCAGCTTTCTGAAATAATTTTTCCCCTCCTTAAGATGGGAAATAATTTTTTTTAGGAAGTCCATAGGCAATGTTCCCTCTAATTGTTCATGTGTCTGGGCGTACACACAAGCTTCCTGAGCACACTGAGGACCACTGTGAGCATCATCAGTGTACACTGCGTGGCCACGCACAAGTATCATAAATCTGGGATCATAGAAAGTTGCATGGCTTATTAAAAAAATCTAATTACATCAGCAATTTTCATTCATTTGATTTTAATTTAAGTGATTTGCTCAATTAAAATAAAAAAAAGAAAAGAAAACATTGCTGTTCATGAGATGCATGCTATAAGTAAGAGTCCTGCTTCAGCCAGGGTGAGAAATGAGACATTACACCTTTCAGACATAAATGTTTGTTCATATTAAAACATTCACATTTTGCACAATGAAATGTTTTCTGTAGCTTGTGATGCAGTATAAATTCTTGTAAAATATTTAATTACAGTTTTTTTTTTCACGTCTGCCCTTCTCACTTCCCCAGTGGTTGTTCACTTAGCCCAGCTTGATGGTCAGTCTGTTTCTTGCTTTATGTACTTGAATTCAGCATATTGACTGATAATGGCCTCCATAATCTGTGGGTGGAGGAGAATGGCCTCATACTTCTTTGCCAGTGTACAAATGTCTGCTTATCCAGTCAAAAGTCTGAACTCAACATTTCAATATCAAATGCAGAACATTCCTTTCATTTGATTTGATTCCATTTGATCTTAGAAGAAGTGCATTTCTTTTTTTTATTTTTTTTTTTACTTTGGCTTGGTGAGTGGATGTCCCACGTAGACATGATAAGGTGATGGCTTTCACGTTTCTTAACTCTACCGCACTATTCTCACCTGCACGGCGCATATGACCAAGGCACGTAACCCACATACACACAGCATGCGCTGATTGGCTGCGTAGCGAAAGTGAACCGTATCGTATCATTGGCTGGATTCCTGTCACTCACTGAGTTCGATCGCAAAGTAGTTCGGAAAAAACATTTTATTGGTCCATAGTCAAAACTGATGTTTGAGCTCAATGTCCACTTTACGTTGGACTTTATTTTATGCGCTACATAGATTTTCTTGTGCGCTGAGAATATGTGAGCAGTGCGCGATTGCGCAGGCGCGCAGCTTAGAACATTGTCCATAGGTGAGTTTATTTTGATAATTTTTTGTATTTGGAAATATTTACTGTTTATTTTTCAATATTGAAATAATCTGCCAGAGAAACTGGAACTTTTTCATCAATATTAAGAGATTATTCCCTTAAAGAAGCTACTTGTTGAAGAGTTACTTATAAGTTAGTTTTGTCTCATTTTAAGTGTACTAAGACATTGTACTTGAGAGCTTTGCTCCACCATATTTTCGAATATGCAGAAACGAAACAAAAACCAAGTATTTTATTTTTTTTCTCAGAGCCCGGAACATTCCACCCTCCGCTCCCCGCTTGACTTGGAGCTGCAGCCGTGTGACGCCAAAGCGCTGCTGGACAATGAAGCCGACCCGGTGCGGACCGTCCTGGAGGGCGTGGACGTGCAGCGAGGCTACGGCCTGGTGAAGACCGAGGACGGCAGGCAGGCGGATCTGGCCACCGTGGCGGTGGAGGCATGGCACATCAAGGAGCACGGTGAGGAGGAGCTTCCAGAGGAGAGCGTGGGCCAACTCCACGAGGGCGACGCCTACATCATCCGCTGGAAATACTCCATCACCACCCTCGGTGAGTCGCGTGAAAATGAGTCGAACCATCAGAAGGGAGAGCAGGGCGTCTGATTCTCCGGGTCACACTGGATTTTCTGATCCGTCTCAGTTGGGAAGCGGCAGAAACCTGGAGAACTGAGCGCAGCGGTTCCCGGCAGAGAGAGGACGGCATGTTTTTTCTGGCAAGGCCGGCACTCCAGCGCCAGCGAGAAAGGAACGTCTGCCCTGATGACCGTGGAGCTGGGCAGCCACCGGGGGTCACAGGTCAGCTCGCCACTAACTGTCAATAAAAACATCCAAACACATGATGCTTCCTCCTGTGAAATGTTCAGACTTCCATCTGCTTGTTTCTGATTGGCCGGCGCAGGTGTTGGTAACTCAGGGAAAGGAGCCGCCATGTTTCCTGCAGCTCTTCCAGGGAGGATTGATCATCCATAAGGGCAGCAGAGAAGACGCTCCTAGCAGCTCAGGTACAAACAGGTCATTTCCTGATGCTAACAGCCTCCTGCTCACAATGACAGCAACATTGTTTGATTTTTCCCTTTGGGATCAATATGCAAAGATAAAACAGAGTGGAAAATGGTGTCCTGGCATTCTTCCTTTTCCCATTCATTTATCCCTTCTGTCTTTCCTCCTTCATGTTTTTACTTCCTCGTTTCCTTACTGTCCCCACCTTCTTCTGGCCTTTCTTTGCTCCTTTTCAACATTATTTTCCCTTCTTCCATCTTTTTTGCATTCATTCTTGCATTGTTCTTCTCTCCTTGTTTATTTATTCCTGTCTGTACTTTGTTCCTCCCTTCATTGCTCATTTTCTTTCTTTTCTGCACAAATCCTTTCTTCCTCCCTTGTGTCCTTACTTTCATGATTCATGTCCCTCTTGCCTCACTTCACTCCTTCTTTCCATCTATCCTTCCTCCCTCATGTCTTTTCTTGTTTTCTTATGATATTCCATTGGTCCTTTATTTTCTCCTTCCTTTGTTTTTTCTCCCTCGTCTATTTTTGTCCTTTTTCCCTCATATTCTTGCTTTCCTTCTTTCTCTTGTCTTTGCTTTCTTTGCATCCTTTTTTTCTCCCTTGTGTCCTTTATTTCTCATGTTCCTCTTTCCTTCAATCTATAGCTTCTTCCCTCCTCATGTACTTTCTTTACTTTATCAATTTTTTCTTCTTTTTTCTTTCCTTGTTTTTTGCCTTTCCTCTGGTTTTCTGCACGTTTCATATATAGAACCCACAATGGCAGTTCATTGTGAACTTTTGTTTTACATTTTGAAGGACTAACAAGTCTTCCTATTTTGCTGCACTTTTCCATAAAAACACCCAGGAAGCTCTTCGTTGAACTCCCATATCCTGACAGCAGTAACACCCTCTGCTTGCTGCATCCAGGTGGTTGGAGGCTGTTCTGCGCGCGCGGCGAGGCCGCGGTGGAGGCCTCCCTGGTGGAGGTGGTGTGTGAGCATGCCAGCCTGCGTTCTCGTGCCAGCCTGGTGCTGCTTAACGCTCAGAAAGGTCTCCTCTACTTGTGGCACGGATGCAAAGCCCATGCAGACGCCAAGCAGGTGGCCAAAAGAGCAGCAGACAAACTGACGCAGAGGTAGGATTTGGGATGAAACTGAAAGGTTTTCACAGCCTCACTGTCTCCTGAAGGGAAGTCATAGGTCTGTCTCTCCCTCAGGTGTCCCTCTGAGCTGGGACTGAACAGCAGCAGTAAGCTGAAGGTGGAGGAGGTGGAGGAAGGCTCTGAGCCTGAGGAGGTTTTGAAGGCTTTAGGTCCGCAGGACAAGAAGGCTTATGACTGTATGCTGGAAGGTAAGGGCTGGACGTTGGTGTGCTGGTGGGGAGTTAGCAAAGTGCTAAATGGAAGACATCATCGGTGATGGTGTGTTTGTTATCAAGATCCTGGAAAGTACAACTACACACCCCGCCTGTTCCGACTGAGCGCCAGTTCTGGGATGTTCGGAGGAGAGGAGCTGCTGTACCCGGCCAGGGTGACGGAGGGCATCATGGCGATGCCCTTCCTGCAGGAGAGCCTCTACTCCGCACAGCAGCCAGGTAACAGCTTCACTGCACATATGTATGGCAGGCTCTTTTAACATAAAATCAGCTTCACCACACTCAGTAGTCCAGATATCTGAAATTAGTTTATGAATCAGATTAACCATTAATTTATATGGAAGCTTTAATTCAAGATATCTGCAATTAATTACTGACTCTCTGAAACATATTTCGGATGTCAACAAATAAACTATGACTAGTTATAAATTAAATTAAACATATCAGTTTTTGCTTTGACTAGTCATATTTCTAATTAAAGAAATTTTAAATGTATTTTTAGGAGATGTATACACCTGTAACAATTAATTGGGATTGATTGAGATTAGTCAATTATGAAAAATTAGCAAAATGTGCTAATTATTTTTATCTGATTAATTGATTAAACATATCAAATTAAATAATGTCTATGTCAAATTTAATTAGATATATCCGTAGCCGTAACTTTGACTAGTCAAAGTGAATTTTAAGATATCTCCAAATTATTCAGATTTCTTTAGACAGATTTTCTATTTGTGATATTTTGAATTAATATTCTAGTCAGAGAGATGAAATCAATCTTATGTTGAAAAGAACTTCAGAAATATTTCTACATTTTTAAAGTCTTTCTGTATTTTAGTGGGTTGTTTCTCCTGATGCTACTTCTCTTTAGTCATTATTAGTGTTTGTGTTAAAGCTCAGAATGTGATCAAACAGGATGGATCACATTCTTCCATAATGCAGGAGCAATTATTAGAAAGACAAACAGGAACATTCTTCATAACATTAAACCTGGAAACTCTAACTTTATCTCCTAAAGTACATGTACTTTCTTTACAGCAGCTGTATTTAACAGTTATCTGTTTCTGCTGGAGTCCATCTTATGTTTTTGTTCTTATGTCATTTCTTTGTCAGCCTTGTTTCTCCTGGACAATCGCATGGAGGTGTATCTGTGGCAGGGCTGGCAGCCGGACGACACCCAGAGCACCGGATCTGCAAAGATGCGCTGGGACAGCGAGAGGAAGTGCGCCATGGAAACCGTGCTGCAGTACTGCAAAGGTTAAAGCTGACACGCGTGTATTTTGGCCCTTTGGCTCAAGTGAATTTTTAACTGTAATGTGCTAAAATGTGGAGAAGGAAATGCAGAAATATCCTTTTTTTTCCTGGAATAAAGTTCCCTTTCCAAACAAAAGGGCTGATTTTGTTTGGTTTTGTTTTAAGTTTTTGTTTTTGTCAGCAGATAATAAAAATTGGTTTTGGCTCGAGACTTTTAAACCGAAAATAAACATTACAATTGTTATATTTCTGCTGATTTTCAGAGAAGAATCCCCGGCGCCCCCCTCGGGCCTACCTGGTCCTCGCAGGCTTAGAGCCTCTCACCTTCACAAACATCTTCCCATACTGGGAGAAAAACACCAGCATCACTTCTACGGTCACTAACAAATACTTCCTCATCATCATCATCCTCTTGTGTAAATGAATGTCTTATATTAAATGTTTGCTTGCATGTGTGTGTGTGTGTTTTAACTAAATGCAGAGTGGAAGCTCTAAGAGCAAAGTGATCCTGGTGAAAGAAGCTCTGTCCAAACTGAGCAAGCAGCAGTACTCCATCGAGGAGCTGACCAGCAAACCTCTGCCGGAGGGAGTGGACCCGTTACGGCTGGAGGACTACCTGTCAGACCAGGACTTCAAGGTATCACGCCCTCACTGTGCTTGATGTGTGTGTAAGAGAACCATGTTCTGATTTCTGTGTGTCCCGTTTGTTTTCCTGCAAGACGCTTTTCGAGATGAGTCGAGTCGAGTTCAACGCCCTGCCAAACTGGAAGCAGAAGAACCTGAAGAAGAGCAAGGGTTTATTTTAAAACTGTACACACACTCTGTTAATCTGTTTAGTTTTTTACTCTTCTTTGCAGCTTTTATTACATTTTTATTCCTTGTTTTTTTGTTGTTTTTTTTTAATCTTCATATGTAAAAAACAAAAAAATGTAAATGTACAATTATGTGGTTTTAATAACTGTGCCATTTTTTTGTGCTATTCAGTCTCATTTTAAATTTTAACCAACAATTATGTGCAATTAATCTTTTCCCTTCACACTATTATAAATATGTAAGATACTTGTTTGATGTTTACTCAGATGTGTTAATTATTGTTTATGGTTTAAACCCTTTTTTTTTCCATTTTAACTGAAAGAGCAGGCTCTGTCAACAGAGGACAAGACTGCTCAGTAAAGTTGTCAAAACAAACCAGTTCGATTGGTTCAAACCAATCTTTTTGCTTAGATAACTAACTTTTTAACAATCTATTTTTTATTGTTGGACCAACTAAAGCACCTGTATTATTTGGTACGGAATATTAACTCTTTATTTGGGCTCCTATTGACCTCCTTCTGGTTGTTTGGGACCAAATTTAAGCCGTCTGTCTTCATATACCATTGTTCGTATTTTTTTGGGCCTGTCTGTCTAAGTTTGGGTCAAATCGAACTTTAGCAGCATTACATGTTACATTGTGACTATGAGAGAATGTGAGTAAGAAACTGCTGCATAAACTGCCTGTATTAGAAATCTGTGTTGAAACGCCACGGGAAAAAAAAAAGCCGGTGAGGTCTGGATTAGTACTTTAGTTTTGTTTAGTTATTTCTAATGCTCTTTTTATTTGTGGCAACCTGTTTGAGGTAAATTGGATCTGCATTATTGGTCAAGTCAGGTTTGGGAATGAGATAATCAGTATTCCTTTTAAAATAAAATAAAAAGTGTACAAGAAAAAAACCTGGAAGTGACTTTTATTCGAACACCGAAACATTAATGTATATAAACTTATCACAAATATCCACCCAATTTATAAACTAAAAAGAGAGTTCACTGTTAATATTGATCAATATAAGAGAATCAGATTAAATTAAATAAATAAAAAAAAATGTCTTTTGATGCTTTTTTGTTACAATATCATATATGCAAACCAAAAAAAAAAAAAAACAGTTGGTGTCATGAGTTAATGGAGAATATCTAAACATTGCTTTGAACATGGAAGATGTGCAGAACCGTTTTTCCCCATTAGGTTAAAATAGATGTTTTCTTTGTTTTGACCGCCAGAGGGAGCTGTTTATCCAGTCTTAGCTGTAAAACTTTTTACTTCAAATTTGTGAAGCCTTACAGACCCATTAATCATTTACTAAAATTAAAACCTGTAAAGCAAATTAAATACCTTTGTTTCATGAATTCAGTGACTGATTATGAATATTGCTTGCTTCATGCATTGCAGTAGCAGTTTTAAACCTGTTTATTGAAGAATCAATGTGCAAGTCCGACTGCTGGGGTGTTTTCATGCAGCTCACATGCACACAATGTGGAGGAGACTTATTTAAAAATCAAAGACCTGTCCCTCTCTCCGTGTCCTCATGTCTTATTGATGCCAACAAGCATACAGCGGCAAAGTTATTCACACAACAGATGGCACCAGCCAGCCGGCGCTTCCTCAGAACAGCAACTGGGCGGCCTGTTTGTTTGTTTGTCATGTATCAACTCTGCCCTGCCAGCATTAATCATCTGCATCACTCTGCTTCCTGCCTCAGGTGCTGCAGCGTCCCCACGCCTTGGCCTGCATGTAGATACGCAATGTAACCGCCAACACAAGCCACATCAGCTGGACGGCTGTGTGCTGGATGTGAGATGAATGAGTTTGGACTTGCAGGATACTCAAGTGGTTTCATCATGGACTTCAAATCCTGCCTGAAAATGAGCCATAAGATTTCCTAGAGGTGCTTTTTACCTAATCTATTTGATACATCTATTTGTAGTAAGTGAACATATCATTTTAAAAATTGCACAATTTTTTGTTCGAGAGCACATTTCAGTGTTTGGAATGACTTCATTAATCTAATGATGGAATACTACAAATAATCAAATCTCATCTAGTAAATTGAAACCCAGTAGAGAACTTTGGGATGTGGTGGAATCAAAAATTTACATCCCATGAACTAATATGCAGCATTTGTAATATTCTGTCATGTAATTGTGGACCAAAATGTTTGAGAAATAGTTCTGAAGCCTACAGGAGCAGAAGCCAGATGTTCCTAATAAAGTGGCCAGACAATACATGTCAACATAACTGTGTCTCCCTAAAAGTACATAAACAAGAATGTAACTTTTATCCCAACATTTAAAATCCAACCTCTTAGTGAATGTGAGAGAATTGGAATCTGGGATTCGTGTGTGATTACAAATTTTTAATTCACAGCAATCGTGAAATATTTTCATATCACAGCCAGCAAACAGTAGCATTAGCAACTGGGAAGTGATACTTTTAAATTTGCACCTTTTCCAGAAATCCCCTCTAGTAACCGGTCCAAATGGAGTCATTTTGTTTTCTATGCCTGAGTAGCTCTGTGTTTGGTGTGAATTTAGACATCTGCCACATTCTGATTGCCAGGAGTCGGGAGGGACCTGGGTCTCATCCCAGAAAGATCCAGCAAATGCCCAAAACATGAACCAAAAGAGATAAAAAAACAAAGTTAAAGCCTTAAAACCATCCGCCCCTAAACGGCCAGAGCAGACATAAAGACTTAAGTGAATTAGAATAAGAGACAGCAGGAAACTTCTGCAGGGAAATCACATATGAATGTACCACCAAGCTGGACCTTTTTAAATTTTAGTTCTGTGGTTTCCTCAGTATGCAGGTGTAGCTCTGCTGCTCCACAGTTATTAGATTTCCATTCTATTTTGTTTTGTTTGTGCATGTTTACTTTCCATAACAAATACAGGAAGAAATCATAATTACTCCTCAGAATCTGAAAACAGCTCCACAACGAAAGAATCCATCTGTTTCCACACAATGCAATACACACACCTTACTGTATAGGCGCCTTTCAAAACAGGATATATATCACACAAAGCCCTTCTATCTCGTTTGACTGGATAAAGATTAATAAAAGAAAACCTAGTTTCAAGTGAGAAATCCATGGCCTTGAAAAATGTATTGCATGACCTGAGTGAAGCCCCCAATGCGAACTGAAGGAATCCTGCAGTAACTTTGGCTGCTTTCACACCGTGGTGTGTTTGCACTGAAGACAGTGAGTAAGGGATAATGTTGCTCATTAATGTTTCTCCCTGGCACACCCCCCAGTCGCACTCTGACCTTTCATCTCTGCTGGTGACATGAGCTTTCAGCAGAGACGAAAAGTTCTCACAGGCTTAAGAACAAAAACCCACAATGGCATCCAACTCGTTTCATCTGCACATTCAGTGACATTAGAGCGAAACACCGCAAGAGTAAAATAAGGAACATACCTCCAACAGAACTAAATGACAATTTTAAAGGACACAAAATAGTTAAACACAGAGGCTACAAAATTAATATTCACTGACATAATTCAGTGGCGTTCGAGTCAATTGGTGCTACTAGTTTCACTATGACCGGAAGGGGGATCATATAAGTGCGACAAATGTCTCTATTGATTGTAGTATAAAGGTCTGGAAGGTCCAGTCTGTGGCTCAATTACAACTTGAATACAAATGTATAAGTCAGGGGATGGATACTGAACAATCTGCAAGGCATTAAATGACCTCTGCAGTTTGGGTAAAGCCGTCAGCTTGAACAGTTTTGCAAGGGAGAATGAAGGAATATTTTTGCAGAAATCAGACATTGTTTTGTTATGAAAGCCAAATTTTGTCCATTATGATAGATTCGTAAAAACAATAAATTGAGTAAAACACCTCAGGTGGGTGAACACTTTTTGAATGGGTTGCAACACTTATGCGGGGAAAAAAAAGAACAAAAAGAACACAGCAGTCACAGCAACAACAAAATAATAAAAACAAGCTGTGCACCACTTTCACTGCACCATCATCACAAATTCCTTCGAGCACCTCTACAAAATTAACAGTGAACTCTCCACACAGAAGGACATATGCTGGATAAATAGGAAGTTGAGACATAGCTTATGAATCAAACTATCATCTTAAATTGCACAAGAGATAAAAATAAATTGGTTACAGTCACGAGGCAGTTGATTGTGTGTTGAGAGCATTAGATCTCCCTTCATTGTGTGATGAAAGTAGCAGAGTGTTATCAGAGCCACAGAAAAGCCCAGGCTACAGGTATTGAGTAATAACAGTCAGTGCAATAATAAGGTTGGGCTGCAGGATAATAGATTTTTGAGTCAGTAAATTGTGTTGCAGAGAAACACACACACACACACACACACAAAAACATCTTTATGAAAGCCACTGCAACACTTTCATTCTTCAAAAGTACAATCTGGACCGAGTTTGAAGTTCTGTGCACTTCAAGCAGAGTGTGATGTTTTTTATCTTTATTATCTAAATAAATCCAAAAATATGAAGCATTAATTGATGTTAAATCCCAAAAATAAGGTAAAAGTGAAGTACCTTTACAGTAAAGCACTTCCATGTGGATTTGATATTTTCTGGAGGTATTTGATTAATCTTCACATTTGCAGCTGCAGAATAAATCACCTCACTGAAAACTGGTGTGGTCTACTTCGCTGTGGATATTTCACTCAGTGTCGTTAACACCAGTGGCTGCAGGCCTGGCCCTCTGTGCTTTCAAACAGTAATATGTACCCCACAGTGGAACCCCAACATCAGAAGCTCAGACCAATACTAACACCACCCGAACTGGAAGTGAGGCCGTAAGTGCAAAGCTTCAGAAAGTTCATAGATTTGATTTTCTTGGAAAAAAAAAAAAAACAGGAAACCCGTTTGTAGGTCTTTTTTCATTTGAAAAATTTATCATATTCCTGGTCATAAAATAATCTAAAAACGTCACTAAACTGCAAATAGCTTTTTGCTGCTGGACTTTTTTTTATTTCATTACTTTCCTATGAGGACAAACATCCTTCTGAAGGAGTGATTCCTGCAAGTCTGTGTCATGATGCAATCTCCTGGGCTTACTTTGAAAACGTTCTTTACAGATTTAAATAATAAACCGAACTCGTCTGCACTGCTTGTGATTAAATTGGATTGTATCTGAATTTGTCTGTCTGATTGGATTTAATTATTTTTTGCAAAGTGCCAAACAATGATATTTGTTTTGAATTGGTGCTTTGTAATTAAATTGAATTTAATTAAGATGAACAGGAGAGGCAAACTTAGGAGATAATTAGCTAGAATCTGAATGCTCAAAATGGCTGACTTGTCAGGGGAGTTGGACCAACAGATGAAACTTGAAGGTCAAACAATGCATACGTTTTTTAACAGTTTCAACAAGCATCCTCACAAGATCTTTAACCTTTGTTTCGGGGTTGATAAATAGAGTTATATCAAAATTGCAAGATACAAAATCCATTTTATTCCATAAAGTAAAACAGATTAGCAACTGTGAACCCAGAACTGAAATCTAGCCACGTGTGCAGAACGAGCTGGTTCTTTAGATGCACCGGACATCTGTGTAAACTGTAAGGTTTCAGCAACGTGAGCTTTCAGCGTGTAGCAATTGATACGTATCTTTTCAGTTGATTCTTACATTTAACTCACAGCTGCAAATTTGTCAACTTTTGCCACAAAAGATTTCTGTGGCGTTGCATCAGTTGCATCAACCTCCATTTCTTTATTGAGCAAAGAATATTCTCGAATGTCTTTGAGGTTGACAAAAGAAGCTTTCGCTTTTCTGCGGACAGAAATCGGTGAGGATATGATTTCTCAGCAGCTTTTGTTAGCTGTCAGCGGTGACAGACAGATGATTCACCGCTTCTTGGAGCGAGCAGATTTGAAGCCTGCGTGCTCTTTCCCAAACTGCTTCAAAGGCCGACCTCCCAGATGGGTTTGATGGTGCAAACCATCTGGAACATCATGTTACTCATAATGAGCCCTCTATTACAATGCCTGGTTAATGTAAAGGGAGTGTGCCCACTACTTGTCAAGATTAATTGACAGCTCAGTTAATTCACCAAAAGCTAATGAGCGATAAGTGGGCAGTTTCTCCTTGTTGAGTTGGCTTGTAAGTGTTTGGCCTATAAATACTTTAAAACATTCATTACATTGTATGTGGAGCTGTGGTACCTTCAGAAATATTCATACCATTTAAACTTTATCATATTTTATTACTACCGTGTGTTTTGGTCAGTTGTTGGGAAGGTGGATGGAGTCAAACCCGAAACATACAGCCTGGCTGAATTTTGTGCAGTATTGACATGTGGTCAATACTACATATGAATATGTGACAACTTTAAAAATATTCACTACTTTGTGTTGGTCTATCTTTTAAATTCATCAAAGCTTATGGCAGTAACCTAAACTGAATTGTTGGTAGTTTCACAAGTCACTGGCACAGAAGGACCAGTGCAAAGTTGATCTTTGATATAGATAAGAAAAAGTAAGAATTTCAATGAGTTCTGCTCTTTTTTCTCCACTGAGTGCATTTAGAGCAGTGGCCGGCATCCTGCATGTCTCAGTTCCCTCCGTGGTTTAACAAACTTGGATCAAATGATTGCTCATTAGAAGACCTAAGAAGGACATTGACATGCTGAGAAGGTTGTGACCACCACCAGAGAGAGAACTAAGAGGTGCAGGATGTCGGCCCTCGAGGACCCACTTTGGGCACCACTGATTTAGAGATAGAGGAGAGAGAAGATCCAAGATCCACATAACCGTTTTGAGAATCTTTACAGCTATTTTGACCCTGTCTGACATAGTTTTTCAGTCAATGAAGACTCTTTTGGTTTTTTTAGGCATTTAAATTGGAGAAGACAGACAGACGTGTAGTACCAGGAGAGGTGACCCCCACTTTGGCCAACCGAAGTGACCATTTGTATTGTCTGATTTGTTCTGTCAGCAGGTTTTTCCAGGCAGCACATGGTGCCATTTTACATTCTACATAATGAGCTCACGTGTTTAACTACACATAGTTTCATCTAATTTGATAAGGAACTGTATCTTTCCAATCTTTCCGACATGTTCATGACACCATCTGTACCCACTACATAAAACCCTGTGAAGAAACGGTGAAACATGCACATACATCTCCCTGTGACAGTATTGACCGAAACATCAGTCGTGCTTCCCACAGATGAAACAGGAACTGTGGATGACAGATTGATTGAAAGATCCCCCTCCTGCTCTTATCCATCATGTTGGCCCGCTTATCATCGCCTTGCTGGTCGCATCGTGAGCTGAAAGGAGGGAGGAAACCCCGACTAGCGAGACATCCCGGAGGGGCCTTGAACGGCACACAGCTGGGGCTCTAATGCAGCTACCCTCGCGGCGATTTGTTCGGCTTGGGTTTAAGCACAGTGTTATTTACCTGACCTTGTCTTTCTGAGCATAAAGGTGTCAGATCTGCTCCCGGTAATAAAGATGACTGAATCTCCTAGGCGCTGTTGGGGTTTGAGCCGCTTCTATAATCTAATGGCAAAAGTTCTGCCAAGATTTTTTTAGCCTCTGAGGAAGGCTGGAGGCTGGCCAGAATTTAATCTTTTGAAATAATGGGATTTCTCTAAGTTTTTCTCAGATACGTCTAAGCTGGTGATCCAAGAAGTTTGGGCTTAATTTTTTGCGGATGTGTTTTCTTATCTCAGGCTGAGTGACAAATGAAGAAACCTTACCTGCTGCACAACTGATTCACTTATGTAACCACATTATATTATGAAATTATAGCAATAATAGTAATGACTTCTCTACTTTTTAGCTTCAAACTTACAAAATGGCTGAGAATTAGTTGTAACCAAATCATCACAGGTTGACAGACGCACAATGACAACACAAACAGCCTGAAACCTTATTTTTATCCACTTATAACTCTTTCAGCAACAAACCATTGCTGATGCTGAGTCCCAGACCAATACTTAAAACAAATGCCAGGAATATGCTTATAGAACAATAAACTCCTTTTCATTAGCATCACATTGTCTACTTTAATGTTGCAGTTTTGTGGCACTTATCTCATTCAGGTATCCATTTTTCTTGATGGATCGTACAACGCCTCACACTTTTATTAAGGTTTCATTGTGACAACTCCATATGCTTTACATAAGCATCAAAAACAGTTTAAAAATCTACTGACTGCACTGACCACAATAATTATCTACCAACATTGTTTTCCACACGGCAGAAATGAAACAGCAACAGCTTGTGACAATGTAATCGGTGCATTTCCAACTTCCTGTCTGGGTTAGCTGTGCTGCACTGCTTACATTAGCAAGTACAGGAACAGGAAGAACTGGAGATTTAGTTTGTTAAAAACATGTTTGTTAGTATTTAAGACAATTAAGAAAGAATGATTTCTGTTCTGTTTGGTTGTAAAATTCCTCATATGAGATGTGTTTCTGTCTGTAAGGTAGAAGAGAAACAAAACAATTAAAATTGTTCTGTCTTGGAAAGATATAACTTAGGTAGATACAACTGACAGTCTGCGTAGCACAAACAAAGTTTACGTTTGATGTGTCATGTATAAAGTTATTAAACAGACCACAACTAGAAGCTCAGTTCCTGCAGTGGAGGTTTCCTTTCTATCATCTGAGACTGGATATGAACTTTGTTCATCAGTAAATGGAGGCTGAAGCCCTGTGAAAATGTGTTCAAAGGCCAAAAAATGTGTTTTGTGTAACTGACCTATAATTTCCTTATGCTGATGAGACTCAGTTTCGCTGCTGTGCTTGTTCCTATTAAAGGCAGATGGATTTTTTGTGCTTGCTGTCTAATCCTTGCTAAGCCTGCTGGCTTCTTTGACACAACTAAATGGAGTTGCCCACTGTTTCCAAAGGAGTGTCCTTGTGTAGCAAAGGAAACCAAATTACCTCTGCAAGGCTGCAGGTTCTCCTCAGCCACCATTTTCTTTCTGCTCTTTATTTTCAATCTGTCCACAGACACACAGCAACACATCCCCTCCGATGTAATACAGGAGCTGAGTTATGTCAAAATGACATTGTTAGGATTGTGTCACTAAGACTTTGCTGGCATGACGAAACAATCTGAAAAAAATAAAGAGAAAACGAGAAATTTTCAATAAATCATTTTCAAAACTGAAAATCTGCCTGTCTAAGCAAGTTAATTCTGAAAGAAAAAGGTCGGCTATTAGACTCATACATTTCCAAATGGATGTCTTTTTTTTTTTTTTTTTACAAATAAATTATATAAACAACTGGTTACACAACCAATTTTATTTATTATTTTTTTCTGCACTGTGCAGATGAAACTTTTCCTTTTAGCTGGAAGTTTAACAGTCTAACCAGTGATTATCCTGCTCACTTTTTAGAAAACTGCAGCGGAGGGGCTTACACTGCGAGCACGGGTCATTCTCATTTAAAACATGCTAAAACTGAGTGCAATGTGGTGTGTGTGTGTGGGGGGGGGGGGGGGTGTGTGTGCGTGTGTGTGTGTGTGTGTGTGTGCGTGTGTGTGTGTGTGTATGTAGAGTGTTTGTGTTTTGAGGCTTTCCTCGTCTGTTTTGTACTTCAAAGCTTTGATGTCTTTTTTTCCAGATTAGAGATTCCCCGATGAGCCTCTGTTGTGGTTCTATTTTTTCATTGCCGTGCAGCAATCTTAAAAATGTTATAATTCCACCGCATACTGTACATATGTGTCTCCTGCGGTTATACAAAAACTCACTCTCCTACGCAGATGCTGTGAAATTGCGTTTACAGTTGTTTACCTTTGCCTGCGATGCTCTCAGCGCGCACACACACACACGCACGCCGCGCTGCCATCCCTAGAAATGATTTGAAAAATATTCAAAACCATAAATCAATCAGAGCACTCTCACACTCTCAGCTGGTTTTCAGTGTCACTGCAGGTGCTTTGCAGAGCAGTGGCACGTCGCTCACTTACAACCGTTTTCTCTCTTCTCTCCCCTTTTCACTTTTTTCCTGTTATTTTAATTCTCTCTTCCAGTTCAACCAACCTTCATCATTCCTTCGTCCTGCCCTCCAACTCAAGTCGTCAACAATCAGCTGCAGTGGAAAGGCCATTTAACTCAGTCACACTTACCTGTAAGTGAGAGTCATAGGTGCTGTTTGGGAGCACTGGAGAGGTAAATGAAATGGGTTCATGTGGAACTGCCTGGGAGCTTTAACCCCTTAGTAACAAAGGAGAAATCTGATTCTACAAAGAAGGTCAGCTTGTGATGCACTTGTCGGTATTTTGTTGCAATTTGATGTGATGAGTCAATACAAAGTAGTACAATTTTTTTTCACCCTTTCTCCTCTGCAAAATAACTGCAGATCATCCAGATTGGATGGAGAGGGAACATTCATTTCCAAGCATCACTGCAGTTTCTTAACTGAAGCTATGTCAAGGACTTTGACTGGGCCATCTTAACAATAGGAGTGTGCAAGACTGGGAAATTTGATATTGATCCTATAACAAGTAAATGCACAACAAATTCTCAATTCTTAGATTCTGAAGTATCAACCACACCATTTCTAATACAAATACATTTTATAGGATGGTCTTTTTTTATAATTTGGTAGTTTGACTTTAGTTAGTTGATTATTATTCTAATTTAAAAAAGGCAAAGTCTTTAGGTTTAGGTTCATGTCTGCATTTTGGTCCTACCAACAAATAAATTCCTGCACATGTATTCCTTTTTCACCTGCGAGGCTGCAGACATGGTGAAAGGTTTTTAATGAGGAAAGCATAAACTTCACTATCATGACATCAAACAGTAGTTTGTTTTCCCCCAGTTTCTGTTATTTCCTCCAATAAACTGCAATTTTCTTCCACCAATAGTGGATTTTTCTCTGATGTGGTGCCTTCCATCGCTGCTACAATTTCATCTGCAGCACCAATATGGTTTTAAACAGAAAGAGTAAAAAGATAACAAATCCAGGACCTGATGGAATGCTTTCATTATCTGCTTTCTCCCTAATATTCACACATTTTCTGTTTATTTGTTTCAGCAAAACTCTCTGTGGTTTTATATATCCCTGTGATGCAATAAATGGAACACAACAGCAGAATGAAAGTCATTTTCGAGAGAAGCAGCAGGAACTTGTTGTTCCTGATTCTCGTTTTTTTTTTTTAATTATTTTATTTTATTCATTTATTATGATCTCTCACCTCACTGCAGTCCATCAGCAGCATTTTATTACAAGATATGGCAAAAATCTCTGTGATCCCACCATCCTGGGAGTTCCAGTAATGGCGCTCGTCCATGTCGACATATTTTGAGAACAATCTGTGTGCCTGTCAGTGGGTTATAAAAAACATTCCTGCTGTTTTACAGCCTCCCTGATGGTTTCGCCTGGTTGCTTCTACTTTGCTCCGATCCGTCTCAGCATGACCCCCAGTGTCTCCCTCTAATTTCCATGTACCGTGAAGAAGACTTCTCTGTGGAGTTCACTTGATAAGTTGGAGGGTTTAGAAGAAAATACCAGAGTTAAAAGTTTTCAATTCAACTTTTACTGACACCTCCTGGGTCTTAACACACCAGCACTTCCGTTACATCATAGAAACGTTTTCAATTTCTTCCTGTTCGATGCCAGAAAGTAGCCATCTTATGAGACTGCTGATATCAATATCTTTATATTGCAGATTAGGAATCATAAATTGTTCCTGCGGTGCTCTTTAGACAGGATTAGTTCAATCTTATGATTCTATATTGGAGCAAAAAAATCTGTTTTTGTGACGTAAAAAATGAACCATGACGAATCATATTAGTTTCATCAACCTTCTGTGTGATGCTGACTCATTACATTAAACAAGAACATGCAACAAAAACTAATAGCTGTAATAAGCAGCTACAGATACTTTCATTAGCCGCTTTTTGATCCAGTGCCAGCATTCGGTGGAATTGAGTTCACATCCACTATCAGGTTTGATCAAATCTTATTAATCTAAAATGAGATTTGACTGCCCAAGTGTCATGTTTGGTTGTTAAGGACGAGCCAAAGGCAGAAAGCATGCAGATGAACGAGACTTTAATGAAAACGTCACCAAAAGGAAACTTACAATGAGCAAAGAGAATAACAGAGATAAACATCTGTTTGATTAGGGGACAATTCATGTGATTCAAAAAATGGAAGGAGAAACTTGGCATCCATTTTAACAAATACATTTTTATATTTCTTTAAAATTATGTTGTTTTTTTTTCCACATTTAAAGCATGGAAACACAAACATCTACTGACAGATATAATAAACTTTCTCCTGATGAGGAGAAATGAGTCTGTCTGTTGCTGGGCAACCTTAATATGACGCCAAGATTTCATTTTCCACACGACAACCCTGTGAAATGGCAAACAGACATTTCAAGTGACACTGTCATTTGTGCCCTTGAAATGGAGAATGGAAGAATGAAATAGAGCGCGTTAACTTTTGAACCTTCGAATGTGAATTTGATGTTTTTTCACCTTTGAGCAGAACAAAGACATTCTCTGCTTCTCCTGGTTTAGTTGAGATATTTTGCTGCAGTTTCCAAGTGGTCTTCTTGTTTGGTTTTTAAAGACTTGTCATCACTTTGAATTTCCGTTCTCTGCAACAAGACCTTTTCCCAAAATCTCATTGAATACTGCCTTCCTTCTTTTTTTACAAGGAAATAAATCAGGTTCAAATACTTTGGGTTTTATGCTCTTCAGTTTAATCAGGAATAAAGTTATACGAGAATAAAGTTGAAATAATACAAGAATAAAGTCATAAGGTCATGACAAATTCACAATTTCACAACCTGATTCTTGTGTTATTTATAACACAGTAAGTTTATTGTCATATGACTATATTCTCATAAATGTTTGTACTTCATTTTATGTTTCTTAAGATAATACTCTGTCACAGCTTGCAGACTAGCCAAAGAATTAGATAATTATTAATAAAATTATCAATAATTGTTCAATATGCAACTGTGCTGTAGTCATGGAAACATGAATCCAACAGTAAGCAGGAGGAAAATAAAATACCATCGACCTGCAGTGGAGCTGAAGGTCGCATGTTTCCCAATGTGGAGCAGCAGACCTTACATTGGAAAAGTAAAAGAAATCTTAGAAGCCCTTCGCAAATAAGAGCAGGTTTGATCTTTGAGAGATAAATCCGAAGATGGGAAGAGTGGGGGTGTTAATGTGCAGAACAATGTCACTTCAGTGTTGTGTAATACGTCGTCTATGTGGTGAAATGGAGCAGAGCTAAAGCAAAAAGGTCACCAGCTCATGTGTAAGAAGTGCTCCTGCTGTGATTCACTGCATTCATGTTCCTCTCCTCTCTGATCCCTCCACAGGAGGCTCACTCTATCCATAACGCTCTCAGATGAAGTAAACTTCCCTGCATATGACATCTTTCTTCTCCCCAGAGTTTCTGTGGTGGGAAGCCGTAAATACACACACATTCACACACTCGCAACACATTGTCTGCGGTTAAATTGCTCACGCCTAAGCAACAGCTGGACTGTGAACTGTTGAACTATCCATGCACGTTTGTGCTGGGATCCAACATGACACTACAGAGATACAGTGGAGTCGGTGGGGATCTGGAGACGATCATACATCGTCCTAAAACTGCTCTGAAGCCTGGTCAGAATACAGATCAAGCAAATCATCAGCTGCTTTAAATGGCTTTACTGTTCATGACCCAACCAGAATCACTTCCATAATACTCATTTTTAATTAGAAGCTTCATTAAGACTTTTTTCATTGGGGTTTTAAAACCGGTATTGCTAATAAACAGCAAAGATTACCAAAAAAGATTACCATGAGTATCATGTTGATGTCGAGTCCATACTGATGAGGGAAATGAAAACACATAAATCAAGACAACTCACAATCTACACATAAAAAAGAGCTGCAAGAGGAAGATTAGGATGCTGTTTTCAGTATTGGTTGTCTAATTATTGACCCTATGACTAATTTTGAGAACGAGGCAGGGAAGGAAATTGAATAGTGAAGGTTGTTGTCACGATCTTTGGATGTTTTTTCTGGTCTATAGATCATTTCATTTCTGTTTCTCATTGTTACTAAGGTGTCGCCATGTTCCTTTGTGTTTAGCCTCTTAGTTTATTCTTGAATCCTGAATCTGATGAGTCCAGAAAATAAAAATCTTGTCAGGAAATGATTACTACCTCACTATCACAGTATTCCCTCTCAACCTGCAGGTGGCTAATGTAGCACTTAGCAGCCAGGTGACAAAAACCCTCTGAGTGTCAAGCATCTGCTAATGAACTGAATTTATAGCAGGGTGTTTTCTTCTTGATCACCATCAGTTTTTGGAGTATTAATCCAAAGCTTTTGCAGTTTCAATAATTCAGGTCAGGGTGATTTTAGACCGAAGTCACAGTTTTATTATTTTAGAGGGTGACAGAAAAGCTGAGTAGAGGAAAATATTTGCATACCTGGTGTAACTAAATCCAAAACAGAAGTCCAGAAATATCCAGACACATGGAATCAGAAAGGAGTAGCATGTTTGTGTCAAAGCTTAACAGCCACTAAGAGCCATTTGTACAGAAAAATTAATTAATAGATTTTTCTAACACAGTTTAGATATCTATAAACTTTGCTCAATTTATGTCCAAGGTTTGGAGTAAATAATTCAGGGAAAAAAAAAAATCTTTATCTTTACATTTTTATCAAACTTAGATTAAAAAAATAGTGCCTGTGTCAGTAACGGTATCAGAGATTTGGCCCTGATTCTCACATCTTCTGTGAAGACAATGCAGCATCGAAGAGAAAAAAAAATACAACCTCATATCAGCATAAATATTCTTTATCAGTATGAACGAAGAACTTCAGTATTAAATACAATATTTTATGAATGGGGTTCAGGTGAGGCCAGTTTGCTAACCAGTCTCTTTCCACTGGTTGTTAAACCAGGAAGTACATTTGGATGGGTGAGCAGGTGCAAAGTCCTACTGGAGAATTAAAGTATCTCCATAAAAGCAAATTAAATCATCACTGGACCTCAAGCAATGTGGATTCTGCCCCTTCTCGTTCTTCCTCCAGAATCTGGAGTCTTTTATTTTCATTAGAAATATAAAATGTATGTTCTCTTCTTGTATTTTCAATAGAAAGAAGCCCTTTTAGAACATCTCAAGCCATATTGCGACCCTTTTTCTCCCGAGTCCAGACTAAATGTTTCTGTGATTGTTGTTGGGTTTTATAAAAAGAAAAAGAAAAAAAGAATCTGTATGTCATTTCAGTGTCCAACTTGTTTGCAGCCTCGGTTGTATTTAGAGGATTAAAGTACAAAAAAATGCAATCAATAGAAATTAAAATAGTTGCAATGGTCAAAAAGGTCTCTGGCTTTTGGTGCATTAAAGGAAAATTGAGCTTCCATTTCTGGAGTAGTTTAATGAAGCAATCATTAAAGGGAATGTCAGTTAGGGAAATGAGATTTTTAATATTAGCCGGGGATGATGTGGGGATGGTCTCATTACTAGTGAGCGATAATACACTCTCTCAATAGTTCTTGTAGAACATAGAAATTATTGCAGCTTGAAGTTATTGCTCTGTTTTAAGGCCGTTTTGATATTTTACAATTTCCAAAATGTAAGAAAAGAAAGTATGTAATTAGTATCTATTTGGATCATAAATTAAATCAAATTTTCAGCTTCTTCGCATTAAGAACCTCTTTTAGAAAGTCAGTTTTCTGAAGTTTCTTTCTTTAAAAGCTTCCTGCAGGTGGCATCCTCTGTAACAACGCAGAAACTCGGTCTGTTTGTGGTTCTGCGACCTCCGGGGTGAACCCAGGCGTCACGTTGTACAGTAGCTAACACGCGTGTCTTCCTGCTCGACAGTCTGGTGATTTGGAGAGATGAGTTATTGTTCTGCTGGCAAAGGCAGAATGTCACAGACATATGGTGGGACAGAAGCAGCCGATTTACATCCCACGTGTGTGGAAAGGAAGAGCTTTTCGTCTCCTTTTTGTCTTCTTTTTTCATCGGAACCGCTGACTCAGCGTGGAAACCCGGGTGTCTGTGTGGGTCCGGGTGTGGACGTGAAAGCGAGAGCGTCTTGTGTTTTCCAGATGGAGCTCTTGACAACTAACATTTTCGGGTGTAGGGGGAGTGAGAGGCGACATTGAAATGATGTCACGGAGTCCTCTTCCTGTCTCTTTTTAATTAAATAAACTCTCTCCCTATCCCACTCTAATTCCATCAGATCCGGATCCCCTCGCGTGCAGGGGCAGGTGGCGTGTGTGTGTGTGTGTGTGTGGGTGTGTGTGTGTGTGGGTGTGTGTGTGGCGCAGAGGGTTAAACATGCAGTGAAGACAGCGGGTGAAGTACATTCATGGCCTTCCTCGTTTGACAAATGACTCTGTCAGCCTCTGGAAGGGCAGCAGCCCTCCATCGACCCTCAAGGTGCCCTTCCACACATTCAGCTGTGACTGAGACAATCGAAACCACAAGTGTAAGACGTCGTTAACATATTTGTGCCTTGCAGCAGGTCTTGCTGCTGATGGAGGTAAATATCTGGGAAGATTCGGTTGAGATTTTGGTGGAGCGTTAGAGGAGTAAAGCCATCACAGACCAGAAAATAACACTTCCTTTGTGAAAATAGTAAACTCTAAAGTGAGCGTTTTCCTTTTGCACCAGTTGAATCTTTAGGAATTACAATAAACCCAGTCCTGTTTTGATAAAGCTTGCAGTTGGAGGTGGAGGAGTGATGGCCACTTTTCTTTGCGCGGCTCTTGAGGTTATCTCTCTCTGTTCTCGGTCTTAAAATAACTTCTTCTACTTTTTATTATTCACTTTCAGGAAGTTTGCTAAATGTGTTAACTGTCTCTTTTTCTTTGATTAAGCCTTTCATGGAGATATTGCTCTCAATTACTCAGTTTTTCTTTCCTAAAGAAATAAATCTTAACTCAGTTGTTCATCTACATCACTTTCTTGGAGGATACCATGAATGGCGAGATTTCTGTCGTCACCTCCAGACTCAGCGATTCTGTATTTAATTGTATCTCTTTTCTCTTTGTCACAAATATTGCTGCCAATCATTGTTTTATTTTTCTCTGAATCAGTCAGCTCAGTCCGGTGTTTGTCTGTGTCTCTTTCCGGTTCTGTATTTTATTCTTTCCCCTGGTTCAGTGGTTTTGTATTTAACATTATCACTTTTCTGGACATGATGACTTTACACACTCACTCAGAAAATACCTCTGGCTCAATGATTATGTGTTCAGCTCTGTCTCTGTCGTAGACAAAACATTAACTGGATACTTAACTACTTATTTTTCTTTCCCACAACAAATATTGATTCTCCAGTATTTTTCTGGGTCGGCTTCTTTTCCACCCAATCCATAGAACACCATGGGAGAAGCTGAATTTGACTGCAGCATTCGCACTGAATTCAATTTAATGGTATTGCTTCTTAATTTTACTGTGATGGAATAATAATGGTATGAAACAGACGGATTTGACATAAGTTTGAATTGTGTTTCATTTGCTGGACGTGTTTGTCTTATAATGTTCCTCAACATTATTTTTGAGTTGAGCTGAATGGAACCAAATTGATTCAATAAATCGCTGCTTTGACAGTAAACAGTATAAAACTAGAGCTTATTAATTCTGTAGATAAATAGGATGAAAATTCAGCTAGACTTAAATTGCATTTTTTACCATAATAATAAAATGTAAGGCATTTTTTTCAGATTTATGCTGAATTTAAAATTACACTTAATTATTTCTAAAGATTATTACATAATATGATAAAGCGTGACCCTTTGACAGTGAGTAAAATCTGTATTAACTTTTTAAATGTCTTTCAAACACTCAGGTGTTTTTATTTGACATTCTTCTCGTTGTTCTGGAAAATAAATTTACATTGTAAGACCTACTGGATACAAATTATTGTAGCTGCAAAATTATATAAAGAACATATTTGAAATCTGCAGAGTCTAACCATGGAGTCATTCTTGTTTGATGAACAATATCCATTAAAGTCATTCTCCTATAGGAGCTACACCTACAGTCCATTTTGGAGTTCAACAAGCCTAAAAAAACAGCATAATTTGTATGAAGTGTCATCAAAACATGCCTGAAGCCAAAGCCATTTATAGCTGGTATGAAAGGTCACAGTTAGAGTGAAAAAAACAAAACCTGCCATGATAGAGCAGAGAGAGAAGATGAATCATATCAGCACAAACATAGAGATTTGTGAAAGTTGCTGGCAGTTTTGTCCTAAAATGCCTTTAAAGCGTTGCATATTTTTAAACCAGTGCTGCCTGACGGTTGCGTGCTTGTCAGACCTGTTTGGGAAAGTTAAAAAATGAAAAGCTGTCCAGCCAGCTAAGAAATTTAGCCCCACAGCATCAGAGGTTAATGTTGCAGGCAGCGGTTATGTTTTTTCTACCTTTGCTGCAGAGATCACAGTCTGCTGAGAGATCCTGCAGGCTAAACGGAGAGGAAAGAGCAATGATGCACATCCTGTAAGAGGTGTAAAATTGAATGTCAATGTTAACAACAGAATAAAGCAGAAGCTTACAGAAAACCTTGATGTTTTTTTTTTTTGTTTTTGGTGTTTGATGTTCCAAGGTCATTCTGTTTGTAATCTGCTAAGTGAAATGTGCTCACAGGAAACGGCAGGAAAATTAAGTACCTCGTTTTGAAAAACATAAAGTTTTGTTTTTTTATGTCAATAACATGTAAAGAACCACAAGCAGAAACCCATCAAAGGTGGATGTGAGTCCAATTGATAGCAGAGAGTTGAAGTTTATGGAAACTGTTTCGATTCAGATGTTTTTCAAAGACACTCATTTGATGCAGTTGCCACTAAATACATCTTATATTAAATTGTACTTTTCAGTGAAGTTATAATTACTGCTGTTGGTTGCTGGTTTTGGTTTTTCTCTCTTT
This sequence comes from Poeciliopsis prolifica, assembly GCF_027474105.1. NCBI lineage: Eukaryota > Metazoa > Chordata > Actinopteri > Cyprinodontiformes > Poeciliidae > Poeciliopsis > Poeciliopsis prolifica. Next base: position 105,322 of record NW_026562463.1, on the reverse strand, counting down.
CTGCAGGTCTAGACGCAGACTTGAATGGTGTTGACTTGTGATCTCTCTGTGCTTCTTTCTCCACCTCCACCATTGTTTCCTTCTTTCCCTTTAAATCTTTTCCACACCTTTCTCACTGTCTTTATGAGGCTGTAGTGGCCTTCATTATACAGTAATTGGACAGGAAAAGGCTCCTCTTCCTCCCTTTCTTTTCTCCTGTGTCCATTACATTTGAAATAAATCTAAAGCATTTCTCTTTTTTCACCACTAGTGGTCTGTATTCAACAGTAAATTGACAAAATAGATCAGCACACAAGTTTAGAAGAACTGCAAAACACGGTGGAAGAAGGCTGATGATTTGGGTTTTTCAATATATTTATAGTCAAAAGTTTCATTATGAGCTTTTTGCATAACAAAATAACTTAAGGTTTAATGTACTGTACATTGGGAATAGCATCAAATGCTATCATTCATCCATGTTTTTGTTAGATATTTACAAAACTTCCTTATTTCAGAAGAATTAAATAATTTTGTAATCATATGTTAACTAAAAGAAGTCACACTTACATTTTATTATGACTTTACAGCAGGGAGACGTTTGTACTGACAGTTTCACAATGATTCGTCAGTTTCTGTCCCAGATAGCAGAGTTAAAATAATCACTTTCATTCTGATGAATTAAAGCACATGATCTTGAATAACGGAGGGGGAAGTTGGCGTTTGGCGTGGGACTGCAGGACGTGGGACTGCAGGACGTGAGTCTGCGTTGCAGAAGGTTGGGGGGTTTTGTAGGGGGGATGCATTTCACTGATTTTGGTCAAAGAGGGCTTGTAGAGTTTAGCTTCAGAGTTACAAAAGCGGCTCTGAAATGGAAGCGTTGGCGTCGAGTGGCTCGTTGAGCACTCGCTTATCTAATTGCATGTCGAGAAGTATGGGTTGTGGAGGAGAGGGAAAATTAGTGAGCGTGTATGACTGTGTGTGATTGTGTGTTAATTCTTCCCCTGGTTATGTCAATACCACAAAATGAAATCCATATTATTGCTTATGTGTTTAGTGCTTTTGGGTCTTTGTTGTCGTTCGCTGGGAGGATGTAATAATACGACTCATGCATTTGTGGTTTTTGAGGCTCAAGCTGCACTTCTGTGTGATTTTATTTCCTTGCAGTTCAGTCATAACTACAGCTGTAGTGAGACACACTCTGTTGTGTAGAGATAACACAAAAGGTCACGAGTCAACAAAGCTGATTCAAGTTCATTTTGATTACAAACAAAATCAACATTGTGCCCAAAACATTGAATATAAGCGTATTTTTCCTAAAATACAATGACAAGAAATTCAAAAAGTAGTTTTAAAGAAAAACTACTCCAAATCAGAGTGGTCGTATGTAGCAAAGGAATTGCATCATGGCTGATTTCTCATCTTATTTTGCAGTAAAATGAAACAACTTCCAAGGGTGAGTCTGTGGGTTTTTGTTTTTTTGTTTTTTTTTTTATTTTTTACCAGGGGTTGTTTCCTATGAGCTGTGATGAAAAAGGCCTCGCTGTGATTAAGACACATTGTGTATCTGGACCAGACAGAGACTTTAAGACTCATTCACAGCTTGACTATTAAACTGACAGCATCAATGGCAAATTGGCAAAATTACAAGTAATTAAGTCTTCAGGTTTAGATAGATGGTGAAAGTTACTGACATGGGGGATCAATTTACACTTAAGGCTGTAAATTTAACAGAACTGTTACTGTGAAAATAACCTACTGCTCCTTTTATTTCCTGTGCATTTGGCAGGCTATCATCAGGGCTACATCCCAGCGCTGCGCGGAGCAACTCGAACCCTGACAGTTGCTCTCACTACACAACCAGAGACAGACCTTTAACTAGGACATCGCTTACTTTGAAAATGATGTTGCTTTTATCAGTTTTCTAAATATATTTGCGCTGGATCATACAAAACTGTTGGTAGCAATTCAGACTACTTTGCTTTTAATTGTTTTTCTTTTTATTTATTTTCTTTGAGTTATGTACTCTGAAGTATAAAATCAAATAAAATCAAGCATTCTTGTGAGGAGGAGCTTTGAATGTCCCTGTCAATTTTTTTTTATAAACTATTGTGTTCATGCTTCATTCATTACAGCTTCTGGCAGGAAACAGGAAAAAGATCAGGTGTGAACCTAATGGCAGCAGATGAGCTTAGAATCATAAATTGATAAGTGTGTGCTGTACCTCAGGGGAAACCTGTTTGTCTTCAGAGCGCATGAATAAGCAGCATTCGGCAGGAGCTCACCTCAGAGTCTGTCTGTCTGTGTTCATCTGCTGCCAGCGTTTTGCATGAATGAGCATTGATGGGTATACCTGTTTGGAGATATCCAGAGGTGGTTTGTGAGTAACATTGCCCTCTCATTGTTTTGCACAGGTGCACATCTCCATAGCATCTAATTGCTTTCTCAACCTAATAATTAATTGAGCCACCCTTGGCGGCAACAGCTGTCATCAAGTGATGGCGATGAAACTTCTAGATTGCTGTGGAGGATTATTGGTTAGAATTGTTCCAATTCAGCCATCTTAAAGGATTTTATAGAAGGAAACGTCTCTTCAAGGTCATGCTAAAGAATCTCAGTCAAATTAAAACCTGGCTATTGATTTGCTGATAGAGACCAGAATTTATAGTTTGATCCATTTTGGAAAGTCTATTGAATCTGAAAATAGTAATGCTTGACAAGACACAAGCAGGAATAGTTAGCTGGGTGAAGGACTTATTTTTCATGTCATTTATCTAAAACAATGAAAGCAATAATAAATCAGCCTGATAGTAATTTAATTAATTTGAACACTCAGATGAATTAAACAGTTTAGAATATTCCATTATTACTCTAAAATAGTTTGGTCTAAATTTTATCTTGATGCTTTTTATGATTGTTTCAATCTTATGTTGTATTTATGCCATCTAAGAAGGATAACAAAGATTTTACAAATCCCAGGTTTTGTTTAATGAATTTCTCAGTAGATAGCGTTGCAGAATAATTCATTTTGAATCTCTAATTTAAACTTGCACAGACTCGACCAAATAACAAGCTGTGAATCAGATGCTGTCACTGGTTCTGGTTGTGGTCTTTGTCTGGGTTGTTCAGCTCATATTAATCGTGGATAATTCTGGCTCCTTATCAAACCAAGTTAAATGTGAGTGACCGAGACCTAATAGATGACATTCACAGAAGAACCTAGCAAATTCCCTACACTGAAAGGATGATTAGATCTTAGAGAAAATGATCAAATGTGTAACAAAATGTCACCAAAATAAGTGGAAATTTACATATTAGGTACAAAATGTCCCATGGCAGACAGCTGACTTTATCTGAACAAAGAAAAGATTAAAAACTGCAAAAGTCATACTCTTCTTGAAATATTCTGAAAGGACGAAGGCGTCCAGTGTTGCCGTTATGGTGCTTCATTCAATACCTAAATAATACTAAAGTTTTAGTCCAGTTTTGTGTTTTAGTCACTGTGGCAGTAATTAAAGCAGCATGTCAGCTCCGGGATTAAAACAATCAGTCGACCACTCACATTATCAGTTCAAGTCTTTGTCCTCCTTTTCTTCTGCAGCGACAGCGACTCATCCATCCCTGTGTATCAATAGACGTCATTGCAGGAATCCATTAAAGGCCTCAAAAATAGATTTTCACCACAGAAAGACACTAAACCAGAGTCAGCTGAAATTCTGCTGTAGTTGTTGATGTGCTTGAGCAATTTTTTTGCTGCTTCGTCCAAGGCCAGCTCAGCTGAATTGTCAGCAAAACAAAGTGAAGTATTTTCCAAGTGAACAGGGTGCAGACCAATGTGCTTTTCTTGAACGGGTTATGAATTTTTCAACAAAATCCCAGCAGAAGAGTACTTGAATGTATATGTTTTCATATCTCTAGTTTTATCTTATTTTTTCTTGAAAGTCAGCTGGGGGGCTTCAGGTCTGTAGGGGTGAGAATGAGCAAAGAAAACTTCACCTCTCTGGAGTTACAGAAAACTTCAAGCATTGATATAAGTCATCTTTCCTGGGCTGGAATGTCTCTAAAGGACAAAAAAAAAAGAGAGAGAAGCACATCCTGTTTTACGTATAAACACTTTATTCAGTGCTGCATGTTGTGTATTTTCCATTCATTGCTTCTTTAATAAGCTTTTCTAATTAATGTAAGCATAAACTTTTAGATGACAGCATTCAGTTCATTCCTTTAAATTGCAGAAATGCAGTTTTTCTGCGCACCATTGCTGGTAAATTAAAGGTAAAACAAAAATAAAACAAGTCTTAGCATTCTAGGGTTTTGTGCATAAATTCCTGGAATGGTAAGATAAGACGTGGTCTAAAATAATTTAAATTTGACCTGCATAAAGCATACAGCAGATATCATGTCATCCTTACCACCAAAAATGAGGGTTAAAAAGAAAATTCTTCTTTTTTGCAGTATTGTCTAGAACAGTCATATCTAACTCCAGTAATGAAACCCTGTTGTCCTGCATGTTTTACATGCCTGCAGGCTCCATTAGATCTTATTTAAGTGGCTGATTAACCTGCTAAGTTCCTAATCAATTCATTCCAGAATCACCTTCAGCAACAATCATGACATATAACGTTCTGTCTGGGTTTTGTGGCGTAACTGTGGATTCTATGGAACTCATGGTCACAGATGGTTTGACAGAAGATTATGTCCAAACATTCGAACTTTGGTGCTGTCTGTCCAAGAGAAATTTGGAAACTTTGTGGTAGAAGAGAGGCTTTCTTTCTCTTGCCGTTTGAGTTATTTGAGCAATCCCAGTACGTACTTTGGAGTATCTGGGAAAAGTTTTTTGAAGCTGGAAAAATATTAGAACTGTGATCCAAACTGTGCGGTTGTTGGTATGATGTTGGGTTTGTGCACAGCCAAAGCAACAGCTGTACCCAAATATTCTGCAGACTGCCATAACTGATTCTGCAAGGTCGTTTTATTGGGTCTGCAATGACCTTGAACAAAAAAATACATATAAAACAAACCTTCTCAAATCCTGCTTTTATAGCACAGCTCACGCTGATCCTTTATACAAAACATTTTTAGTAGTACCTGGATGCCACTTTCACTCCTTCCATGCACTTATGTACTTAGATTTTCATTGACAGCGTTATAATTTTAGGGTTTTTCTTCAATCAAATGTTTTGGGTCTCTAGAAGTTAAATGTAGATCCTAGTAAAGACCACACAATGTTTACATCTACATTCATAAAAACTAATTGAAAGAAAGCATACAGGAATAAATGCCATCAAATGCTGATGTTGTACTGCTATGGCTGTATAATCTACTTAAAAATAATTTCCAAACATATTTTACTAAAATCTGGAGCTCTGTGATGATCTAAACAAACTGAACATTTTAATCTCCACGGTTTGAGAACTTTGACATTAACACACCATATTCACCGATCAGCTGCGGTGACCTTTGTCTGTCAAATTACTTTTCCTTTCAGCAGCTTCATATCTCCTTCTACCTGTCCCTCACCTGTCTGTCAAAGCCACTTTTTTCACAGATGTCACACAGTCTGTGTGCTCACTAGCAAAGCGATTAAGACATTAGCATGCTGCAGCATGTTGGTTCAACTCTGGGGTAATGAATAATAGAGTAAAACCATCAACATTCTTTAAGCTTGACAGTAAGAAGCCCAATCTTCCACTCCTTTGGCTGAGCCAGGGGAGTTTTACTTTAAGGCAAAAATAAGAAGAAATATGCTGTGTGGGCACTTTGTGAAGGTCAGCTCAGGCACAACCTGACCACAGGCTAAATTCAGAAAATGGCCCCAGACAATCAGCACTTTGTAGACTTCAAAGAGCTGATTAAATCAGGAAGCTCAAAACAGAGATAAAACAGAAGTGAAACAATGTGGGCACATACTGTAATAGGTAAGTAAAATGGCACAGCAGCAGAAAATCGATGTCATGGTAGCAAATCTACAGCAACGCCCAGATGCACAGGAAGATCACTCTTCAGGGAGAGGCTGCAAGGCAACACGCAGTTAATGCGCCACTGTAAACTCTGGTGGATGTAGGCTAGTGAATGCGACTGCAGCAGAGAGTGTGAGGCGCTTCACTGCCTTGGCATGCTATAAACACTGGCAGCACATCAATTCTGTTGGCTATTAATCACCAACATCACTGAAAAGTCAGTTTGTTCATTTCTGCACAAATATACATTTTGTAAATCTTTTTATTCATCCTACTCAGATTACCCAATTCTTTGAATGCACAAGTTATTAAAAACACCTGCTGTTTTTAATAACTGCTCACTATTTTTTCTATTGCTGTAATATTTCTCCCTGATGCAAAGTCTCACTTTCTGTTTTAATACGTTTTGCATTGAGTGAATGTACATAACTTGGCTTCCATTTCATTTTGCTGCTGGTTCGCCTGAAGTATTCTGAACACAACTACTGCAATGGCTATCGAACACCATCTACTATAAGTTAAAAACCATCTGACAAATATTTTCCTCGCTTTAGATGCAAGGTCTCATGGGAAAGGTAAACTACTACTTTTCTGACCTCCTTTAGGTCTGAGCTGCGCTACCATGCAAACACCAAGCCTAGGAGAAAGTGGAGATTCAGTTTCAGAGGAGCTACTTTTAGTCCCATCTTTTTCGTCATCAGTCACGCTGCGTAGCCCAATTGTTGTTACTTCTTATAGAAAATAAATAAGTATTTATGCTGCTGCAAAATGAAAAATCTAGTTCATCAATTCACACTCCCTCTTCCTGCATTCATAACGACTAGTTACATTTTGCTAAGAGGAGACTAATTCTGACTAATTCTGTTCTGCAAGTGGCATAACGCCTTGTTCTGTTGGCTGGGGTTCTCATTTCATCTATTTGGGCAAATATGACCGATTTTATTTATTATGTAGCCATATACCAACTTTCATTGGCATCTGATTATCTCATAAAATGGTGGAGCACATTTTGAAAAAGTTGGAAGACACTCCCTTACTCCCTCGAGTTCAAACCTTCATGAATCAAAATGCTGGAGCCGTGTCGGTCATATGGTGAATAATTCAGACCATTCTTCAGATGGATTGGTTTGAACAGAGTCACTTGGATGCTGAAAATTGGTCCTAGCAAGCTGAGAAACTGTGGCAGTTTCTTTGTAGTTATGTCATTGATTAAATCAAAAATAATTAAATCAATTAACTAATTCAATCTAAAGATTTCTCTGAGTGATGGAGGGCACGGCTGTATAACAAACCACAGACCTCAACAGAACATGCAATTAGATTAAATCCCTCACAAACACGATTTGTCTGCCATTAATGAAAATGAATGCACACAGTTCCAAAGGATAAGAATAAAGACGCAGAGAAGTGGTTTAGTCTAATGTCCTGTATGTGGCATGTTGTTCACTTTCAGTGAGCGCCAAACTTCATTCCTGCCTTATTTGCCTTAAAACTGTTCTGCTGATGCTGCACATCTGTTACTCTCCCTTATTTCACAAGAAAAGCAAAACTGATCAGTTCTTAACATGATCACAACTGCTTTATATTTGCATGAAGCAAACCTTATTCTTTCAATCTGTGACTTCCGCTTAAATGTTCTTCAAGTTTTATGCTTTCAAAGGAAGACTTTAAAATGAAATACAACAAAACCAAAAGAAAAACAATCGATCTGTGTAAATATTCCAGATTCTATCTCCGTCACACGATGTCTGCACAGACGTTTTGATTCTAAATCAAGGTTTGTGAAGGAAGCTGTTCGTTAAACTTTTCACTGACTTAATTTTAGGACTTTTTGTGTGAATGGCGAATAATATTAAAAGTGTTTGACTCACCTCATAAACTACTCCTGAACTAAGTTCAGCCATCGCAGTCCAACATGGCAGCGTCTGCCCACAGCCGGTCGCCCCTCGGCGCAGCGTCCGCTGACCCTCTTCAGGTAAAAATAAATGTGTGACTCAAGTGCAGTAATGTGTCTTATCTGTACACTTTAGCTCTTCCTTTAGCCCTTCTTCTGGTGCTTAACTCCAGCAGGATAATGCACAATTTTACAAAGCTAAAATCAAATCTTCTTAAACTGTTACTTTACCTTACCTTACTTTAAAAAGTAATTGAAACATCCTTGAAAATCCCTTTTTCCTTGATGCTTTTTCGAGCTATGAGGTGACCTACAGAAAGTCAAGACACTCACAAATAAAATGTATTATTATTATTATTATTATGATTTTGTCAAATAGTAAGATGTCAGCGCTCAAGTTGAGTCCTGAATGACGGGAAGAACATCCTGATGTAGACGTATGTCTCAACTCTGCCAGCAAACGCTGTAATAATATTCATCCTATCAGATGAAATGCAGCCAAGTGTGTGTCTGAGTCACAGACTGACACACTTATCATAATGCTAATAACATAGCTGCCAATCACAGGTAATGATGAGACAGGAAGAAGTCAGTCTGCAAACATCCTGCATCGCAACTGTCAAAGATTTAGTTGATATTGTGATGGCTGTGAGTGATAACATGAGGGCACAGAGCAACAATAACCTTCATTCTCAATATAAAGCTCTTTGCTAAGTACAGCACAGACTCTCTTGAACCTCAGTGTGTTCTCTAAAGAAAGCTGCAGAGTTTGTTTTTCTTATCCTTCAGCAATTTTTTAAGCATATCGTCAGTTCAGCATTCATTATGGATCCTGTCAACCTAATGAATGAGTTTAATTCAAGATCTTTTTTTTCATTTTGCTTCCTCAAAGCTGCAAAAAAAAGCTAAATCAGTTACATGACACAACATCTGAGCGGATGGTCAGCGTCAGATAAATAAACTTTGAGGAATATTTACTTATCATGGCGACAATATTCAGTGCAATGATTTTATCTGTTTTTCTCGTCTCTGGTTAATTAGAGCATAGCAAATTGTGTCGAGTGCATTTCATGACACAAGCTTCACCGTGAATACTGATGAGAGGATACAGGAGATGCATCAAATTTCACTCTGTATGTTCATTTTAGGAATTTTCTTCCATTCCAATATTTATGAATTTGGACATAACTTTTAGCTTTATCAATTGTGTTTACATGAAAAAAACACAGCTAATCGATCTAATTAGGACTATTTTTTCTACATTAATATTTAAGAAAATTTGATATTTAGGCACAAGTTGATGCTTAAGTAAATATGTGAACATTTTTTACAGTAGATATGTTTACGTTAAGCAGCACCAGATGTTGGAGAAAAAAAAACAAAAACCCAGGTACAAAGAAGTCAAAACAAATTAGCCATTAATTACTTTAATAAAGTGGAACTCTGCCACTATGAAAGGTTTATCGTTACTAAACTGCTATAGAGTTTTATAAAGCTGAACTCTTTGGGACACATCATTTTTTTGTACATCACATCAGAACCATCCTGCCAAAGGCTGAGTGCAGATGGGAACATCAGCGTGGGCTGTTTTACAGCATGTGGTGCTGCAGGACTCTGTGCAACTGAAGGAACGAAATCAGGCATCACTGACAATAATCTGGAGATAAAATGTTCTCCCAAGCAAGACAAAAAAAAAAACCCAGACACACAGGCTGGGAAACTCTTCAGTGGTTTCAGCAACAGAAGACAAAACTGGTAGAATCAACTGACTTGTATCCAATTTAAAATCTATGGAGATAACTCAAGATGAAAGCACAGAAAATGAGCCATTATAATGTATGAGATTTGAAGACAATTTCCATGGAAAAGGTCAAAACAAGAGAAATCAGCACCAAAAAATGTTTTTTCACAAACGTATAATGCTTCTTTTCTGTCTTTACATTTTTCCCCCCATAAACTTCATTTGTGGGTTTTATTTTTTATTGTTTACTTAGGTTGTTGCCAACATCCAATGTGAGTTTTATGTCAACACTTCCATCAGTAATATTTAAATTGACCAAATCACTGGCGTGTTCAAAACTTATTGCCCCCACAACATAGAGACTCATTTGAAATAATTTATGTATTACATAGGGGAAAAAAACACCACTTGTAGAAGCACCAGATGTTCAAACTGTCTTAATTTTAATGAGAGACAGATGTTGAATTTGTCTTTATTATACAATTAAACCATCATCATTTATCAGCACCATAACCAACAGGACAAAATAATTTCTAAAAGGTGTCAGAGAATTAAAAATCGTCATAGGTAAAGCTGCTTAAGTGTAATTAAATATAGGTGTGTGTGTGTGCGTGTGTTTTACCTAGCTATGTGAATTCTACCAGTCTGTATGTTTAAATGAGCCTTTTTCATGGATATCAACGTTTTAACGTCATACAGTGTTCCTCCCAATTAGACACTTGCTGTGTTTAAACCTTACATCAAGTCTTAAGTTAATCAGTTTCAACATAAAAATATTGAGTTACTTACTGAATATACTGATTTTTAGTTGTCAGAATATCTAATAAACACCTCAGGAATGTAACATATAAGTCCAGGTAGTCATTTCCTTTGAATGGATTTCCTGCTGAGCTGATGATTTTCAGCATCTTGGCATTAATAGCCTGTTTCCCTATTAGGAGACTGAATGGAAGCTGTTAATCATAACGGAAATGAACGCTGGTTAATGGCTGAGCATTAAGAACATAAGCATAGATGCAATCTGTACATGCTCAAGGCAATAAGTGTTGAGGGTACAATACAAATAAAAGATTAATAATAGAAACTGTTGCTGCAAAAAAAAAAAACATTTCAAAAGCAAGCATGAGCAGTTTGACAATGTAGCCTTTAAACTTTTTAATCTTTGGGTATTTTTGAAAATCTCTTGTGGCCTGAAGACAGACCAAATTCAACTTATTAATTCCATTAGGCTCACCGTTTAAACACACTAAATCTTAATGAAGCTCATGGAAACAATAAACATATTTTTGAGATTGGATTTTGGTGAAATCCTTCCTCCTCATTTCTTTTGCACATTGCCTGCGTTCACACGAAGCTCATCCTTCCGGTCTATACAAACCATCTGCTCTGTTTTCGAAATCTCAAACTGAATTTAAAATCTGCTTTTAAACTAGAGATGGTTAAATGTCTGATTGAAGACAAATAATTGGCTGTTACTTGCTTAACCACAAGCTGTGAATGAGATACCATGCTCTGTCCACAACAGAAAAAAAAAAACATCTTATTGGATGAACTGGCCAGCAGTAACCAACAGCAAACAGGTAAAAGACACGACAGACAGGTAAACTTTTTGCCTTGCGTCTCTTTCCAGGCCATGCTGCCCCAGATGGACAGCCATACAGCTCATCCTAAAAAACTTTATCCTCTGGATGATACAGCACAAGTCGTATTTGTATTTCTTATCAAATAAATGCCTTTGAGCAAAGCAGCTGATTCATGAAAATGAATTGTGTAACACAAGTTACACCTTGAATCCAAGAAAAGCTTCTCCTGAGTGCTAATCGTACAAACCTTCCACTTGAAATAATTTCCCAACAGTCCAACAGAGCCAGATGGCAAAGAACCTCTCCCCAGAAAATCTCTTTTGTAACCCAACAACATCGCAGATGTCACACTGTCTTCTTTCTTGCAGCACATATGGCTGCTTTTCTTGAAAACCGACTGGTAAGACAGACGCATAACAGGAAAACGGAACGCATTTCCTCAAATCCTGGAGTTAGATACCTACTTCACTGCGTTCAAAGGAATCCGTGTCTCCCTCGAGGACAAACTTTTAATGCACTTTAAGGGTTTATTAAGCCCCCTGTAATAGACTTGGTGTGACTTCTGCAGCAGATACAGTATGAGGTGAATACAAGGGCAAACATAGAGGCTGTTTCACCATTACTCTGTGCTTTATGGCTTTCAGCTGCAATTAGTCTTCAGGAATTTTTCTTTTCTAAAGCCCCTATTAAAACAGAGACACATTTGCTCTGTAGCGTCCAATATAAAGATTTAATAACACTATATAAAGTACAAATTAATCATTTTTTTTTTATTGAAGGGAAGAAAGACATGTTTCTTTTCTGGTGGGATTAGGTTGAATTGACTCATTTTTCCTGCTGGTTAGTTGTCCAGAGTGTGGATGAGAGTAATCGTTGTCTCATAACATAATGCAGAGCTAATTGATTGGAACGTGTCCCAACTGATTCGGGAAACTGGAGCCAGAGCGAATAACCAGATAAGTCACAGTTGCACTGAAGGGTTCCACCTGACATATTGACCAAAAGATATTTTCTTTGTAATTTTACTGCGGTACCACAAGCCATTACCCTGAAAAGCCCCAAAATTTGCTTGAGGAGTAAAACGAGGGAGCAGAGGTCAGCAATAAGGGAGCAAATGACTCACTGCCTCACTTACAATTTTGTCTCTGGAACCCTCGCTGTGATTAACCTGACCCAGATGCTGTAAATCAACCTGGCAAGCATTCCATAAAAAAAGAAGAGAACATTTAGCCGCTACACAAGTCATGGCCTGGCGAGAGCTGCATCATTTTCCCAGAGGACATACCGGCTTTGTGGCCAGGCGGGGACATTTGCTCTCAACATTAATGTGTTTGCCAGATTGGAGAGCTTGTTTGCTCAGCTGCTTTTTTCTTTTTTTATTCTTTATTTTTCCCATGAAATTGGCAAATGTGTGAGACAAATTTATCACTATAGTGCTACACAGATGACAAATCTGTTATCTGTTGGCAGTTGGCTGTTAAACACAGTTAGCCACAGTGTGTATAAAACCACTGAGAGACACACAGACTGTCTAAAATCAGCTCTTCTGCTTGGATTGCCTTTATGTCTTCTGCTTAGTGATTTAGCTCAAGAAAAACAAGAAATCTGACACTGATCTGAAAACTTTTGAACCACTGAAAGTGTTCTGAGTTTCTTCATACTGTAGTTGTCAATCAAACAAGCCCCAACGGTGGTTTCACACAGTAATAATAACTCAGAAAGATTGGAAACAAACACACACCATACAATTGATTTTTGTGTTTAAAAATAAGCATAAAAAATTGGATGTTATTTTATGGAAAATTCAATAACTTGTGTTTCTGTGCTGCCTTCTGATTTACAGTTTTAATTTTTCTCCTATATTGATGTTTTTTTATTTATTTATTTTTTTATTGTTATGCTCTCCAGAGCTATTATCAATGGGTCTATAACCAGAAATATGGAGGAATGAAGTGGCAAAGGAAGTAATTATATAAAAAAATTATATTTTATTTGAAAGAAAAGTAACTTTGAATTAAAGAAATAAAACCTGGAAGGAAATGGGGTTGTGGAGGGATAATATTCACCCCACCACACGCCAGACCAAAAATATTCAATTAAAAACACTTCAGTCTAGAAATCAAGCCTCACTTTAGTTCACTTTACACAGCACCAGGTGAACTAAGCACCATGCACATCAAATGCTGCTGAAAGACAGAGTGGCAACAAATCCAGCCCCTTTCCCAGATTTATTCTTTGCTCTCCAGGGGCAGAATGGGATCAGATTTCCCCTCCTGGGTGCAGAAACTTAAAAGAAACTAAGGGGGAAAGAAATCAGTGATCTGCAGTCACTGCTGTGTGGAGCAACACTCACAACTGCAAATTTCAATAGTTCAGCCATCAAATATACATAGACATAGGCAGTAATAATCACATGGGAGCCATTTTGACACCCCAAAGCACAGAAGCTAAAGCTAATTGTCTTTATTAGTTTCAGCCAATCAGCGCCAACCAAAATAAATGCTACTCCAAGATTGGCTGCTTGGCAAACACTAGTCAAAGCCTGTCAAATAAAACCATTTTCTGGCCTCCAGGATCCATAATGTTGAATGTAACATGCAAGAAATTAATAAACACTTAAAACTGACAATTGTAGGATCACTTTCATAATTAATATTGCAAAATTTGAAGCATTTTGGCCTGTATGGTTCTGGCTCTCATAAATTATGTTTAGGAAAGCACCTTATTGCCCTCCAAAGGTCTTTATTACAGAAAAGTAATAAAAGTGTTTTTCCACCAAAGCCAAATGCAACTTTATGGCTACAGTAGCAGCTGATAATATGAATCAAACTCGTTCCACGTTGTTAATTCAAAATTTTTGATAAATAAGCTCCCAGTTTTTTCTCATATGACAGCCCAAATTATTGCTGTTTATTTCTTAATGTAATTTTACAAATAGTACTCCATATTTATTTGCATGTGGCAACTATGCAAATAAATATTTATTTGTTTCATCAAATAAATAAATGCTTTAGGAAATTATTATTATTTGTCAAACAAATTAATTGTATTTTTTTATACTTGGGCTTTTTTTATTTTTCCAAAATTAATAACCTTGATATAATAGTATAAAGAAACTAAATGTAAAAATATTGTAAATATAGAGTGCTACTAGTGCATGTACAAGACAGGTGGAGAAGCAAGTAGGACTATGACAGTATGAATAACTGGGTGACATCTGAATGTTCAGCTTCACGATATGAATATTGGATGAAAAGATGCCATTTCCTTCTTCAAATAGACATGGGCCACTGAAGTACAAAACTTGCAAACTGTTTTTTTTCTCCTCTCCCTCTCGCTGCAGCATCTTCTTGAGTTCACAAACTCACATCAGCAGCCGCTAATGTCATCTCGGCTCTCCTGGGAATCACTTCCCAGCATCTGGATATTACGAAAGTTTGAATTATTTATCAAATAATGTTTAGTCAGCAAGAAACACTCATGACTCAATAACCTGTCATAGTACAGAGTGAGATAATTCTATTTGCTTAGTAAATTAAATTTGTGTTGACATGTTTTGCTTTGAAGAGATACACCTGGACAAAGCAAAGAGAAAAATAACACCAACATTCAGCTGAGACCTGCCAGAAAGCAAAGTTCTCTACAAGTCCCAGGTCTCGACTCCCATCCCTAGTCTTACGATCCCAGTGTAAGTCCAGTCGCCTCCTCCAGACGTCTCCAGATCCAGTTGCACTGTTCATCATTGTACATAAATCCTCTTTGTCCTTTACTATCTGTGCTCCAAGTGTAATTATGCATATATACCCAGAAAATGACTTCAAACTTTGCCAGAACGCCAACTTTGCTGAACTTGAGCGTCCTTGAATATAATTTGGAGGTATGCGTAACATAACTGTCTATTTGGCAGAACCATTTGTCCACAAGGTGTAACTTCCTAGCTAATGTTTTGAGATGCTGTTCCACAATTCATACATCCCATTCTTTCCTCAAATTCTCCGACTGTTTCGATGTGCACAGTTAGGATGGCCTTTTCAGGCTTGCAGGTTTCCCTGCTTCTTCCAAATATAACAATGGTCATTATAGCTAAGCACTTCCATTTCAGATTCATCACATCACATCTCCAATTATTAGAACCTTTGTTCCCAAGTACATTTTCAAACTTTAATATGACTTTCCTGTTGCTTTCAAGGCAATAAATTCTTCCCTGAGCGGCTTATCGGCTGCTTCACTGCAGACAATGATTGCTCCTTATCACCTTCAGCTAGTGTCTTCGCAAGGTTTTTTGATTTTTGTTTTGAGGTTGATATCCACATTTATCCACATTTGAAACCTACATTGTTCCTGAACGCTACGATGGCTGAACATTTCCATGCTGTTCATACATGCATAAATGTGTTTGAAAAGATGAACTCGGCGCCTCCAGGCATCTGGAAATTGAATCCAAGAATCGACGAGACTTCCTGAAATATTAATATATTACAATTTTTCACACTGTGTTTCAAAACGAAGCAATATGCACGAGATATTGCTTCAAATACTTTCCCGCATCAGAGCAAGATACCTTTACCTTTGAATCCAAAGAAAGTAAATCAAAAATCATTCATCAATCAAACTTATTAGCTATCATCGTTTGTCACTCAGTTGTGACAAAAATCTCAAATGTAGGAGGAATAATAGAAACCAACAAGAGGGACTAAGATATCTCTGTGTCCCAGAAAATATGCAGATTTTTTGAAAATATGTAAATTTTCTAGGACATGAACAAGTTGTCTTTGTTGGGCCTCTCTTTGAAGTTTACTAAATTAACCCACATGGTACTTACTGGATCTGTAGCTTGGCTAATCCAGGGGGGAGATATAGATTAATCTGATGGAGACTGAGCAGTGCAAAGTGGAGCAAGGTCTTTTTCTGGAAGATCAAAGGTTTTAGTGCTACTTAGCGAAGGTGCTGTTGGTGTGTTTTTCTCCACATATTAAAGACAAAAAGGGAAGGTGAATAATGTCTGTGTCACTATCCGAAGGTCTCATTTGAATCAAGGTTTGGTGTGTGGGAGAGTTCAGTGGTATTTATAATAGAGCAAAGCAAAATGCATGTTTGTTTACAGCTTTCAGAGGGTGATAAAAAACATCTGAATATGCTTTTTTTAAATATTGTAATAAAAACTGTACAACCTTTTTACCATCAAAACTTTTATCAATATACCTAGCATTAAACATGAAAGACTCCCAAAGGAATCCTTATCACTTAATAAAAGATAAATCAAATATTTATCAGACAAGCACTCTACTCAAAAGAGTTGAACGTGCTCATCAATTTGAACTCATGTAGCAGTTTAACCATAAATGATTCTGTGTGCTTCGCTAACTCTTCACCGCAAGTCTTTAACAATTCAGGACTCCGTCTATTTAAAGCCAAGAAAGAAAGACAGAAACGCTGTAAAAGACAATTACTTATTCAAATAGGCGCTCCTCTCCAGAGGTGCATCATTCGCTAATGTGTGATGAGGGATTTTGCGTGTTCTGTGGCTGGATTGTAATTCGGGGTTTTGAAAGAGCTCAGAGCAGAAAAACCCGATTAGGATGCCAAGGAGGGCATGTAATCAGATTCTGTCACGATGTAATGAAGTGACAGAGGAGCAGATTTCAATCAGGGCTATCCAGGGAAGCACAACTTGGTTTGAAAAAAGTATACTGTTGGTTTGTATTTTTAAAGCAGTGAACATTTGGGCTGCACAATGGCAGCAAGACTTCCTTCATGGACTTTCTTTTGGATGTTCTCAGAATACTTTGATTTCTTCCCACAACAAAGAAGCATGACTGTTCGGTCAATTGAATACTCTAAATTGCCCTTAGGTATGAGTGTGTCCATCCGTCAGCTGGACATGGGTTGAAAAATATTCAACCACCTGCCAAAAAGTGCAGAGTCAGAATGCATGTGAAACAAGTAACACAGAAACCATGAACACTGTGAAGTAGTTGTCATCCTATTAGCGATGGACGTGATTGTCCCAGAACTAGAAATGTAGATATTTAAAAAAAATATATATATATTTTTAAATTAAGAAACGCTCACAATTTAATGTCTGTTTGTTTGAAAAGAACATAACTGAAATGTTCTGAAACAACAAAGTTTCTTGTATGTTCAACCTCTTGTAGAAACAGAACTTCTGGAGTTTCAGCCTGAGCTTAATGGATTTACTGGGTTGTTGTCAATTTTTGGTCCTCATCCGCTTCATCTTTATTTTTTACTTTATGACAGATGGTCTCTCATTTTCCAGAAGCAATTTCAATTTGTGCAATGTTTTCAGATTACATAGGTATCCCCTTCCTTATGACTATCAGGAGGTGTTATGATCAATATGTGATTTGATGCTTTAGTTTGATTTATGTTTCTGTCTTCATCATTTCCTTGAGGATTTTTCTCATTTTGCCATTTTACTTTGTCTTCGCTATAAGTCCTTTCACTCCCATTGTTTGCACTTCAGCTTTTATTTCTTTAGATTTGTCTTCCTTTTCTTTCCTGTTTATATCAGCTTGAGAGTTTCTTGGTGAGTCTTTCTGCATGTGTACCTTTTAGGTCCCTGTTACTTTGTCAGATTGTCTCTGTGGTCCTTACCACTTTCCATTTTTCTTTATCAATCCTTCTATCATGAGACGTTATCACTATGCTGTTTGCATTTTGGTCTGTTCAGAAAAACCTTCCCTTATAATAGGGTTTTTTAGATACTTTTTTTTAAACCATTTTATGGTAAAAATGGGTAAAATTAGTCAATTTCACCCAGAAATGTTCGCACCTAATGTGAGCAAATTCAGCATTTGTGCAATGCTGGTTTGATTAAAACCAGTATAAACTACATTCCAAAGACTAAAGGTACATAAAAACAAGATTGCATGATGTTTTTCTTGCAAAAACATTATTGTAGATTCTTATTTTTAGTGACACTATTTCGTTTATGGACGAAAGCAGTAACCATTGTGTTGTAAAGGAAAAACTTAGTAAGAGGAACTGAGATTGCAGTTCTATCAAGTGTTGTGAAGGTAAAAAAATATATATAAACATCTCTGAAAAAAGCCATTTTCAGACTTTTTCTATAGTTACCAATATAAATGATTCCTCTCAACAGTCTGCAGTTCTCAGTAAAAGGACGTCATTGCAATAAAAAGCTTTCGAGCTGATGTATTGAGTGATTCTTAGAAAAAGCGAAGGAAAAAAAAAAGCTATTGAGATTCTGCATGGAAGAGCCAAACACTGTTTACCGCGTGTTGCCCACGGTGAGCCCTGTGGGCGCAACACACAGATGACACTGAGAATAAATGATTCCTTCTTGTGATCAAAAGACAATCTTTCCAAATCTGTTAGACTCGCTCCTCATTCGGACGTTTTCTGCTGAATAAAACACTGATCTGTTTAGGAACATTTCAGCTTCAAGAGGATCTTTTCGGAGCATTTGGATGCTATTTTTACTCTTTGTAAGTGAGATTTTTTTTTACTCCTTTTTATGTGTATAAACAGCAGAAGTGCAGTTGCAGTACAGATAACCTCTGTTTAGTGATGATGCAAACCTTCAACTTCATTAGTTTAATCACTTCACCACTGTTAGGAAACATGTTACCTTTAAGGTGACATGAGCTCCCACAGGTAGATGATGTATTCATCGCTGCTTCAAGCCTGTAAATGACAGAATCTGGGCCAAGAGTTTAAAACTCAGCTTAGCTGAATCACCTAGATGAGCTCTCAATTCACAGGAAAATGTAACTCACAAACATAATGGCGTTGCAGAGAAACAGCATTTTTTTTTTTTGTGCTCATTGATTATGTATGAGCATCTGGTGAATGTGGATGTGTTATCTGATCACAGTGCTCCCCCCCTGAGAGATGCCTGATGTGTTTCCCTGTGCACAAGATAAACAAGCAGACTTGCAGAGCGCAGAGTCACGCTCCACACCCACATCTACCCCTACGGTGGAGGCAAGCGCAACTCCAGACTGAAGTGAAAATATGCAGGCTGTTTGTAAAGCATGAAACAATGAGGAAAGTACGGCAGGGTTTCCGCTGGTCACTGATGATTTTTCTTTAGGCAATAAAAAGATAACCTGTGATTGTTCTCTTGCTTTATGAAAGGTGTTCTCTTGCTTTATAAAACACTGCAGGAACAATGAGATGCGTCCTTTTACTTGTAGGTGACAAGAACAGGAAAAGCTTGTTCTAGCGCAGACATTTCGCACTTCACAAGAAATCCAATGCCGTCTTCAGGTCTCTCACTGCAGAATTTGTCAGTGTCTGAACCACCTGCACTTCAACTTTCTGACCAACGACACCATCGCTGTCAGATGCCACACAGTAAGAAGTTCTGCCAAGAAAACGTGTGAAAATGCATGGAAAGATAGAATCTCATTTTGATCTTGCATCTCAGGCAGAGAGATTTAATTATGCTTTTACATTCATTCATGTTCAGACCTCAGAAGTACGATTTCTGTTAAAAAGATGTTTTCTAATCTCAGAGATTCCTATCAGGACTCCTGAGGCCTTAAGATTGTCCAACATCACTGAAACCAACTTGTCATACAGTAAAGGAAATGTGAGATTGTCATTATATTTAGATGCACATTTGAAGTCTCAATAGATTTTTATGTGTCTAAGATGTGGAACATTGAATTTTATTGTGTTTAATAACTAGGGGTACAGAAATGTACCAGCCACCAAATTATTTAGTGTCAGATTTCTTAAGTTTGGGAAATCTGTGATCAGTTGATACTTACATGTGAAGCCGATCTGATCCATCGACCTTTTCTACATCATCAAAGGTCTAAAAATCAACCACAGTGCTCTTTTGCTCAGCTGTGAGAGAGGTTTGACTGACAGATCGGCCCACCACTCATGTCTGCATGTTGGCGGTTAACAATCATCGCCCCACTGTTGCCAACTCAGCAACTTTCTTGCCATATTTAGTGGCATTTTCAGACAAAAAAAAACAAAACTCAGAATCAGACAAAATCAAAATCGGCAGGTCAGGCTTTTTAAAAACCTGCAATTGTTCAGAAAACTGCAATCAGTGCACCTGTTGGTAACTTTTTAAAGTTAAAGATTTTAGTCAAACATGACACCTAATTATTTGAATTCACAGACCTTCTGTAGCTTTTATCCTACTATCAATATATTGAGACGAAAACATAATAAAGGAATTTTACTCAGTTGTCAAATATCTAATCAAACATGTAAGCATAATTGTATTGTTCTAAAATAATATGCACAAAACTGGGGGAAAAGCATCTTAATAATTTTCTTTTGGAAAAGTCTAAGTGTCTTCCTGGCTTTTTGTTTCCAGTTTAACGGCTTTGCTCCGATGTCTTCCCCCACATGACAACTGCCATCCTGTTTACTGCCACAACCCGCCAGATGCCACTCATACATTTACTCTTGGATAAACAACCTATTTGCATACCATTTTACAGTGCAAACGATTGAGTATAAAATGGTACCGTGTAGTCGCAGTAATGAAATTAATGTGGCAGAGAAACATTATGTTGTGACATAAAAATGTGCTGTATGAAGTAAAGTCCATGAAGCATGAGCTACTCACAGCTCAACTCAAGGATGGTTCCTATATGAGTCTGTTTATATTGAATAATGAAAATGCTTTAGAAATATCAGGAAGTAGAAGATTCATTTAATGTTTGTCATACTGATTATGCACATAATTATTAATCTACAAAGAACCAGTTCATTTTTAGTCTGTATCCAGATGCTGTTTGTTATTAGTCCACTATTTTATAGAAAGTTTCTGAAACAGGCAATATGGCTCTTCACTCAAGATGTCTAATATCTACTCCAACAGGCAAAATGTTTAGTTTGCCTTGAGTGTATGGCTATGATATGGGCTCCCAATTTGAAATGGCATTTTAAGAGACATTTTCTTCAATTCTGAGTTTTAAAAAAAATAAAAATAAACAAACAAATAATTATCAAGCTATAAACTAACCTTAAATTCATTAAGAAATATACATTTGTGGCCCTTGAATATTTATATTTGAGTACCATTATTCTCTACTGATACTTTATACTTATGGAATATTTTTTAAACTGTTTGATAATTACATTTCTTGTCACATTCTCAGTAGCAGAATGGAGGATATGATACTGTTGCATGAACAGTTTCTGTTTTTCTATTTCACTGCACAGTTTAAATGTTGTCTAGTCTTCATGCATGCAACACAATTTCATCCAAAAAAGCAATTTGATCACATTAAATTAAATCTTTAACTCCATCGTTATGTGCTATTCCTCTAAGTGAAAAATGATCTGTGATTATTCTTCCCACATCGTTTATCTGAGTCACTTTAACACTTAAGCTGGATGGAGGTCATTTTGTACTGTCAACAAGTTGCATAAACAATTTTTTTTCTGCTATTCTCTGCTGTATGACTAATTAGCACTGGATGTCCTCAGATGTGTAATGTCTGGAAAATTGCCTCTCATTCTGATAGCCATAATCAAGGCAGCGCCAGACCCAGAACGAGCCAGACAACACCGTGACTTATGTCGGCTCGGAGGCGCAATAATTAGCCAAATCTGGAGATGCAGAGGAAGGTCAAAGGCTTTGATTTCAAGAAAGAAGAAGGAGAAGAGAAGTTAGTTAACCTTCCAGCTAGGAGGTTATCAGCCACCAGGGGATTTTATGCTGGAGTTGCTTATACTTTCACATTGTGCCCTCTTCGAACTTCCTTTAAAAAGGGAAGAAAACCTTAAGACTCACAAGCAAGGCTTTACTATTTGATGTTTTGTGATTTAACCATCCGAGATAAAATATGAGCTGTTGTTGATGCATTCTGCAGGCTGAAAGAGCTCTGGATATTGAACAGTTTCACCAAGCACTCTGCAGTCAAAGAAATATGATGGCTGCTTTAGATATATGAAAAAAAAGTGTTTACTGTTCATTCAAAGAATTTATTATTTAGGAGTTATAATATAAAGTTTTACCTTATGTTCATATTTGTAATGATACACGTTCCTGCATTCCTACACTTAACTTTTTAGTGAAGGAGTTTACAATTAAAGAAAAGAAGTATCAAATCCCCTTCAGGTGTAGTGATGAAAATGTTATCTCAAAAAATGCATTAAAATAAGTTTGCCATTGAGTTAAATAAGTATATGAACCCCTCATCAAAGCATGGCTTGAAACTCAGTGGTTTAACCTCTATTGACAAACACAGCACTAAGACATTTTCTGTAGCTGGTAAAAAGGTTTGTGATTATTTCAGGAGAGATTTTGACCCACTCCTCTTTACAGAAACTCCTTTAGGTTTCCTGCCAGCTATTCGGTAACCAGACAAATCATATTGCTCTTAACGGCATGCCAAATACAGTCATACTGGATGACTGATCCATGAAAGTTACGATGAGTTTCACATCTTTGTTGATGTGAGGTTGCACACATCAAAAAGTCGAATACTTCCACCAATCTGACTGACAGGGATGATTGTGTTCTATAGATCACTCTTAGCATTCCTCCAAACATAAACTGATACAAAACAAACAAACTGTGTCTTACCAGAAGATTTTCTCCCAAGCTTTCTCTCAAACATTTAGATGTTCACTGGGAAACCTAAGCTGGAGATGGGAATGTACTCTATGTGCAGCTTCTGTTGCAATACCTCAGCTATTTGGCATGATATTTAGGACACTTGTGTCATTCAGACGCATATCAAGTTGTGGTCAAAAATGATACATAGATCAATCTAGATGCAATTATATATATATATATATATATATATATATATATATATATATATATATATATATATATATATATATATATATTTGTGGGACCAATATTCTAGTTGGATTGTATAGGATGTAGAATTTATTTTTGTTTATTTTAGATATTTTCATTGATATTGTGTCTTGATATTGTAAATAAAATGAGATAACAAAAATGTGGAGACTATGTTTTTATTTGAAATTGAGCAAACTTTGAAAATCAGCAATAGATTAGATCCTGATTTCCCCCAAATGTTTTCTAACATGCTAACATGATGGTGTACTTCACCATCAAAAAGCTTAAGTCAAGACTTTGAATGATAACATATGTAGAAAAAGTTAATAAATACATTGACTGTATCATATCAAGTTTTACTGATAAAACTTGATATTTAATCAGCATGTTTTGAACCAAAATCACATGATGAACTGTGCCACCCCATCTGTTTACTGTGCTAACTGTCGACAAGTCACCCAAACATATCTCAAAACCATGTCTAAATAGAATAGCGTCTGTAGAAATATAGAAAATAGTGCCAAAATTTAAAAGGATCTAAGCCATCATAAATGTTTTTTTCATTTACCCACCATTTACCCAAAAGCTTTGAAACCACTGAAATCTGGAAAAGTGTTCAATTTACACATAAAACAACCACAAAAAAGTCAAAACCATCAAAACGTTTAAGGTTTCAGCTCTATTTTGAACACATCACTAACCAAAAGTTTAATGATGTCTTTTGAATGCTATTTGTACAATTTGAAAGTCTTGATTTTGAAAAACAAGGTAAAAATTATAAAGAGCTGCTTCATTCAAAATAAATACTGTTATTGATAAATGTTTCCGTCAAATAAGTAAATGTTCCCATGTAAAAAAACAAAACAAAACAAAACAGATAAACAAAAGTGAATACAAATAAAAACATTCTTATTGGGGAGCTTATTCTGTCAATCAATTTTATTTCTTATTCTATTTACTTATTTCACCTTAATAAGACCAATGACACAGATAACAACATAAAATAAAAAATAACCTAAATAATAACGGAGTTAAAACAATAAAAGTTCATGACATAAAGTAAAGTAGTTTAACAAAAAAACTGTGGCAAAATAAAATGTCATTATTACTGAATTTATTATTTGAATAAACAAATTTAAATAAGTAATGAAATAAATTAATTAATTCAAGCTGACTGACAAAATAAACTCCATTAAAGAATATAAATATATTCTTTAATGGAGTTAAAGAATATATTAACTATATTAACTAAGTATATTATATAGAATATATAATATACTTAGCTTTCATTTTATGACAATACTAATGACTATTAGCAAGACACAACAATAATACTGTATTCCTCTCCATTTTACAGCCTGTGGACTCATATTCTAAAAGAACACGCTCAGAAACCGAGGATGTACATTAATGCCACTGGATTATTGAGATACAATAAACAGAAATCAAACTGTTCATTTGTGCAAAATTCACTATATTTTTTTGTGTGGCAGCCGTTTTTTGTGGCTGCAAGTAGCTCAGTCACGTATTCCAAATCACAATTCCCAGTTCATTGGGCGTGTCAGTTAATTTTCTGAAATGGAACTCAGATATATTTATAATATATTTATATATAATCTAAATTATATCCACCATTAATAAATGTGCAGTGGTTGCTTACAATATCTTTATATTAACAATCAGTATAGTACCCCAATGCGTTCACCATATCTTTATTGTTTTTCTTTAGGTTTCTTGCATAAAGAAACCTAAACGCCCGGAGCTGCAAATGAACTGATTTAGTAAACTTAATGAATCAGTCACCCACCTCACTCCATGTGCAGTTTCCAGCAATTATGGCAAGTTGATTTTCTTCTTATTTAAAACAAAATACAATTTGATTCGAGTTGATTTTTTGTTTCCTACAATAAGATTGTGTGATGTGTGTCCTCAGACTGGTTTAATTAAGTTTTATTTACTTGTGGACACTGAGTCACAGTGGGGTACGCATTTATGAGCTGTGAGTTTTATGGTATGTCATAACCACTCAGGGTTTCATTTTCACACTGTTAAAAAAACACACACAATGTGTTGAAACAAATGATGAGCCATTAGGATCCATTTCATGCTAGCCAGCTATTTAAGCTAATGTTAGCATAAACACAGCCTTCGTATGCTATTTGTTTTAGATTGCAAGGTTATGATCATGAAATAAGTGACACATGCAGAGTTTTAAGCAATAGCTAAACCTATTTTCTGAAGTAAAGCTACAAATGCCAGAACCTTTGTATTGTGCATGAATTTTAAACGTAACACTAGCAGACATAGCCTTGCGCTTAGCCATTCAGCGCAAATGTTAGCCCTTCACACAGGCCAGTGAGTAGATGAGACCAAACTGATGGAGCACATTGAATCATGTTCATCACTAGTTTGTAATTAAACCAACAATTTGCCAATAAAGTTCTGGTTTCTCTTTGTGTAGCTCCTAAATAGTCATGAGTTTAACTAGCAATGGCTACATATCCTGAGTTAGGCTGTAGCTAATGGCTAAATACAAAAACAAACAACAAAACAAAACAAAGAAAGCCAGGTAATATAAAAAACAACTGCAAATAAATTATACACTAGTTTATAGTGTAAATTATGCGCCGCAATAATCTAAATTTTTATAGTAAATTATTATTACAAAATTACAAAATCCTTTCTTATTCAATACTTTGTCATGTTCCTTTTTTTCTATGTTGTGCCTGGTAAAGCAGTGGTTTGGGGGAAGATTTAGCAAATAGTGATTTCTATTTATTTATTCATCCCTTTGTTGCTTTTTTAGTTAGAAAAACATACAGCAGTTTATGAAGATCAGAGAACATGTGATGTAACTGTGTAGAAATAAAACAACAAGCACATACAGATAAGTGTTAGAAGTCTGTGGGGGGCACAGATGGTGATCTATCAAAACTGACTCACAGTTTGAGCGGATGGATGGCTTATTGGCATCGTCCTATTTGTAGCAATAGACAGCTTAGTAAAGAAATTGCATTAAGTGAACAGTAAAGAACAAAAACTGCAGGGGGGAATCTAGGTCACAGTAGTCTTTATTTCTGTGCAATGCCCTTTAAGCCTGTTTGAGATTTTTTGAGTTTCTATCAGCGGTCAGCGTTCATTTTGCGCAGTTTTGGGGGTAGATTGTCCTCTGGCCGACTCCCCATCGAGGGGAATGGGACTGATACTGGTGTTACAGTGCCGATGGTGCTAATTGCTGTTGGCTGTCTGTGTTTCACCAGATCCCCCTCGTCAGCATCAAGATCAAGGGACAGCAGCTTGACTTGCTCCTCAGGCTGTCCATGCTTCACAGCTGGGATGGAGCTGGACCTAAACCGCTGGATGCTGAGCGAAAGGTCTCCGGTGCTGGAGGCCTTACCGCCGGGCAAGGCCGTCCCCGTCTTCAGCGCTCTCCACAGGTGCTCCTCCTTGGTGGAGCTCATTCGCTGGAGCTTGTTGGGCAGCCTGGAGGCCTGATCCTCCGGGTGCTCCGCATGGTCGGCCGAGAGAAGCCTTTCCCGTCGGCCCACTCTGTTGCCCAGCAGAGGTGAGGGGAGAGTGGGAGCGATGGCTACGGGATTCGGGGATGTCACAGAGGACTTCTCCTCCTGCTCTTTGACACTGTAGGGAGGCGTGGGAACCTCAAAGGTGTTGTGGAACTGGGAGTAGTCCACTCTGAAGAATCCTTCTTCTAGAGACATGACAGGAAGGAATCGATGGCCCCACAGGACTTCATCCTCTGTGTAAGATGTTCTCGCTTGGCATGTCATTCCTACAAAAAGAAGTTACAGAGCAAGGGACGTTTTCAAAGGTAAACAAGAAAAGATGAAAGTACAGAGAAGAGCCCAAGAAAAGTATATAAGTAGTGAGAGCAAAAAACGAAGGGAAATGAATAGTAGTGAACTGCTTCAGGGAGGAGACATGAAAAATACAGACATGATGGATAAAAGCTCTTGCTACTGAATAATTAAAACCATGAAATTAAACATTCTGTTCAATATTTCATACAGCTGAGAAAGGAATCTGTGCCACAGGCTAAATACGATGAAACAAAAGACTGGGCACCAGGAACGGTTATCCAAATGTTATAGCAAAGAAGACAGAAATGTGAAAGTAAGATTTTGCGCTCACCGGTGGTTTCGACAATGCCCTCTAGAATAACTACTATCTCAAACTGCTCGTTCATGAGCGAGCGCTGGGAGAGATCAAAGAACGGGCTGTTGGTGTTGATCTCGTGGCAGATGGTGAGAGGTGACACCAAGAAAAGCTGGTCGGCCCCCGTGCCAAAACCCACGTCCAGCTCGCACTGGTCCAGAGGCAGAAACTCTCCCTCTGGGGTCTGTCTGGACTGGAAGCACAAATGATTCACACGTTTGGGAGTAGAATTGACATTTTTGTTTGCCAAGAAATTTTTTTTTATGGATTATTCAGACAACAGTAAATGTCACCAGAAATTAACTGATTGAACACAGTTTGGGAAAGAAGTAGACACTCATTATGAACATAAATATTGCCACAACTTTCGTATAAATTTTTGCTTTCCAAATTTCCAAATTATTTTTAGTTGAACTAGACAAAAATTTAGCTGCATAGGCCACCATGACATAAGTATTCTTTTATTTTATTTTTTTTCAAAAGGAAGGTAACAATAAAACAAAAAAAGAACTGGTTAAAAGGCCGCAATTGATTTGACGTTTATGCTAATCATAAGACAAGAACTTAACTATCGGCTCTATGCTACACCAGCCAAATTCATGTTTTATGAAAAGGGTGAATGTTGATAGAATCCACGGAAAATCCCAATGTGAAGCTCAAACCGAAACATTAAGTAAAATTTCTCCTGTCAGAATTATTCTACATCATTGTTTTACATAAAGCATTACTTATTTCAGTGTTTGCACACTGAAATAAGTGTGCAAACACTGAAAAACACTATTTGTGGATTTTTCTGTGGAATGTAACGCCAAATTATTCAAGGAAACTTTTTTTATTTAGGGTTATTTTTGTGCAGCATATCTAACATTCAGAAGAAAATGCAGCTTGGGAAGCAGAAATACCAAAGCAAAATGCTTTTTGACACGCTATTGGATGCTTTTTGCCAAGCAGCCGATCCAGAAGTTCCATTTATTTTCCTTTGCACTGATTGGCTGGACCCCAGAGAGAAGAAAGACTACGGATGTTAGCTCCCGCTAAGATCTGTGCCAGCATCTAACGGTCTCCTGCACAAGCTTCTGATTTACTACAGTGATTTAAGTAACATCACTTTAAGTCCTAATGAGACCTCACAGATGAGGGGAATACATAAGAGGCCTAAAAAATGGTTGAATGAGCTCTTTGAAAATTCAAAATTCAAGGCACTTCCTTTGGTTTCTTTGTTTTATAACCATGTGGTTGACAGCTATTCACAATTCAAGGCTATTCTGATAGACAATGTCTGGTAAACAACAGCACTTTAGGGGACAGTTTTCAATCAAAGCTACTTCCAACTGTTCTGTTGCTTGCCTGTATTTTATTCTATTTATTCATATTTTTACCTTAAACTGACAGGTGAGGAGGAAAGCATGTAATTGCTATGAAAAGGTAATTTCCTTCTGCATTTAGGGACAGAGACAAATTGTGCAGGAAGTTATTTTATTGTTCAGTAGCAGACGGCATGACGCCAATAAACGTAAAGACGCTGCTGCTGTCTGGGATTGTTTCCATCACAACCCTGTTACTGAAGAGGAGGATGAAAATGAAGAGAAAAAGACAGATTTTCCCTGCACTCGGTTAGCTTTAACAGGACAACATCCATGAATCGAGAAGCATCACATTTAATCTGGGGTTTCAATGGACAAGGCAACAAAATTATTTTTGTTGAAAGAAGTGGATGCGACACTCGTTTAACAATTCATCGAGGAGCCAGAGCAGCAGTAAAGCTTTGCCGTTGCTGATTGACAGTTTTGCAGTGTTAATAAAGGTGTGAAAACATTAGTCTTCCTTGTTTTCCATCTCTCTCAAACATTAGACCACATTATAAGCCTATGTTGTGACTTCAGTGACAAATTATCTTGTCAAAGAAGATATTCTGATTAAATGACAGAAGTTTGAGACAGTAAACTGGGCAATTACGTCTATGTACTGCTAATTCATGCCATGAGTTAAAAATACATAGACAGCAAGATGTGTGTTGTTTATGTATTTCATGTATCTGTATCTGTCCATCCAGTTCATTCAACCAACCAACCCGCCGTTGGACCAACCAATCATCTGTCCGTTCCTCCATCCATCTATCCAACCAACCAACAAACAGTTTTAAAATTGTCAGCAGTAGATTTATTCTGAACTCATATAATTGTACTAATAACTGAGACCTCTGCTGTTACTGGCTAATTTGAGTCCGTAATAGTGCGAGATTAGCTACTTGTCTAGCATGAAGAACCTCTTCCTGTTGCCTAATGTTAACTTTATTTGTCTTTCTGGCTTCCTTGGTAAGTAGTCGCTTGGTCCACAGATGGCAAACAGGCTGTCATTTGTATTCACAGTGATGTTGAGGACAGAAGGGTGTGACATTTCACGGGAAGACGTCTGTGCCCACAGATTTCTGGCTCGCCTTCATGACGGAAAGTGTCACCCATCATGCAGCATCAGTGTTTATTTCTTCAGTAATGCGCAGACATGCAGCCGATGTTACATGTCCACTAAAATTAGATCAGAAACTCACAGAGCAATACCGGCAGCTGCTGAACATGATTAATGCAAGGCTAAGAAAAGCTAGAAAAAGCCACAAGAATCAATGATCTGATTGTGTATCAATCCCCAAGGTGTGTTATTTTAGGAAATATAGGATGTGGCTCAAATTTGGTATCTCTGACAGTACAGAGGGAAAATATTCCAGGCTCGGTTTTTGGATGCAGAACAACGCTATCCTTCTTAAAACTGACAGGCAGTCACATACAAGCCCAGTCTGGAGTATTTAATGTGTAAATCTTCCACTCTGAGCAAAATCTCCAAAGAGAAAATCTGTGAGTGAGTGTGAAGTCTTTGGCTACTGTGAAGTTTCTAAATTCATTAATCTCTGGAGCTCGGCTTGCTTTAAAATGTAGTCTTTAAAATCTACGTTAAATGTCTCCAAGTAATTGATAAGTTTCAGAAAAAATTTTTAGGTCACTAGATTAGGCACTGTACAGTTTCAGTTGATATTAAATCAGCGTAATTTTCTTTTTCAGCTTTATGTCAGTTATGATTACCATGATACTTAATATCTTCTGAATCCTATAGCAAAGAAAGATATTTTCATAATTTAAAAAAAATGTCCTCAAATTTAGACGTTTTCTTTTATCAAAATATGTATGCCTTTAAATTATTTAGGAAAGCACAGATGATGTTGTCTTTGGGAGATTCTAATGTTTAATCCACAATATTTGAAAATATTTGAGGATGATTTTTGGATGCTCTTTTTTTATTTTTCATAAAGATAATCAACCATACAAAATAAAAGCAAACATTCTTCCAGACCCCATCCTGCAGCTTCTTCTGTTCTCCAGAGCTCTCATGCCATGCTTAACATAATTCTTTCAACTAAAAGTGAGATGAATACAACCAGAAAAAACAACAGAGCACGCCCATGCCCGTAAGGGGTTGCAGTGTCTTTTCTGGGACACATGATGTCATTTGTAGAGTTTGGAAGGAAAAGCATAAATCACTAATCAGGTTTACAAAACATTGTCTGAAGAAATTAGCAAAACTCTGGAAAAATGCCCTTTAGAAGATGAAAAGACATGTCTGGCCATGTTTCTAGTCAGCAAGAAATGTCCAAAGTGTGCCAAATAATTCTAAAAGCAAATATGAGGCTATCTGTCCATCTGCTAAAGCTTGGCTGTAATTTGATAATCCAACAGGACAATAATAAAAACAAAAATTATACTTATTTTACAGTGGCCTAGTCAATGTCTGGAGCTCAGACATTGACTAGGCCATTGCCTAGGGGATGGGGAGCTGTATGTAGATGCTTGCAAACCGCAATGAACTTAAGCACTGTGCTCAAGCGTTTCAGTTTTGACGTTTATCGTTGTTCAATACATGTGCTCAATAATTCAAGAAAAACCTCAGACACTGTCATCGCTTTTTACAGTGACTGACTGAATGCTGCTATGATAAAAAAATATATATATATAAATTACTTTGATACTCATTGACTTTGATGCTGCTTTTCTAACTTCCTCTACCAGCTAGCTGTGCTGTGCTAGTTTACTCACATTTCAAAGCAACATTTGTTACACATTATATGTTTTCAATCATTTATACTGAAAATTAATGAAAATTAAAAAACACGTTCTCTAGATGTCAAATCTCAAATCTGTTATTTTAGATTCACTGACTTACACTAAATTATTGTGGCTAAATTATAACCAGACACTTCTGCTAAGGAAAGATAAACATATTTGACACTGAAAGGTCTAACAAGGTGAAAGCCTCGTGTGTTCTCTCCTGCTGCTAAACACTCAGTGCCACAGGGGGAGGAATTAATGGCCTCTGAAAAAGCTCCTGATGTGGAGGGAGTGTTTAATTTACCGGGCCACCTGAGAGTCAGGTTGAGCACAACCAGAGCCAATCCCCGGTGACTCACTTCCACCTGGAACAGAGCACCAGTGGTTCTGAGCGCCGACGTGTTATATATCGATGTAAAGAACCATCAAAAGCTAAAGAAGTGTGTTGTTTCAGATTCGTCCTTGGCTTTGACATTGGAAACCCTCTGAGGTTTAGTCAGCAGATTTATAGCTCGGCTTCGAGGACATAAATCAAATGTTCACGTCTCATCTGAGACGTCATTTACAACATTTCCTAAGTGAGACCGAAGCCTGGTCATGTGTAGGTGTTTTTTTCTGCTTGTCCTCCTGTGTTTGGCAGTGCCAGATGTTGCGAGTAATGTGGACTTGTCTTCCTGCGTGTCTGTCTCCCATCTCCTGCTGGAGATGCAACCCACTGAGAGAGCTTCTGCTGACACTGATGAGCACCACCCAGCTGTCACTCTCTTTCTCTGGATTTTTGTTCTGTTTGCCACTACTTACTGCCTTTCTTCTTTGTCTCTTCTTCCATGCAGGGGCCTAACAGCAGACATAGTTTAAAAGCATATTCCACCAATGCTGCACAGCTCAATGCACCTCTGTATTCTGCCGTTTTATTAACACTAGCGGCATCAATATTAATGAAATTTCAAGGATTTTTATCTCTTCAAGATCCCACGCATGGAAAGGCATGGAACATTTACTCTAATTAACATAAAATATTGTTTAATTCAAATTAATTCACATTTAAAAGACACAATTCCCTATTCTTTCCGGTTGAGGTAATACATTCTTGTTACAACTAAAAACTAACGATCAGGCCCAAAACCTGGGAGGAGTGATGGACTCTGACCTGAACCTTGCGAGCCACATAAAGACAGTTACAAAGTCGGCCTTCTATCACCTCAAGAACATCTCCAGGATTAGAGGACTAATGTCTCAGCCAGATCTAGAGAAACTCATCCATGTTTTTGTCTTAGTCGCATTGATTACAACAACAGCGTCTTCACAGGCCTGTCCAACAAATCAATCAAACAGCTGCAGCTGATCCAGAACGCTGCTGCTCGGGTTCTCACTAAGATAGAGCACATAACACCAGTTTTAAAGTCCCTCCACTGGCTCCCGGAAGCTCAAAGAATAGACTTTAAAATACTGTTGTTAGTTTACAAATCAGTGAACGGTTTAGCACCACAATACATTAAAAATCTGCTGTTGTTGTATCAACCTTCCAGACCTCTCAGGTCTTCTGGTTCTGGTCTGCTCTGCATCCCCAGAACCAGAATCAAATGAGAAGAAGCAGCATTCAGCATCTATGCACCAAAAATTTGGAAGAAAACTTCCAGAAAACTGCAAGACAGCTGAAACACTGACTTCCTTTTAATCTTGACTAAAAACACACCTGTTTAGAATTGTATTTCAAACGTAATCAATTACAAATTTAATGATTATTATTGGCTGAAAGTGCTGCAAATGTACCTACATATTAAAAATGTTTTATGGCACTTGACTTAATGTAGTTTTTGATTGTTGATTCTATGTTGCATGACTTTGTGTTTTGTGTTTATTATGTGAAGCACTTTGGAAATGCCTTGCTGCTGAAATGTGCTATACAAATAAAATTTCATTTGATTTTGTCAATTGAATGTAAATATTTTTTACATTTAAAATGAACTGTAATTAATGTTTATAGTATTTGTATATGAATCACATACTACAGGAAAGCACAGCAATGGTAGTGAAGGACAATTACTCAGTGACATTTTTCAGAGTTCTATAGGATTTTTTATCATTAATTTTCAATATAACTTGTGTATAATTAATGATATGACGGTTATCAATACTGGTGAAGCACAGAGTGCACAGCCATGTATAAACACACTTCATACCAGTTGTTCTTTAGAATGAACAGTTAAGCATCATGGGTGTTTTTCAAGGAGACTGAGATTGTGCAGGTTGCACATAGAAAGCAAAGATTTGAACCAGTAATATTATTTCTCAGTCAAGCAGAAATACTAACCGCAGCAATATCGGGTCGTTCTGCAGGAGTTAATTAAAATTTTAATAATGTTATTCAAATAAAATTAATTAAATCAAGGCTCACTTCAACGCCCATCAACAGCAGATGTATCAGAAATAGGAATATTTATTTCTCTTTTCACTAACGGTAGGATGGGTCTGGAGTTATACGTTGTACTAAAATGTGCTCCATCTACTTTTTTTGCAGAAATTTGTAGTATCAAGGCCTCTGAGGAATTTACATCTTGTGCCTGAGCCTAAATTTTCCTGTAACCGAACGGGTGATGCAGCAGTTAGGCAGTATTCACTGCGATTACTGAAGCAGCTCTTATGTCTGCAAGACAGAGTTTTGGAAAGCGTGTTACCAGATCACAAACTAATGCACAGTTTCTAAAAGTGATTGAATTCCTGGGGATGAATTCTGATTTTTTACAACCACAGACTTCAGTGAAGTTTTATTGGGGTGTTACATGATGTACCAGTATAAAATCATGGATCATTGTGAACTCAAAGGGAAATTATTCATGATTGTCTCATTTTTATTTCCATAAAATCTGAAAAGTGAGGCCAGCTTTGGTCTGCAGTCTTTGAGACACAGCAGAACCATCTTTTGCTGAAGTAACTGCTGCAAACGTTTCAGTGAATGATGGTTTTGCAGTGACATTCACATCTAGTGACTAAAACTTTGACTGTTCTTGCTTCCAACATTTTTAGTACTGCCACCTCCATGTGTTACTTTGCAAGAAGGTCAGTCAAGGTCGACGTCTAATTGTAGTTTGGCACCACACATAACATTTACAGTATTGGCCAAAAAACTTTGATTTTGATCTTATCAGACAAGAGCACCTTCTTCCACTTCTTTCCTGAAGAATTTGTAGCAAATTAAAAAAAGGTTACTTATGGCTTTATTCTTACAAAATCAAACTTGTACAGAAGTAATAGTTGTTGTGGAGCTTCATAGCTGTTTCTCTTATGAATGATTTACTTGCCCAACCTCTAAGTTTAGGTACATGTCTTGGAAAGATGATGCACAGAGCTCAGAGAGATGTTCAAATTTTAAAACACCTGTTTTTTTTGTTTGTTTTTTTTTTTTTTTGCTTTAATCAAACTCTACTTTGTTTACCTAGAAAGTCCAGTTTGTTTGGGTGGAATTGTAAATGTGCAACTGAACTCTGACGTAGACCAAAAAAGTGAATTTTGGTGCGGTTCGAATACAGATGTGACTGTAGAGCGCTCTAACAGTAGGAAAAAAACTACACCAAAGGCATTTTGAGAAAATATAACCAAAACAAATTCACGAGTCTAGAGCTAGAGGGAAAAACTGTTTGTGTTCTTTTACCAACAAAAATGAAATCCTACAACCGCTGAAATCTGACGCCACTCCATTTTTGTTAATAGGAAGTTGTACTCTTGTCTTCTTTGCAAGTTTTCATGTAATTTCATGTAATTTCCTAATTGAATGACCACATAAGAGATCATGATCTAATTACTGGCTTGAATCCCAATAAGATGCTTCATATATATCTAACAAATCTGTATTTGAAACAATGCCAAGGACATTTTAAACTAGAGTAAGGTCAGAGGGAACAGAAAGAAGCAACTATTAAAGTTCCTACAGTAATTTATCATACAGGTTCATTAAAGCTAAAAGGTAAAGGGAAGATGGAGTAGATGGAGATCTCTCCTTGTGAGTCTAATATTACGGCAGCATTTGTAATAAGAGTTCTGCCAATAATGAAAACAAAAGCTAAAACTGTCCCAACAATCTTCTTACATAGTAAATCCACAGAGATAATGTCAACGTGATGTATGATTCTGTGTTTGCTGTTTAAAACAGTGACAGACTGAGTTAGAGAGAATGATAACAGAACATAAAACAGTCCAAGACTTACTACTGTCCTCTGTGGAGGAAGAAAAGGTGATGATTGTGCATTTTCCCCCTGATCAGTCCCTCTTTGATGGGTTGTTAAGTGCAATCAAGAGACCATATTTTTCTTCGCCTTTCCAGGCTATTAATTAGAGAAGAAATGCTAACAAAATGAAATGTAAGTCATCTCAGAAGAAGCTGATAACCATAACCATAAACAGTTAACTAATCAAAGCTTTTAAATCTGCAGTGACAAGAAGTACTGGTGTGTAAATGACATCATGTAAGCTCTACAGAGAATAAACTTAAAATCCTGTGGGAGCACTTCTAACTGAAAATTCTCCCTTCGACGTGGAGAATGTAGCCTGTCACATCAGATTAAATCGCAGCGACTGTGAACGCACCGCTAACTCTACCTGTCACAGATACGCAGTAATGCAGACATCTTTCAGCGGTTTGAACAGCGGAGCTATGTTGGAAGTCCTTGCCGTGTGATATTTTGGTGCAGAGACTTCACTTTTTTAGCACAAATACAAAATATTACGGTGGAGAAATGTAAAACATATCTCCCTGTCGACAGCAAAAGATGCAAAGACCCTGTTTTGTTGCTGGAGTTTGTCTGTTTTTGTCAGTTTGAAGTTGTTTGTCGTGTGTTCCTCCTCTCTTCTATCACAGCCACCAGAAGCCGCCTCAGCTTTGCTTTTATCCTCTCGCTTTTTTTTTTTTTACAACTGACAGTGTTTCACGAAATGCATTCTCACTGTCAGCTCTCTGTGCTTCAGCTCTGTGCAGGGGCTTTATGTTCAAGAAAAAGTATAACCTAGAAGTTTGCATTCACTGCCACTCGCCCAGTGTATACAGATACGTCTCCTTAATAAATGACTTACTGTGTTGTGTACGTTTGCAATAAACTCAAAGACATTAACAATGAAAACAAGTCATATAATCATTGTAACATGTATTGACATTCTGTATTAGATGGTTTTAGGACTGCAAATTTATTGCAGCCCTACTTGCAGTTGCACAGAGAAGCCATGGTGACTGGAGGAGCTGCAGAGGGAGAGAAGTCAGTCAGAGTTAGCGTAACATAGATACAGCTAAATACTGGGGTATCCTAGGTGGGATCCTATCTGAGACTGCAAAATAATTAGGCCTGGGGAAAGTTTTTTTTTTTTTTTTGGCCTGTGAGAGAGGTTCACCTTCCAGGTTCACCGTCCTGTCTCAACAAACCAGCCAGCGCTGCAGTAAAATGGTGCAAATTCAAGCATTTCTCAGTGTTATAATGGTCCACTCAAAACCTAAATCTGCAGGTCAACTTTTTAAAATCAATGTCAACAGATCATCTCCACGGAATTGCAACAATTTGCAGATTTGTAAAACCTTTGGAAAACATGTAATTTTCCTTCAATTATGAGCAGCTTTGTGGTGGCCTTTTGAAATCATCACCACCAAATAAGCTAAAATTTGTACTTTTAATAGGAGGAAATGTGGAAAGAATAATTTTGCAAGCTAGTGTAAAGCCCTGACACTTAACGTGGGGGACATTGTTTCTGACCCTGACTCCATCAGGCTGCACACTCAGCAGTTCTGGAACAAAGAGGAAGGAAAGCTGCACAACGCAGTGATTAATTCAGCCCTGAAGAAGATCTTCAGGGGGTAAAATGGTGAGCCATTAACATATATCTAATGATAAAATTATAAACCCTCGGGGAATTTTGTCAATTTTTTAAAAGCTGAATAGAAATTCAATGCATGACTTGTGGCGTCCTCTGAGTCTAATGAGCACTCACAGCAAATGAAGTGACGGAAAATTAGTCTGTTTCTGACAATGACCTCTCCAGAGTTAGGCTTGCGCATACAGGAGCACCTTGGACTCCGGCCTCAGCCTACCTTGATGAGTTTGCACCTGATCTGCGCAGAGACCATGTGGCTGTTCCGCAGGTTCCCCACGCGGAACATGAGGCACAACTTTCCGTCCCGCTGCGAAATGACCGCGTCCTGGCTGAACATGAGCGTCTCCGCGCGCTTCTTCGGCTGCGACATCTTAATGAACATGCAGCCGATGAGGAAGGCGTCCACGATGGAGCCCAGCAGGGACTGGAAGAGGAAGAGGATGATGCCCTCCGGGCACTTTTCGGTGATGTAGCGGGAGCCGTAGCCGATTGTCGCCTCGGTCTCGATGAAGAACAGGAACGCGGAGGGAAAGTTGTAGACATTGGCGACGCACGGCGTGTAGGATGGGTCGTGGCCGGTGTTGCTCAGATCCCCGCGGATATACGCGATCACCCACCACATAGAAGCCATGACCAGCCACGCCACCGTGTAGGTGAGGATGAAGATGAGCAGGTTCCACCGCCACTTGAGATCCACCAGCGTGGTGAAGAGGTCGGACAGGTACCTGCTGGTCTCCCCGCCAAGGTTACCGTGCTGGACGTTGCAGCGGCCGTTCTTTTCCACGAAGCGCTGCCGCTTCCTCTTCACCGGCGCAGAAAAAGTCATGCTACTGCTGGTGTTCACTACCTGATAGTCCTCGCCGAATTTCCTCCGTAGAGCCGACATCGTGCCACTCGCCTAACTGAAGACACCGGGCTTCTCCCGGTGCAGGACTGGGCTTTTTGCGTAACTTTTCGTCCTCCGTGCCCAAACCCTGGCAGCACCATCCAGCGCGCTACTCTCGCATCCTGTGAGGTGGAGATGCGCCTCTCTTCTGTAAATTTAAACGTAAGCGAGCAGCGATTCTGCGCAATGCATGATCCAGGCTCTCCTTTTTACGCAGAGGTCTCTTCCAAGTGCCAACTTTGTGTTTCTTCCTCCTCCTAGGGAAGAGCTTAGAACTGAAAACCAAAGCTGTGTGTGGTATTCAATACAGTTCCAGTGAGCAAGAGGAACAGTTTAGTGCGCATGGCACAGCGGTGTTCGAGTGGCATCCTTTTCTTATTCACCTTCAACCATTCAGAAACTAAAAGTAGTGCGCAGAAAATTTACGTAGGGCTTTTTCATTTATGCATTTATTTTATTTTATTTTATTATATCCAGCAGATAAATTCAGGCTCCTGCATAACAAAGAAATTACAGCTTACAGTCGCCAGCTACCTATTTACGGCTGTTTAGCATCCCCTAGTGGTGGTGCAGCAGAAGTAAACCTGAAGCAATTGCTTAAAAAAAGGGCTGTTGAAAAGTGAGAAATACTTATTATCAGAAAATAAACTAGTTTTCCTGTCACGGCATTCTTCAAATAAAATTTGGAGTTAAAATGATGGTTTTGATTTTTTTTTTTTTTTTTACTCAGTGTCTGTTTTTTGTTGTTGTTGTTTTTGCATCACACTTCTGGGAAATCATCAAGGATATGGAGTTTTGCTGCATCGGTGTATTGTTTTTGATTGTTTCAGATCCAACACTGATATGAAACATTATTAATCTACAATAAAAGAGGAAAAAAAACAAGAGAATGAATCAGGAGAAATATTAAACTCCTGATTCAACAACAAGATGCAATTATATTTTGCTTAAAGTTACAGTTATTACTTTTTTCAAGCATTTAAAAAGTGATTATATGAATGTATTTAGCAAGCTACAAAACTGACATTATACTTTCAGACATTTAGATGTTCTGGATGAATGAAGAAGCCACTCCTGAAATTCCACACCCATGAACTCAAGATAGCCTTGTTTGCATAATGCAATATAATTACACTATTAATGTAGTGTAATAACATGTCTTTGTCGTTATGGTTTTACACATGACTCTTTACAAGCCAGGGAAATCTGATGGAAAATTAAGTTCACCCTGCAAAGGTTATCGGCCTATCTTATGAACACAGGCAAGGGGCAATTTTTTCTTCCATGCTCTCTCAGTATGACTATAAACAGTGTGAATCACGAATCAGTGAGACATTTAAGAGGGCTTTTATGTTTTCTCACTAAAATTTTTTAAAGGAAAGACTTAATTTAAACTAAACTAAGAAACCTAGTCATACTACTAATGGAGAATTTAAAAATATTATTTTTAAACCAAGTCAAAGAATTATGGAAACAGGTAATATGGAGGAAAGAATGTTAAAAACCATGTTTAAACTTTACTTGCATTTCTAAGTTGTTAGTTTTTCAGTTTTGAGTGGCGTTTGCAGTGCGAAAGTCAAGACTGAAAAAGTGGCATGTTACTTTTAACTATTTTTAAGAAACAAGTTGGGCAAAGTGACAGTCATGCAAAAGCTTCGTCATTTTGATATGTCGCACTGACATGCAGCTATAGGTTTCGTCTAATTTGCATTCTTCTAAATTACTTATTTGACACAATTAAATGTATGTTCATAAAATTGCATCCTAACAGTAAGAAGGAGAGTAAAAAAAATGCAAAAATTAACAAATAAATAGGGAAAGATATTTGGGAAGTGGTGGAAGTGGAGGGAAGACATACCAAAGGGGTTTAGAGTTTTATTTTCCAGAGAAGACCAGGAAAATGAAATATTACAAAATCTATCTTAAGAAGACAAACAAAATGTTGTAAAAATGAAAGAAAATGTGAATTATTTATTCTAATATATTGTAGTTACTTCATTAATAAAATTGTTACACTTTTACAAACAGTATCTACCATTTTACCAAGCTTTTTTTTAAACAATAAACCACTGAGACATGCTTTCATAACTTTAACACATCTTATTTTTTCCTGAGAAACTGAGTTAACTCCCTTTGAGTTAATTTGAGAACAAAACTGAGCTGAATAGTTACAAAAATGGACGCAGTTTATCTGATTTCACCATACCAGACTGAAAAAGTCTTAAAAAGAAGACACATTTATGGAGTATTAAATCTTAAATTGTCTCTGTGTGTATCAAACTGTTCAGGAAACACCTCAGACCTCCACAGCCTTCGCCTGTCTCCTCTCACGACCCGTCCTCTGCACCCATAATTCCCCGCTCCGGGACAAGATGGAAGAAAGCAGCGACCGCCGGAGAACAATGTTATGGCAATAAAACCCCCTTAGCGGCGAATACGGAGAGAATATAGGCACGTTTGAAACCAGCTGCGGTCATGTGTAGGTGAGTGGGAGGCTAAACTGAATTTTGTTTGCGTCGAGCGTGGCGCTTTTGTCGAGATTTAGGCGAACAATTGCGTGGCTAAAGCGCAAACAGGAGATGCGCGGAGTCGCAGCATCATTGTTTCTGTTGCATGGGCCCTAATGCGGCTTTCAGACGGGGCAGCTAAGGAGCTAACCTGCTAGCTCGTGGCGGCTTGATTGTTATAAACACAACTCCCTCTTGGCGAAGTGAGTAGTATTTTTTCTGCTCGGTGTTTTAGAGCTCAAAGCTACTCGGAGCCCAATCGGTAATGAATATTTCGCTGATTGGGGCTTGGTTGAATTTATCCGCTGGTAATTGCAGCTAAAGTTAGCTATCAATAAATAGAGCGCCAGGGCTGCTCGCAGCCAGACAGATTTGATTTCACGGGCGTCATCAAAGCTGGGGAATTGGAGAATGAGCAATACGTGCCGCAGACATAACTTCAAAGCAAACGTGCTATTTCACTCATTTTTTGTTTTTAAATAATCCACTATTTTCCCCGGTTTGTTCAGCTAAATCTCTGACTTGTATACTATTGTTTTCTCAATGAGTTAATAAACGTGTGAATCGCATTAAATCACGAGTCCTATTTTAGCTTTAGCTAGCTTAGTAGCAACTCCAGGTAACGTGCTAAAACGTTACAAAGGTGATTTTAAATAGATTTTATAGACTACATTTGGATATATATGTGGGGTATTCATTTTTAAAGTTAGCCCTGATTTATTTGAACGATATAAATTGGTTTTGGGGGGCGACTGGATTAGGTTGTTTTGGTTGAGGACGCAGAGATGCTTCGATTGTCTCATTGTAGCACGCTAACTATGCTAACTAGCTGGCTAACTATTATGCATCACAAAAGCTCATCCGTGTTCTGTTCAATGCGGCGTCGCGAAGCCAAATGGTCACCAGGTCTAGACTAAACAATAAATTCTTACGTCGACTTTTCCTCTACGTGTTTAGCTACACGTCTCACTCAAAGCGACCGGAATGCGCCTGTCTAATATAACCCCGAAATGTATCCCCAGATTTGACCTAAATATTGTTTTGTTTCAGGGCAAGTGGGCTGAAGCGATTAAACTGCGAGCGTTATCTACCCAGCCTCTTGAGCCTTTGTATCTATGTATAATTTTCAGTTCCAAGTGACTTTGTTTTTGCTTCTTTCAAAGTGCGAAAACAAAAGGGACGCGTGTTTTAAAAGCTGTATCGATACCAATCGTATTTTGGCTGCGGTCCAAATCACATGTGCTGAATCTGAAACAATACCAGGTGGATTAAACGACCCAGATGTTTTATCTTGCTCCATGTCATTTTAATTAACAGTTTAATCATAAATGCATATGTATTTATTCTCTGTGCAAAGCTTGACATTTTATACTGTCACATAATGTAGATAGATTGAGCCACTTCCATATCATACGGTTATGTGATGTCTTATTTCATAAAGTGTTTTAACATTCACATTCTATGTATTTACAAAAACAAACAATACATTTGTAAATATTTTTGAGGTTTTGTGTTTTTTCCATTGTGATGATCAAGCCTGGTTATCTATTATTTACACAATGAAGGTCATGCAACCGATCAGCACCTTTATTTTTATTTTCATCCATATTTTAAATTAAGAGCTGCACAATAAATTAAACTGACATCATAGTGTCGAGTTATGTGACTATCGCTGTTGCAAAGGGTTACTTGTTAGGCAACCATATTTAATTTCATTTATTATATCCTTTCCAATAATATCCCTGGCCAGTTAAATTGACTTCACTGCTTTGGAAACCTAAGCCAGAAGAAGGATGAGGTCTATATTGGTTACATTGCAATAATACACAGTCATAGTAATACTCTAATTACGTTATTATGTTGCCTGAGACTTCTTATTTAGAGATCTATGGCTAATTTTCAATCTATGGTTTTTATTTCTCTTTAACTCACCAATAAAACATTTGTTATTAATAACTAAAATCTATCTCGCCTCCTGTGAGTGGCTATTATTAAAAAGAGCGTGAAACACAACATTTTAAAGAGAAAACTGGACATTTTAGGTTACTTGAGCCTCTTATTAGCAGTTAGCATGAGTGGCTTTAATAAAACAGCAGTCTGTGTGTAGTCCTTAGTGAGCCATGCCTTAACTTTGCTCTATTATTAATTTCTTACTCTCTCTTGCAAACAAGAACTGACCACAAAGTGTTCAAAAAAAACACAAAAAAAGATTTTCTGTTTTTAAAAGCTTCTTGCATCTCTGTTTGATAAAATTTCAGATTTTTTTTTTATCCCCTTGACTGTTTGGTTAGGGTGCTAATCAAGGTCTAATCAAGAGCTAATCAAGAGCTAATCAAGCTGAAAATCATCTTATTTAAATCACTAGCTGGTGTCGTGGTGCGACTCTAATTGTGACTTTTCTCCAGTCATGAGCGGGTGTGTTTCAGTGGCCTATGCAAAAGAGATTGCAGTTGAGATTAGAAGTTAAAAATATCTAAGATATTTTTGTCACAAAGGTGTTTTGACTTTTTGTAATCTTTTCACAAAAACAGAGGACTTTATGTTTTACGTATTTCCTTTATGTACTTGCAATTTGAGGTGCTAAGTGCTCAGCTAATCAAAATGTTGCTTTGTTTTGTCATATCTATTTTTATTAAGTCTTTTTTTAAATTTTTTTTTGTCTGTCATCTTTTACAGAATGGTCTCCTACTGCCTGCCTCACTAGATTATTTGCCCTCCCTTTCCCCCTGGCACAAAGTAAATCAACACCATGAGTATTATTCAAGACAAGTTAGGCAATGAGTTTCTGCGCAATGGAGGCATGGACCCCAATTTCGCTCCAGGTATGCTTATGTTCAGCCACTTGCCACCGGTCACCAGCTTCACGCGGCTGGCATCGCAGTCGGTCATCGGCGAGCTTCCCCAAGAGATGATCCTGAAAAAAGAGCGAGATTCGCCGCCGGAACACCAAGGCCCCATCGCTGCCAGCACGGGCGGCTTCCTCCACAGCATGGGCATTAAGCAGGAGCGGCTGAGCGAGCTGGACTATCGGATGCCCCTCTACAGCGGGGGTGGAGGAGTAGGGGTCAACTGTCCTGGAGGGGGCACAGGGAAAAGCAGCACTGACATGCCCGACATGTCGTTCGGCAACCAGCACCAAAATCACCAGAACATGCTACTGCATGACCTTAGCCTCAGCAATGTTCGCTCATTGGGAGAACAGGTAAACAGCAGCAGCTCTGGCTTTAAATAATAACTTTCTCTCATGTGGTTCTTCTTTTCTAATCAGAAGTAGTTTAAATGTACTGTCTTAAAAATAAAAAAAACACCTGTTTTTGTTTCTTTTTTCAGATGCCTGGAAGACCAGGTAAAGAGCCAAAAGAGTCCTCAGGTAGAAGAGGCCGGAGGAGCAATGGGGATGGGCAAGGAGGCAAAGCACGGAGGAAACGCAACGATCCGTCAAAGGTTAACGCCTGAGCTTCCCCCTTGACGCAATTAAAGCTTAACTGAAAAGAAACTGAGATTTTCAAACAAAAATTTAGACTCAGAACAGCGATGGTGGAAAGATCTATTTCAATTAAAGAAGTCAGTGTATTGGACAACATTGACATTGAGATAAAACAATTTAAAACTCTTTATGCATTTAAAAGAAATTTGAAAATCATAAAGTTACATGTCATTAAATAAGCTGATGTTTGTTGTGTACTTTTTTTGTTTATTTGGAATAGTCCTGTAATAGCCTTCGAAGTTGAATAGCTAATTTCAGATAAAAGTTTAAACTTCTTTGTGCTTGTTTTTATTCATGATTTCATATTCATTATTGAATGAATATGAGTTTAAAAGATGCAGGAACTGCAGAAAAAACATTCAGATGAGCAGCAGATGAAAGTGAATGAAATAAAAAAATAAAATGAAAATGAAAG
Source organism: Poeciliopsis prolifica (assembly GCF_027474105.1). NCBI lineage: Eukaryota > Metazoa > Chordata > Actinopteri > Cyprinodontiformes > Poeciliidae > Poeciliopsis > Poeciliopsis prolifica. Next base: position 60,983 of record NW_026562463.1, on the reverse strand, counting down.
TATTTACAAGAAGAAAACAATGTTTTTGTATTTTCTCTAGGCTATGATGTTGGATGGGGATGGAGCCTGCCTTTCCCCAAACTCAAAACCACATATCTGTGAGCACTGTAACGCTGCTTTCCGCAGCTCCTACCACTTACGTAGACATGTGCTCATACACACAGGTGGGACTTTCTCTTCTTTATTTCATCTAAGTTCTTACACTGAAATATTCATCAGGTCTTATATTTAAAAGATACAGGAACAGCAGAGAAAACATTCAGATGAGCAGCAGATGAAAGAAATTGAGTCACACTCTCTGATCTGTTAGAGGACGCTAAGCCTGAGCGACACACCCTTTTCTATCAAAGCATTTGATAGTAAACTGGTTAGGACCATAATAACAGGGTTTGAACATATAAAACAAGCCGTCTATTTATGACACTTTTTATTTCTGGAATCAAAGTCTGTAGCCGTCAGTTGGAACCAGACATGCAGCGATGACTCGATCGTTACTCACATGTATCTCACAGTCTTAGTCACTCTTTTTTCTGGGAAATCTTCATTTGATTATTTGAATCTGACCTCATAAACGATTAAAGGATTAGTCACACTCTTATTTTTGACATCATGTCTGTGCTAAAGTCTTTGACCACCAGTATTTTTTAATTTATTCTAAATCAGCTCTAATTAAAAATATTTTGTTTATTTTGGGGTGTATTTATTCATGATGTTTGCTTAATATAACAAAAATTGACATAAAAATGCAAATTTGAGTCTGGTAAAATGTCAAGGATCCTCATATCTGTTTTTCTAATAAATTAAGGTTATCTTTAGGCAGCAACAACATTGGCATAATTTTAGATTAATCTTTAATTTATAATAAGGCTTTTACATATGAAAACCCAAATTATTATTTACAGGTAAAATAATAGTTTAATCAAGAATCAATTGGAAGTTGCAATTGTGCACAAAGCAGATTTTTACCAGTATCTATTTAGATCTGTAGAATATGCTAAACATCAAACTGAAGTTTACTGAAGTTTTGTGGTATAAATAATAGGACTTTGTTTATTCAAGATAGATAGACACTCTATTAATCCTTTTGGGATTTATTACATGTAATACAAATGTAATAAAATTCATCTAATCAGAAACAAGCTAGTGAAGATGGATGTTTTTTTCTTTATTTTACAAAAATATTTAAGCTTTTTTGACATTTTTGCTTTTGTGTTCTGTTGAACTTATGAAATTTTGAAAATTCCCATATAGATTGACCATTTTAAATCAACTAATGTGCTGATTTCATATTTAAATCCTAGAAGCCAAGAAATCTCCTAAGCCGACGAATCAAATGGTGCATCTATTGCTTTTAAAAATATTCCAGTTTTAGTAATACTCATGTGTAATTTCAGCTCTTTTTGCAAAAATATGCCCTTTTTTTCTTTGGTTTCAGCCTGTTATTGGGTATTATTTTATGTGGTATGCAAATGTTTTTGTTCTTGATTGTACAGGTGAGAGGCCTTTCCGTTGTAGTCAATGTAACATGAGCTTCATTCAGAAATACCTTCTTCAGCGGCATGAGAAAATTCACAGCGGTGAGTCAGTTATTTCATTTAGTGAGACGCATTGCTTCATGCCATGAGCTCGGCTGAAGTAACCGATTCTGACACTGCTGCTGTTATCGTTCACAGGGGAAAAACCTTTCAGCTGTGACCAGTGTAACATGCGCTTTATCCAGAAGTACCACATGGAGCGACACAAAAGGACACACAGCGGCGAAAAGCCTTACCGCTGCGATACATGCCAACAGGTAATATACTCCCATATTTTCTGTTTTTAAAGGCCCACTATTGCACAAAATCTACTTTTATTTTTTTTGTAAATGTTGTTCCCTCATCAAAAACATACTTTGATTACTTTAACCATTCAGCTCTTTCAGACTAGCCAGCAGCTATTAGCAAACACCTGATGGAACAGAGCATCAGCTGAGCTCATGATGCAAGGTTAAATTACAAAGTCAAATTTCTTTCAAGCTATATTTTTCACATACAGCATTTTTATCACTGACATTAATATGGTTACTTGATAATGATATAAAATGATACTATGTTGATGTGAAACACATAATACTGTTTTGATGTCTCTTGGGATAGTTTGTTGAATCGTATAGTTTTATCCATTATTTTTTGTTTTCATGTCTAAACTTAGTCTTATTTTGTTTCTTTCAGTTTTTCTCAAGAACAGACCGGTTACTGAAGCACAAACGGACTTGTGGAGAAGCCATAAAAAAGGGTCTAGATCCAAGCATGCTGGAGCTCACTGAAGCAGAGCTAGGCCAAGGCAGCTATTCACTCTCTCAGGGAAACTCAACCACCTCCGGACGAAAGAGGGCAAAGTCCAAAAACGGTGAAGGTGGCGAACGCAAGAAGAAAAAGAATGCCCCAGCAGCAGCATCGTCTGTGGGGATGGCCCGCGACCTGGGCCTGCAGGACTTCAGCATGGAGCACCCCTCAGGCTCTGATCCCACCATGCAGGGGTGCACCCCCAAACTGGTCTTCAAGAAAACTGGACGCAAAGGGCTAGACAAGGGCCTCCTGTCCCTGGAAGACGGTGCTGACGGGCAGAAACTGTTGGGCCAGAAGCCGGACGCCATGGATCATGTGGATGGTTCTGCCCTTGACAACCTGGCTCTACTCCAGGGACCCGGGGGTAGCAAACCCGGTCCCACCACCAGCAGCAACTACGACGATGCAATGCAGTTTGTCAAAAAGCGGCGCTATCTCCACGCGGTCAACAACGACTACGGCGCCGGCTCACTTCACATGACGTCCCAGGGTAACAACGTGATCCAGGGTTCCCTGGGGCCCGAGCCCACCCTGGCCATGCTGGACTCCTCGCCACTGGAACTCAAACACGACAAATCGGGCATTCCAGACGAGGTGCTGCAAAGCCTGCTCGACCATTACAGCCATAAACCAGAGGGAACCCACCACGATGTGACCTTCGACCTGTCGGACCACCCGCACCATGTGGACCTCCAGCCAGCAGCGCCCGTCACCCCGGAATTGGAAGACGACTCCCCCAACGGCGGCGACAAAACGGCGGTAATGAGCGAGTACTCAAAGTTCCTCCTTCAGGCCTTGGAGCGCACCAGCCATAGTGGACCCTTCCCCAGCCTCGGCCCGACGGGTCCCTTCCCTCTCCTGTCCAGCAGCTCCAGCCCCACGGGGCCCCTGTTCTCCGACAAACACGCGTACAGCACCTCGCCTCTGGATTGCGGCTACCCACCTGCGGTCTCCTCTCCTCTGCCCATTGCCCCGCCTTCGTCGGCTTCTTCGTCGTCGTCCTCCAAGTCCCACTACGGGATGTTGGTGGGGTCCCCCTCTCAGGCGGGCTACCACCTCACCCTGGAGTCCACCAGCCACCAGCAGCTGACTCCGTCTCAGGAGCTGACCGAGCAGCTGGAGAAGCAGCACTCCCCGGGAACCTTCACCCTTCCGCCCCAGGAGCTCACCGCCGCGGCCGAGGGTGCCAAGGGGCCGCAGTCCAAGGCCGGAGGGAGCGCGGCGGCCTCCAATGGCTCCACCTACCCCGACCTGTCCCCGCTTAACCCCCCTAAAGAAACCACGTACCAGATTGAGAACTTCGCCCAGGCCTTCGGCTCCCAATTCAAGTCCGGCCGGCGGACCCCTCTGAGCTACGGCAGCGACCCGGGAGCAGAGGTGGAACACAGAATACGGACTCCGGTGTCAGAATTCTCAGGGTATACCAGCTTGTTAGCTGATGTCAGTGAGCCAGTGAGTACAGGATCAAAAACCCCGACAAGCCAAAGTTTCAGATAAGGGTCAGACGAGGTGAAGCCTGTAAGCGGGGCCATTTTCTGTTTTTTGTTTTGGTCGCTGTCCACCCGCGCCCCCGCACTCACTCCAATTTAGTTCCTGTAGCAAAGTTTTTGTTTTTATGAACACTGCCATTAAATGTTAATACAAAATGACCAGGGAGGGTCTTCTATGGCCTCAAAATGCAATTTTTTAAGATATTCTCATTTTTATCATGTAGTCACCTATGTTTTTGTTTAAGAGTAGTGATTTTTGATATGAACGTATCGTAGATTTAAATGTAATTTAAAAAAAAAAAGTTTAGAGGGTAGCTATGAACTTGCTTGTTTTATTTTTTTTCCTCCTTTTTCTGATCTATTTGTGATTTTTATCAATCATCATACCATTGTAAAGTAATGAATAATGTTGATGATTTCAATAATAATAACATTGTGTCAGGGAAAGGCCCAGAATTCAAATGGCAAAAAAGTATATATTGTCTGTTACAAGAAACATATAAACTCAGGAAAATAGGCGAAATTGTGTAATAAGACTTTGTATTATGAGATGCAATTAGCACAGTTTTTACAGGCATATTTTGAGACTACAAAGCTTTTTTCTTGTCTTATTTAGTATTTTTATTTTGTTACTTGTCAGAACAACAAAATTTACAATACACGGTAACGTTCGGTTTGTACTGCGCATAGCTTTGTCGAGATTATGGTACTGTTGTCTCAGTGTGAAGACATTCACATTTCTTCTGAGAGCCACGTCTACATGAATTACTAACAGTAGTAGCAGCCCGCTATGTTTCACGTGGCAACTTTAAAAAAAAAGACATTTCAACATTTCTGAGTATTGTAGCATCAGGTGACTCATTTCTATCCAGAAGTAGCTGCAGGATGCAACGAGCATCAGACAGTGATCTTTTTATCATGCTGTTTTTTTTTAAAAACAAGTCACCACTTTTCTACTCCACTCCTTGCTGTTCCTGTTTTTGTGTCAATGGAATCAAACAAGCACTTTTTTAAAACAAAATCATTGGAAACAACAATAACCCATTCAATTTGCATATGTGATACGTGATTATTATGCTAATGGTTATTGCTATTTTTTAAGAGGAGAAAACTGTGAATGGGGAGGGAGGGCGGGTTAACGGGGGTCGGCCGAGTGATTTGTAAAGGGCGGCCGTGGGCATTTAAGCGTATTTTTGTTGCTTTTTTTTTCATTTTAAAGGGTAGAACATGGGATGGGTGGGACTTTGTTTTTGTTTTTTTTCTTCTTCTTTTTTTGATTTTGTTTTGCGGTTTTTCGGGTGTTGTTGTAAAAAGATGATTTGCCATACTGTTTGTTATTCAATATTTTGAGAGTACCTCTTTGTATTTAAGTGTTTTTGAGAGTCGGGCTGACATGCTGGATCCCTTATATTGGTATGTTGGTTGCATACCAAAACCATTCTATTTATTTACCAATAGCATCACTCAAACAAACTCTGTAGCAGATCCTTTCAGGCAAATAATCACGGACCTACACCAAATCACTCCTCTTTGTTTTTTTTTCTTTTCTTTTTTTTTTTTTTTTTTCCTTGAGTCAAAAGAAACGCAGTCCGGAAACAAAGTTAAGTTCAATTCACCTCCCCTACCCAAAATGCAGCCCTGCACTCACAAGAATAAACAATGGCCTTCTTTGTCTTCCTTGGCTAAAGCCAATCTGTCCGGCAGCCAGGGTTGATATTTAATTTAGTTGATTTCCTGTGAGCCGTCGCCCCCCCTCCCCTTCCCTTTCCCACGTCTGTGAGCGCCACAGCTTCACCGGACACTTCGAAGCTGCTCAGATCACACGGAGCAAAGACTGACTGACCAGCAACTTCACTCCAAACACACTATGCTTTCAAAGAGACAAAAAAAAAAAAAATGAGTGAATGAGATGGAGGGGAGAGGAAAAAGAAGACAAAAAGATTGACCTAAATATACCTCATATCATTAAAGCGTTAAAAAAAAAAAAAGCAGGGACACGCGTTTTATGTATGTAGTGGACATAATTGTAGTATAGGTTCGACATATTGTATAATCATTTAACACTGCCTGTGTTTACAATTTTAGAGCAAACAACTCATCAAAATGCAAATGTATTATTTTTGTTTTCTGTAAAAAAATAAAAAATACCATCCACGCCAAGCAGTGTTGAATTATAGATGCCTCATAGAACATTCATTCTTCTCATTATATCCCTTATTTTTGTTACTTGCCATAATGTGTTTTGATATGATCTCTAGAAGGATATTGTTTACAAAAATGTACAAAAACACTAAAAATCTGTTTTGTTTTTCCAGTATGCATGAAAACATTTTGTACGGATTTTTTTTTCTGTCACCTCAATACCAAATTTTTGTAGCAGATGCCCTGCAGTTCCTTTGTCTTATTCGTTCTAGTCCCCTTGTGTTATGATTTCCCAGGCTATACCTGTTGTTGAGATGAACGGATTAGAGAAGCCAATAAAACTTTTTGTTACTAAAGTTGTGCGAGATGTGTTTTTTTTTTTTATTTATTTTATTTCCCTTCTCATAAGCAGTTTGTTTTATAGATGAAGCATCCAGACAAATCTGAACTGGAAAGTTGTTTATAACACTTGAAGATTTTAGGCTGAAAGTTACTTAACTTTACTAAAATCTAAATGAGGAAGTTAAAGATCAAGGTTTAAAATTTGGAGCTCACCACAAAATGAATGGAAATAACTTTCCCCCCACCCCCAAATAGTTACTTTGGATAGATGCACGTCTCACTCCATAAGTGCGTCGTCCTTTTTATCTTTTAAGACCAGCTGAATGCAAAAAACTGCATTTGCCAAGAGTTTTTGTCTTAAAACCTGAAGAATACAGATTAGGTGCCATTAAAAACAGATCTGGGAGCTTTTCCACTGTATCCCTTCATGCATTAAACTTTACTACCATAAGATGGCGCTGTTTTATTACCACGTTCACCATAATCTGAAGAACAGATTTAAGCTTGAATGTTAAAATACTTTTAAAATTAGTTTAAGTGCCTATTTTGCAGATTGCACAAGTGGACTCAGTAACAGTGGTTAATTGCTGCAGTTGGATGCAGCATAACAAGAATGTTACTTTTTGCTTCACTTTAGTGTTGGTAGGTTTTAGAAATATGTTTTTCAAGCAGTTCTCATGGTAATGGAATAAAGTCTTGTGTTTATGCAGCCTCTATGAACTGAACTTTGTTTACTGAACAATTGTGTTTCCCCCTGCATAATATTCACAATACTCGTTACACAAACTGACTGGTTGATGCGTGCTCTAAATTAGTCAAATGGAATCATTGGATGGTGATAAGTTTTATTGCTGTGTATCACATGCCCAACTATATTACCGTTAATACAACTGTAGATTAAAATGAACTAAATTTTTCTGCTTGCTGTAACTAATTTTAATAACTCCACTGATCTACAGCAAGCACTTTAAACAAATAAGGTGCAGTGAAAATGTACCCTAGTAGAGATTTCTTTCATGAGTTTTTTATACCATCCTTAAATGTTTCCGATCATAAAAACAATTTCACATAGTCTGAGTTAGTACAAAGAGGATTTTTGAAATAAATGAGAAACACAAAGTTTGCTGAACAATTTTTAAAAAGCAAAGCATCATGCCTCAATCTAATAGAGTATAAGAACATATTATAAAATAAACATTTTAAATTTTTCAAGTCAGGGCCGGGTCATGAGAATGAGAGTAAATATTTAAAAATAAATATAACTTGAAATAGTGGTCAGACTTTGCATCAGCTAATCAACTCATACAGGATGGGCACAAAGAACCCAGACAGAAATCCAACACACTCACAGGGCTTTATTAAAATTTGTGTTTTAATAACGCACAAACTTAATTGTGAAAAAGGCACCTCAACATAGACTCCATAGGAGTTAAAAAAAGATAAAAACCACAACTGACCAAAGAAATAGCCCAAAAAATACATTTTTTAATGATTTCAAATACTTTGAAAAAAATGTTTTTCTAGTCATAAAACCACAGAATATTTTTTTCTAAAGTGTATTTCTTGCATCTGGAATAAAACTAACAACTATTCATAAAAATAACGCCACACCTTCATTGAAACATGGCGGCGTTAGTGTGATGATCTGTGATTTCTTTGCTTCCTTGGCCTTGTAAACTTGATTTAGACTTGAAACTGAGTTCTTCTCTCAACAAGAAAATCCAAAAGAAATTCTCGGATAATCACTGCAGTCAGATTCAGCAAACAAAGAATCGAACTCAATGTGCTGTTTAATTATTAGGATTAATAATAATTAATTATTTATTAATAATTAATGATGGCTATTAATTATTATTAATGTGTGATTGAGCTGGAATGACTTTCTGTGAGGTGGTGCTATAAATAAACTAATTTACTTAAACAAAGCAGTGAATATGCTACAATAAATAACTTTATAATTAGATAGTTCACCTTTCAATGCAATATAAAAACTAAATTATCTTCTTGGAAGGGCCTAGTCAAAGTTCAGACAGAAATAAGTGTGTCCTAACCACCTTCCACCTTGGTCAAAGGTCGAATTAATACACAGAAGTGTAGCCCGAATGTCGTCTAAAGTGACGTAAAAGACTCATTGCCAGTAATGAAAAAGATTAGATGATAATTATTACCATCAATGGTGACACAACCAGTTTTTGGCCAAACCCATTTTGGGCTCAAACAAGCAAATTAGTCTTTTTATTAATCTCTCAATCTACTTGTGTTTCTTCTCTCACTACAGAGGCTTTGACTTCCGGGTCAGAGGCCTTCAAAAAAACGAGGAAACCGGACAGTTTTCGTTCACCTGTTATCAGTCTCCCTCCCTCTTCTCAAACACGGTGTTCTTAGCTTAAACACTGCTGTCGTCATGCAGTCGCTGCCAGCAACAGAGCTGCTGGGCAGGACTATAAGGAGAGCATGTAAATGGATGTGACTTTGGACTTCCCCTTGTCACGAGGGGCAGTTATTGCTGTGTGATTGCTTTCGTGTTGACACTCCACCAGGTGATAAAACCTGAGGGTAAAAAATGTCGCTGAAAGTTCTGGACACAAGATTGGGAAACATGTTTCCTCTGAAGTGTAACAAATGGTATAGTTTTCACTGGCGTAACATCTAAAGTGATATAAAAGACTCATTGTCAGTAATGGCAAAGAGTCATTACTTATGTTCATGTTTAAGGCAACATGAACGATGTCCCAAATATCATCAATATAATTTCTAAGTAGTTGGTCTGTTGTACATGAAGAGTTCAGTCATTACTGTAAATGACTGTACTCATTCCATCTATCTATTTTATAAGATAGATGGAAGCAAAATAAACCTAAACTGAAGCTCCAGGCTGGCTTTCGTGTTCCAGTTTTGGTGCTAAGATAAGCTAGGCTATCATTTATCCCAGCTTCTCCAGTACAAGCTCTTCCTTTAGCAGGTGCAGAATGTTGTTTCTGGTCCCAACAGGTTAAGGTTAAGCACCTTAACCATAGCAAAACAACCTAATAAAACATTCCTATAAACACAGGGCAGTGACTCTTGGAAAACTGATATGCACCACTTTAGGGTTTTAGGATGAGAAAAGTCCAGATTCAATGTTTTACTGTAGCGTTAAACTGTGGTGACCCACAAGGCCACACATTGTTGAAGTTGTCTAACTGTGGGATTGACTGTGTAGTGAAAAGATAAATACAGTGCTGTGAAAAAATTATGGTTCCATAAAGAAGTCTTCAATTTTTCCCTTTATTGTCAACCAGAAATGTTTATGATCATCAAAAAAATAATTAATTTCCAAGAAAACCTGCATAGGTACAGAAAGCAATTTCTGTACCTAATGATGAGTTCATTTATTAACAAAAAATAGCTGCTGAAAGAACAACATGATTTCCACTGTTTGTTGAAAGAGGGAAATCATGAATTAACCGTGCAAAAACAATTCTGAGAAAAATGATCTTAATTAGTCAGATTCATTACAAAGTTGGGTTTTTTCAAACTTGTACAGTTTAATAGATCAGTAGGGAGACTCCAGTGCATCAGCAGCAAAGTGACGGGCAGCAAAGGCATGCAAGTTAATACGAAGATAAGAATATAAAATATTTAAAAAACAGAATGAAGAATTTCAACATAAATAGTGTTCAGTTATTAAAAGTAATGTACGCTGGTCCAAATTAATGTGCAAAGGAGAAGGTTAGTTTAAAAAATGTGACAAAATGTGCATGTGTATTTGCACAGTAAAAAACAAAAATATTTACAATAAGTGTTAATAAAAACTGTGCGACAGCAGAACAATGCCGAAACCAGCTCGACAATAGGATTAAAATGTTCATCAGACAGTTTTGCATCACTAATAATTAATTATATGTCTCCCAATGATCCATTCTGCCTTTTTAAATGCTTTGGACCTAAATTAGGGCCTTGCAGAACACCATTTTTTATCATTTATATATTGTTTTTAACATGTAGAAGCTGCGCTACTCAGCTTTACAAAAAATATTTCTGCATCTTATTCTGACATGTATTACAGACAGAAGATGATTTATATAAACAGGCAAATAAAATAACCACTAAAATTCAATGTTCTCTACTGGTGTTCTTTAGACCAAAGTAGAGTTTAGTTTGCTAATTTTGGTTCCTCACAAAATTAGCACTTAATGAGAACTCAGATACTCCATTTTCCAACACCATTGTACCCAATGGGGTTGGGAGGACTGCTGGTGTCTCTCTCCAGCTAACGTAAGGGACCAGAGGCGGGGTCACCCTGAACAGGTCGTCCATCTGTTGCAGAGCAACAGACTGGACAAACAACCATGCACACACATGCTCACACTTAGGAAGAATTTAGAGAGACCAATTATTCTAACAGTCATGGTTTTGGATTGTGGGAGGAAGCCGGAGCACCCGGAGAGAACCCACCATGCACAGGGAGAACCCAGATACTCCCTTTAAGTAATTCTTTCTCCTAATTTTTCCAAATTTTCATCTTTTAATCCTGTCAGTTTGTGATGGTTACAGTTCATCACCTTTTGAAAGCTGTGTGGAAAGACTTGCAACTGTGTCAAGGATAAACCTTCCCTATGGTCAGCATGACACGTAGAACACCTTCAAGCAATTTTGTGATGGTGACGTAAATGAGGATTTGAATGGGTGTGGAGGAAAAGTCATCTTTGTTTCCACCATCACCATGGACGACGTAGAAATGATGCAGGAGTTTAATTTCCCACTTTGTGTGCACTCTTATTCTCAGTAAACAATAATTTAATTGAGTTCATTTCAACTTCATACATTTTATTTAGTTATATTTTTATCTGTTTATGCTCGTCATTGCCTCCTTTCACAATATAAGTCGTCTTAAAATCAAAGGTCAGTCACACCCTGTTTTACTGGTAACTAAATGTCTGTGATGACACTGGAAGTAAGTTGGTCAAAATATCCTTCAATATTTTAAAACTTATTATGAAAAACATATATTAGTGATGATTTGTGATTGTATTCTCGTGTAGATTATTAAATAAATCAAGCTTAAAAAGACCTGAGTGTTAAGGAAGGACACATGGGAGAGTTATAAAACCATTAAACAACTGACAAGGAATGAAATATTTGTTCCTCTGGTTTATTATTAACATCTTTCTGTAACCTATAAAGTCCAAGTCAGAGATATGCGTGAGAAAAGGAGTGTAACAGCATGAAAAACAAATCTGTCCTCAAAAGTCAGAGAATGCCTGATTTTAGTAACCAGTGTTGCTATAATGTCTCTTTGGGTTTGGTTGTACAACATTCTCCAAACTCTTTGCAACCTCAAGGAGAATCAATGAGGGATAAATATTCACAGGACAAGATTAATGGATATTCATTTACATAGCGATAAATAGAAGAAAATACTAGGATTGCTGCACTTTATGTTTCCTTCTTACATTAAAAGATTTTAGTCGTTATTCTCTTGCTGATGTGTAATTTTATAACTGTGTCTGTTACTTACAGCTTCATATCTTGAGCAGATCTCACATGAACTCTTTACATGACACCTGGTTCGAAAAATCCTTTCAACTATATCTGAGTCTGGGAAAAAAAAAACAAAAAAACTACAACGTCTTGACCCTTCACCTGCCTCAGGTATAAAGAAAACATTATTTTAAGCTTCTGAAGACAAAACATAAATGACAACAAAAAAAAGTTATTCCTTAATATAGAGAAAAATGTATCAATAAAGTGAGAAGACTTTTACCCTGATCGATACATCTTTTTATTTTCATACACTTTTATGCGAATGTAAAGAACTTGGTGGACTGTTTGGTCTAGATGAATAACTCAAGAGTGATTTAACATTTTTGTTGCTGATTTTTATCCTAACGGACATCAAGTGTGGTGAATTTACCCTGAGAGATTTCCTTCAACTTCAACCAGTGACATACTTTTAGCTCTTCTGAAAATCTGTGCCAGAGACGGTTTATGATATTGGATAACAATAAGGAAATAAAAAAACAGAAAAACATGGCCTGTGGGGTTTTTTCTGGAAGACATTTAGTGGCCAGTGACTACACCCAGGAGGTGTGGTTACTGATTAAAACTTCACTGTCAGGCATAATTTCACATTCATCTTAGGTTCCCAACCTTTAAAGTGTCATCCACACATAGACTGAACTACTTTTAGTATTTTTCTGGGATATTGACCTTTATTTTATTTTTGGAACAATGGCTAAAGCATTGATTGTGGCATTCCTCTTTTGTATTGCTGTAGCCACTGTTGGTAAGTAGTCATTCTTTTATATCCTATCTTTAAATCGTCTTGGTTGGAAGTAGCTGAAAAGGGAAACATCTTTTTCTGTACTAGCTTGATCATTTTGTGCTTATGCAGTTAAAATAGTGTTTGCTCTTCCATTAAAGCAGAAACTGTCTATAAAGACTACAACAAAGCAGGTGAAGCAACAGTTTAACAGCTGGATTATTTCTCTTACAAAATATTAATCGAATTTATTAGCTTGTAACTGAAATAACCCCTGGCGACATATCGAACGCGTCCATGGTTATTGTTTAATTTAATCGATGGCCTCAAACCGAAGGAATTAAAATTTACTTAAGGAAAAAAATGAATAAATTGAGTTTGCCTAATTATGTTAAGGCAATTTACAGGTTTGATGTACAGGCAACTATATTTATTTAAAAATGGGTAGTGTCTGAAATCTGAAAGGGTTCACTCTTTAAAGGCGATACTGCTTCTGCTGCAGTTATTTCAGTGACCATAATCTTATGTGGATTTTTCGTTCAGAATAATAATCTGTACTATGTTTTATTACCAAAAGCAATACTGGAAGCTTTATATTTAGTTGTTGTGGAAGAAAACATAACAGAGACAAACACCCCCTAAAAAAACGTAACCTCCTAAATGATTCAGCTAAATTTGTTATCGATTAGTTACGAAGCAAAGAATTCAGGTATCGTTAGTTAAACTGAAGCATTTTCTTTAAATCATGACGGATTGATAGCAACGGCAACACATGTTTTATAACCTGGAACTAATGAAAAGCTAACATCTGTTTACACAGCAACCACAACAACAGTGGCTATATCAAATACAATAACAACACCATTTCCAGTTTCAACAGAATCTGCATCAACAGAATCTGCATCACCAGGAACTCTACCAACAGGATCTCCATCAACAGGAACTGCTTCAACAGAATCTGTATCAACAGGATCTGCATCAACAGGAACTGCTTCAACAGGATCTCCATCAACAGGATCTGTATCAACAGGAACTGCTTCAACAGGATCTGCATCAACAGAATCTCCCCCAACAGAGGGTTCAAGTGTTTCACCGAACACAGGATCCCCCCAAACGAACGCTCCCTCCACACCATTACCTGGAACTCCAAAACCTCCAGGTAATTCAGATACTTTACAAAAAGATAAAATCATTTAGAAAACATTGCTTAATTAAAATACTTTACTTGAAATATAAAATTCTTACATTGTGTGTTTGTGGTTCTTGTCATAATTATCAAGGTGTTTGTGGTTCAAACCCATGTCCTGTTGGAAGCACCTGTGAGGAACGATTCAACCAGACTTTCTATTGCTTGTGTCGTCCTGGTGAAGCTTATAGCCATCCATTCTGCCTAAGGAGTATGTATCTGGAAAGCAATCTGGTGCTTCTTATAATTAAGTGTAGGAACCTGTGCAGATAGACAAGATGAAAAAATCTTGTTGCAGAATGTCACCAAAAGAAGTTAGGATATTCACAAGCTGGCTTCAGTAAACAGTCTGAACAGACTAGGCAGTTTTAATGTCATTCTTTGGTTTGGGGATTATCACAATATGTTGAATTTGACTATATAAGTATACAAGTTAAAGAAGTAGTGATCTAGATTATTTGCTTTATTGCCTGTTATAAATAGGACTCGGAGATTGACATTCTTTTGAAACCCAAGTGGCAGCCCCCTGCTGGTCATTCTGAGAATTTTTAGCGCCTTTCAAAAGGGATTTCATTTCAGTTCATCAACTGAGTGGCGGAGCTAGACTTTTTTTCAAGGGGTGGCCAAAGGGTGAGCAAGGCTTTATCAGAGGAGTCCATATACAAATGGACCGTTCCATGGAACGAAAGGAAAAAATATTTGTTTCCTTTCGATCAAAATTAATTAATATAACTAGTTAGGTTATAATTCAAAGCTTTCATATGACATAGTCTACTTACATTTCAGTCATTATAAAACTTAATGGTTTTTCACATATTCTCATAATAACTTATGAAGCCAAAATAACTGAACTTTTTATCTCATATTTATAACTTTGAATCTTAGCCCTTAGAGCTTTAAATTTCAAAGTTTTCACTGAACATAAAATTCTTGTCAAAACTGTGACTTTTAAACTTATGATCATGAATATGAACCTTAAAATTATGACTGTACATTTTATATCAATTTTAATCTCATAATGATTATGTAGAAACCAGAAATTATACCTGTGAAAGTAAGGATTTTACTAATATTGTAAATAATATAATTTTTAAACTATGTATTCTAACTTTGACAACTGAAACATATTTTTAAAAAATCCTGCCAATAACTTTCATAATTGTGACTTTTAAATGCATAATTATGACATTACTGATATCTGCATAGTAATGTTTTCTAAATCAAGTTGGGAAATTATATTTCCTTGAAAAATAACTTCAATGAGCATCTTGTATATTTGTTCCATGGCTTAGCAAACCATGAAACAGAGCCGCTAACAAATGCACCATATTATGTGTTTTTCTAAGATCAAAAACAACGTAGTCACTCCCATAATGAATCATTTTGAACCATATTGTTCAGCTGCATTTTGGCCACTTCAGTGCTAATTATTTTAAATATTTAGACAAAATCATAATTAGTATATGGATTTCAAGCAGTGACTCAATTTAGAAGTAACAGCAGTGGTGGAAGTAGCATCATTTGATTTGGACAATACTTGTTTTAAATAAAATAGTAATGAGATTTTTTTCTTAATTCAGTTTTGTTGTCACCAGTTGCTGGGCTAATGGGGTTGGTTATTAGACCAAAAGTAATTAACTGACTTTTGGGAGACATTTCAATGACAAATTAGATACTATAGCAAACTGTCATTTGAAAACTTAAATTACTTGAATATATTTATTTGTTCCTGTGATTTTTGTGGAAATGTTCTTACAATGATCTTATTTTCCTAAATAGCAAAGGTCTTCCCTGGACTGTTAGTCTGGGAGAAAGAATTTCTGCCTGATATGGCTGACAAAACATCTAAAATTTTTTTGGAAATTTCTATGAATATTCACTCTGAGGTAAGCACTAATTCATCTTTCCCTTTGTTTAATTTTGCCCCAAATGTCTCACAGAATAATACTGGTTTTGTCTGTCTTGCCCTTACAATTAAATTAAGACATTTTGTTCTATGTCTATATATATTGCCTAAATAGAACACTGTTCACTGGAATATTATTTCTAATAAACAGGTTAGCAAACAATTTGAAGGTAAATCCGGATATCTTGGAATTGAAGTGCTGGAGCTCAGGTAAGTTTCAAAACCGTATTTTCTATACAATAGTGTACTGTGTTTTCTCTACAGTGTGACATAGACTAATCCACTGCTTATTGCAATTTTCCTTAATTATGACATTTTTCCAGGAGAAAAGAAACAAAAGAGAGGTCACAATCCTTTATTGAAGCATCAGTAAACATTGTCTATGACTCAAGTGAAATCACTGCAAATGATGTAAAAGTAATAGTGGAAGGCAGTCCACTAGCAGGAAGCTTTACAGGTGGGTTTTATATAAATGTGCACTTATTCTGGGGATTCTAATGTAGCTTAACTTTCTTTTATTCTATAAAAAAGGCAGAATTCTATGTGCATATGGCACATTCATTACACTTGTCTCCCAGAATATCTGTTATATTAATCAGAAATATGTGATATTAAAGCTGTTTATTTTTCTTTTTTATTTTATTCTTATTCTTATTTTTTATTTCTTCCAGTGTGGTTTAGTTCTCTCTTAGGTTTTGTGTTACTACACACTCATTTTCAACATTTTCAACAGGCATGGCACCACTGAATAATCAAAACATGGTTGGAGGTGTCAAATGTCAGGATTTCAGTCTAGACTTTAATTCTGAAGATGTTCTGAGGAATTTAGTTATCAGTGATGTTCTTGATTTTATGTCTGCATTATGAAGTTTTCTGATGCTATCAACCTTTTTTTGTGTCCCATTCAAAAGTCAAAACCCTTTGTGATTCCAATCCATGTGACACTTCGTCTTCAACGTGCAGTCCTACAGAAGGCAGTTTCAAATGCGCCTGTAAAAGTGGCTTTATAGAAACAGATTACAGTGAAAACTTATGCGTGGGTAAGAAAATATAACAATCAAGAGAGTTGAAATCTTTGTCTGAGCTCTAACTGTGGTGTAACTTTCTGTACTTTAGCATGTCCCAGTGGTCAGGGAGTTGTGGACAACAAATGCGTAAAGTAAGTGCATCAACCTAACCGCCTGGCTTTATGGTTCTCTGCAAGTCCATCAGTTTCAAGTTAAACTATGTTTTTTTTTTTTCCAGCTGTCACTTTGGTTATACTGGTTTCAACTGCAAGGACAGTGAGTATACCATAGTGAAAATCAAAGCATGCTCATGAATATGTTCGTTTTTATATTTGCTCGAGGGGAGGAATTATAACAAGCATCCAATTACAATTCAGCATACAATAATCCATGTGTAAATTAAATCATTTCTATCTGTTATTTTGAGAGGAGAAAAAAAGATACAGTTTTAGAACTGGGCCAATAACTCTGAGAAGCGAGCATAAAGCGCTCCACCTGCCCTCCCTTCCTCCCCTCCAAACCTCCTTCTATCCATCCTCCCTACTCCTTCTTCCTGTTACATATATGGTGTCAGCACCTGTTGCCATTTTGTTTTTGTTTCATTGTTGTAATTACATGTTTAAAACAAATAAAAAGATTTGAAGAATCATAACTGTGTTAAACAGAAAACAGTTTTCAACACTGGTTCTAATGCTGGCCTTCAGCCGTTAGCTGCATGTCTTCTTCTTTCTCTCCAATATTGTGCAGCAACTAGCAAATAAATTTCACTAGTGCAACAAAGGCCTTTATGTAAAAAAAAATATCGAACACATAAGCATATACTAAAGAAAATAAAAGTAGTTCTTAGCCAAGTGAATGTTCCCTCTAAAGCTATAATACAATATTTAAAATCAAATCTTCAAATTTGAGACAGAATGATCTCTCAAATGTGATCCTGTTGGATCAGGACCATAAAAAGGCTGAGACTAATTATTGACTGTTTCTCTGTTTGTTAGATACGTTGTTGATCGTTGTGATCGTTTGCTGTATCATCGGATTTCTGCTGATCGCTGCATTGATCGCTTTGCCATTGGTAGTGAAAAAGTAAGTTTGAACTCTTCATTTTTTCACCTTAGTGACTTTTACAATCACCTTTTTCTCTAAAATTGCATTCATATTTTTGCAACAGACTGCAAGCTATGCTATGTATGCAAGTTTAAACTCAACAGGACAAACACTGTTGCAGTTTTTAAAAAATATTATTCTTTCTTTCAGATCCAAGAAGAAAAGCTCCAAGGCAAAAGAGGAAGACATTGGAAAACCCTATCAAAGTCATTCTATTGCCAAGGCCCCACTATCCTACGGCAATGGCAACAGCAACGACTTTTCCGCTTCAGTTAAAGAGCCAACAAATTTTGGGGCCCCTCGAATCCCACGGGCCACAGCCAACAGCAACTGGGATAGCAGGACCAACCTGGAGATGACTCCGAGCAACAGTCGGCAAAACTTGATTCCTTCAGGCATTAACTCGGTGGGTACGCCTCTGCACGAGAACACAAACATCTGTGCTTATTTCACTTACAAATCATTACGTCTCTTCTTCTCTGCTGCAGCGACTCAACGACAACCAAGATGACATGTACTCGTACTCCCAGAATCGACCCAGAAACCACCCTTACGAGGAGATCCAACCCAAGAGCAACCCTTATTCCCAGAACCGAGCCTCAAACCCTTACGCTCAGACCCGAAGCCAGACAAACCCTTACTATACTTAAGGAGAGGGAAGCTGAATCACTTCAGGGGTTCCTACCACGGTGTTTTCCCCAAGTGACAACAATTCATTGTAACCCCCTGATATAAACAGAAGCATATCAGCTAAGACGTGCAATGTAATGTAGTAGATATTATTGTATCGTGTGCCTTTAATACTTTTAGCTGTTGATGTGTGACTTCTATCCTATACGCTGTGATAAACCAATCTGTCTCTCATTATTTAAATCTTTTACATTCTTGTATTCTGAGTCGCCTGTCGTTCTGTATCCTGCATGAACAATTTATACCATGTTTAATTTTCTTTGTGTTCATCTATGAATTTATTACAGTTGTTTTTTTGCTCAGCATTTTAATTTGAGTCTCAGTTTTATGTTTAGCTAAGTTTTGTTAAATGAGATGAGCTGAAAATTTCTGAATGTGAAGATGTTCATCATATTTCAATATATTTTATATAGTAAAATCCTTTATAATATAATTCCAATAGTTTACAATATTCAGTAATGCTTGTATCATTTTTTTTTATTTCTTCATGTGATGGATTTAACTGAAAAGCTTTAAATCAGAGATAACCTGTATTTCAAATTTTTATATGGGTTAATAAAGATTGGATTGCTGATTTTCAAGTTTCAAATGTTTTATAAAAAGTATCTTGGACACAAAAACATAATTTTAATGTTTCTACCTCTGATTCAGACAGTTTAGGTCAAAATTCTCTCTTCAATAAAAACAATACATTCATAATCTCTGAGTTTAGCATCATTTAGATCAATTACACTCGTACTGATGTTTTCAAGCCTTTATTTTTGTTAATTACGATTATTTTCTGCTGACATTTAAATCAACTCAGTGAAAAAACATCTTCATAATAACCATGTTTAATACGTGATCCTGTAAATTTTATGTAATCTTTGGGTTTAATTTATGCATGAAACATCAGTAAATATTAACCAATTATTAGTGATTAATTTTTAGCTTGTGAGAGGAAAGCAGGGATGTTTAATTTATACAGTAGAGGGGAAAAAATTAATTGTGGGACAGTTTTAATAAGCATCACAAAGACTTTGTGTTTATTTGTGTTTAGGTTTATTGGATGATTTTGTCTGCACTCCTTTCTTCTGCAGCTGTGTTTCAAACATTATTTTTCTTTACCTGAGCATCGCATTAGTATAATCTGAAGGAAAAATCAAAATTCCAAATACTCTCCTCAATTTTGCAATAAACGCAAAATGAATGATGCTTTCCTGAGGTGGTCTTTGGCTTTTCCAAAAAAGAGTCAATGAGCGAAACGGGAGACGGAAACACATTTGATGAATAAGTTCTCGCATCAAACTCACCCATTCACTGGTCGGTCTGTGCCATACCAGAGGCACGGTGCACTGAAAATTTACTGCAACTTCCTGGAGTGACAGAAGTAGATAAATATGATCCACGTCTGTTGATTTTCTTCGGAAGCTGATAGCAACAAACTCCACTTCAATGTGAGTAATGGAATGAGCGCTGCAGCCTTTGGCCAGGATGATACGTGGAGTACATGCAAGTTATCGAGTGATGATGACATAACATGATATGAGTGTTTAAACCTGCTTTTTTTCCACCAACACCCAAAATGATGTTGAAATGGAGCAAGAGTTGAAGAGAGTATAAATGCAAAGAGAATCAAATGAGCTGCAATTCCTCAACACTTCAGATCCCATTAAAACATTCATTTCTTTGTAATTAATTCCTAATCTCAGCAGTCAATCATTTAATTGAGTTCATACCAGCTTTATGCACATTTATTTAGGCATATATTTATCATTTTATTGTAGGTGATTGAGTAACTTCATGTAGTCCCACCCTGTTTTCCTTGTAACCAAATGTCTGTAATGATAAATAATCAGTGGGCTAAACTATCCTTCAATATTGAGACCTGTTACAAATACATTATAGTAAGCAATTCAGTGGTAATTTGTGAGTGTTTTCATAATGTTAGTGACTAAATCAATCTTAAAATTATTTCAGTGTTAACAGAGGACAGAGTAACAGCAATAAACAACTGACAAGGAGTGTAATCATTCATCCCTGACACCTTTGACCCATTGATAAATATTTCCATGACAAGCTTTAGTCAGTCCATAAAGAAAGCACCTGAATGTTTGACATGTTTATGTAGTACTTTGGTGTGTTTATACAATATCTCATTTCAGTTTTCTCCAATTTTATAGGGGAAATTACAGTTTAGTAATCGTGCAGAATGAGTGAGAATACAGCTGAGTCATCGGTTAAAGGACAAACCTCTACCACCAATGAATAAGATAAGACACATTTGGACACTTTAAGGAACAAAATGACAATAATTTATTTAAGCAACAAAAAAATAGCAAAATGAGGCAAAATAAAACTTTTCCACATTTTTTTCTTTTATATAAAACCTATAAGATTTTAACAAAAACCGCTGGTGTGTGTCTGTGTCTGGTGAAGTTTTGGTTTAAACATGTTTGCTTTTCATCCAATGAGTAGAAAATCCAGAATTTTTACTCAATTAAGAGTAGCAATACTGCATAATAAAATTACTCAAATCAAATAAAAAAGAGCACTGTACTAAAAACAGTCCTAAACGTAAATTTTCTTTTTTCGAAAAGTTGCTGAAGTAAATGTAATTGACTAAATGTGACTAATTATGTCTCAACTATAAGGTAAGCTACAACTCTCCATGGCAGTTACTGACTCTTAAAATCCTTTGTGGGGGAAAAATGTACTTTTAGGAGTAGTTTACTACACTAATAACTTAAATGATGTCATTAGGAAGCGCTGCTACTCTTTCTTCAGTAAAATTTCTAAATACTCTATTCACTGTCAGTAACTTTACAGACTCAAGAACAAGATTGCTTTAACCAAAACTGTGTGAGATACATACATAAGCAATGTTTATGGCTTGTTTTATAACTGATGGCTATATAATGTTTTTATGATGTAAAGCACTTTGAACTGCCTTGTTGCTGGAATAAGCGAGAAACAAACTTGACGAATACTGTGAAATTTGTACAAAGTTTTGTTGTTCTGTTATGTTCTCCCTGCTGAGCCTTCTGTGTCATTTGGACACATAAAGACAACAGTAAACACAAATATTGCCACTGAAAGTACCTTATCCTATTACAGCATATATTGAATTTACAATATCAAGTGCAGGTATCAGTTTAATAAGCTTTATATTGAAGAAATTTGACTCAGAAAAGTGTTCATTCGGCAAAGTTACCTATTTGTACTAATTTCCTAAACATCTGAATTTGCTAATTTTTGTCTGTGCTGCTGTGATGTCTTCTATCTTCCTGGTTTTAATGAAAACACCAGCCGCAGGATTCTGGATCAGCTGCAGGTGGAGGACTTATTTATTTTTTGTCACATTGATGCAGTAATCAATGAGACTAAAACTAAACATGTGAATGAGTTTCTCTAGATGTTACCAAGATGTTAGTCCTCTAATCCTGGAAATGATCTCCAGGTGGTAGAAGGTCGACTTTGTATCTGTCTTCATATGACTCTGAAGGTTCAGGTCAGAGTCCATCACTCAGGCCACATTTTGAGGCAGATCTGGAGTTTCTAGCTGTGCATTGACTCTAGATCGTTCCTCTTCAGGTCCGAAGACAATAACTTCAGTTTTGTTTCTGCTCAGCTGGAGAAAGTTATGGCACATCCACATTTTGATGTACACATTGATTTGATTTACTAATCGCCTTGTGACCAGTAAAACATTCACTTGTTCTTAAATCATGTGGCAAAAACAGTTTATGATGGAGCACAAATAAAAACCATTGCTTTTGAAAAAGATCTGGCTTTTGAGGTTTTGTTTGTTTGTTTTTTTAACACATTTAGTACCCTGCAATGCCCCAGGAGGTGTGGCCATAGCATGACAGTAAAGGTTGATTTCACATTCATCTCAGGCTTCTAATCTCTCAGGTATCATCCACTCATAGCTCGGACTGCTTTTAGTCTTTTTGTGGGATTTTAACCTTCGAGTTTATTTCTTTATTTTAATAATGGTTAAAACATTGACTGGCTTGTTGTTCATCCTTTGGCTTGTTGTAGCCACTGCTGGTAAGCATTAATGTTTTTATATACTATATTTCTATCATTTCGTTCAGAAGTAGTAGCAGCACCTTTTTTCTGTACTACTTTGATTCTTTATTTGTTTTTTGTCCTCGTTATATAATAACGATAATGTTTGGTCTTCCATTAATTAATGCAGAAATAGCTGTGGTCTATAAAGACTTATAGGGAGAAATGGAAAGAGCACAAGAAATAATAAAAGTACAATTACTTGGATGAAATACAAGTTGCCACTGTAAAACGTTAGTCAAGTTAAAGCTGAACTTTCATTTTAAGCGGAAGCTACTTAGAAAATATTTCATGAATGGAAAGTGCTGATTGTGGATTCCACAAAAGAGAATTAGAACACATTGATCTCCAACTGATTTAAATTTTGTCATTTTAACTCATAAATGGATCTAATTTTAATATAATTGAGTAAAATACATTACTGAAAACATGCTTAGGTGGAAGTAAAATTTCAGGTTTGCTTGAAGCTTTAGCAACAAATACAGACAAATTGTACTTAAATTTAGTTACATGAGTAAATGTAAAATGTTACTTTCTAGTCCTGTTTATAAGTGATACAGATGAAGGGACAGTTTAACAAATTAATTATATAATTTGGAAAATATTTAGATTATTTTGTACTAAAATAAACCTTGGTAACATAATGGACACAACCATGATAACTTTTTAAATAATTGCCTCAAACTGAGAGAAAAAGAAAAAATAAATCAAAATCCGAACGTCTGTTAGGATGAAAAATGAACAGTAAAAGTGGTTGTCATAATTACTTCAAATTTAGAGTTTAGGTTTAAGCAGACATTAGTTCATTAAAAATGACTAATGTTTGAAAATCAGAAAAGTTTTATTGTTTAAAGGCGATACAGCTTCTCTTGCTTTTCATTTAGTGACTTTTGGATTTTTGTTTCAAAAGTTATCGTCTATGTCACATGTTATTGCCAAAAGTACTGAGCTATAAACTTAGTTGTTGTGCAAGTTCACTATTTAGCTCCTAAATGATTCACCCGAAAGTGATTACCGTATCTTAGTTTATCAGTATTCAAACTGTCAATCATTAATCATGTATCTTTATTTAAACAGAAACACTTTTTAAATAATGGCTGACTCATAACCATATATACTTTTTTAGAATCTGGAAGCTAATATAATAAAATAGAAATAAATATCCTTTATTGTGTCACAGTAGAGAAATTCCAGCACAACAATGATCAGTGGTCAAAGCAAGTAGATTTGCCGAACACTGGAGTATAAAACAGTCAGAAACAAAATAAAATAAAACAATCGGTATAGTAAGGGTGAATTTTCAACATAAATACTGTTCAGTTATTATAAATTGTGTAATCTAGTACAAACTAACAACTGTGTAAGTTAAATTGAAAAAAACATACAAAATGTGCAGGTGTATTGAAAATGAAAAACAGGAAATTTACAGTAAGTGACAATAATAATATGCAAAAAAATATGGAGACCAGATTCAAGCAACTCTTTTATTTGAAATGAACAAAACTGTGTCAATGAATGAATGCTAACATAAGTATTACAACGACAGCAACGACAGAAGCTACATCAACAACAGAACCTCCTGTGTCTACCACAGCTGGATCAACACATTCCATGACATCAAAACCTCCAACATCTGGACCAACCACAGAAACTACAACAACTTCAACATCAACATCATCTGCACCAACCACAGAAACTACAACAGCTTCAACATCAACATCATCTGCACCAACCACAGAAACTACAACAGCTTCAACATCAACATCATCTGCACCAACCACAGAAACTACAACAACTTCAACATCAACATCATCTGCACCAACCACAGAAACTACAACAGCTTCAACATCAACATCATCTGCACCAACCACAGAAACTACAACAGCTTCAACATCAACATCATCTGCACCAACCACAAAACTACAACAGCTTCAACATCAACATCATCTGCACCAACCACAGAAACTACAACAGCTTCAACATCAACATCATCTGCACCAACCACAGAAACCACAACAGTTTCAACAACAAAACCTCTAACATCTGCACCAACCACAGAAACTACAACAGCTTCAACATCAACATCATCTGCACCAACCACAGAAACTACAACAGCTTCAACATCAACATCATCTGCACCAACCACAGAAAAACTACAACAGCTTCAACATCAACATCATCTGCACCAACCACAGAAACTACAACAGCTTCAACATCAACATCATCTGCACCAACCACAGAAACTACAACAGCTTCAACATCAACATCATCTGCACCAACCACAGAAACTACAACAGTTTCAACAACAAAACCTCCAACATCTGGACCAACCACAGAAACTACAACAGCTTCAACAACAAAACCTCCAACATCTGGACCAACCACAGACGCTACAACAGCTTCAACAACAAAACCTCCAACATCTGGACCAACCACAGAAACTACAACAGCTTCAACAACAAAACCTCCAACATCTGGACCAACCACAGAAACTACAACAGCTTCAACAACAAAACCTCCAACATCTGGACCAACCACAGAAACTACAACAGCTTCAACAACAAAACCTCCAACATCTGAACCAACCACAACAAAACCACCAACATCTGGACCAACTACAGAAGCTACAACAGCTTCAACAACAAAACCTCCAACATCTGGACCAACCACAGAAGCTACAACAGCTTCAACAACAAAACCACCAACATCTGGACCAACCACAGACGCTACAACAGCTTCAACAACAAAACCACCAACATCTGGACCAACCACAACAAAACCTCTGACATCTGGACCAACCACAGAAGCTACAACGGCTTCAACAACAAAACCTCCAACATCTGGACCAACCACAGAAGCTACAACAGCTTCAACAACAAAACCTCCAACATCTGGACCAACCACAGATGCTACAACAGCTTCAACAACAAAACCTCCAACATCTGGACCAACCACAGAAGCTACAACGGCTTCAACAACAAAACCTCCAACATCTGGACCAACCACAGAAGCTACAACAGCTTCAACAACAAAACCTCCAACATCTGGACCAACCACAACAAAACTCCAACATCTGGACCAACCACAGATGCTACAACAGTTCAACAACAAAACCTCCAACATCTGGACCAACCACAGAAGCTACAACAGCTTCAACAACAAAACCTCCAACATCTGGACCAACCACAGAAACTACAACAGCTTCAACAACAAAACCTCCAACATCTGGACCAACCACAGAAGCTACAACAGCTTCTGGACAACAAACTCCAAATCTGACCACCACACATACAACAACAACAGCTTCAACAACAAAACCTCCAACATCTGGACCAACCACAGAAGCTACAACGGCTTCAACAACAAAACCTCCAACATCTGGACCAACCACAGAAGCTACAACAGCTTCAACAACAAAACCTCCAACATCTGGACCAACCACAACAAAACCTCCAACATCTGGACCAACCACAGATGCTACAACAGTTTCAACAACAAAACCTCCAACATCTGGACCAACCACAGAAGCTACAACAGCTTCAACAACAAAACCTCCAACATCTGGACCAACCACAGAAACTACAACAGTTTCAACAACAAAACCTCCAACATCTGGACCAACCACAGAAACTACAACAGCTTCAACACCAATAAAACCTTCAACACCTACAACAGTGTCAACAGCTACTCTAGAAACAGAAACTCCACCAACGCAGGGTCCAAGTCTTTCACCAAGCACAGAATCTTTCTCAACAAATGCTTCCTCCACAGCACCACAACCTGGAACTACAGAACCTCCAAGTAATTCAATGTCTTTACAAATACATATAATATTTAGAAAGCACTACTTACATAAAATAAGTTACCTGTAATTTACCAAAATGATGAAGTTTTTTCATGGCATGTTCATCATTTTGTCATAATTATCAAGGTGCGTGTGCTTCAAACCCATGCTTCAGAGGAAGCACCTGTGAAGAGCGTGCTGGCCTGACTTACCTGTGCTTGTGCGTGGCTGGTGAATTTTATTATCAGGATCGAGGCTGTGACAAATGTGAGTATCTGAGTATAAAGGAACATGGGAATATGCTTATTTTTTTCTTTAGCTTAGTGTAGAAACCTGTGAAGCAAGACAGTATTGTACATTTTATTGCAGCGTGTCACCGAAGTGACGTGGGAACTCTGTCCATTAAAGCAATAGAATCAGGATTTTGGGTGAGAGTGGGAGGTTTGAGCTCTTTTAATTTGACTGTATGAATGGCCTTACTTCACTAAAGCAACGTTAAAGAAGTAATTATCTATCCCTTGTTTCTGTGTCTCTTTAAAGGACTCAAATAGAGGCATAAATTTAGAGCGTTCGTTGCTGCCCCCTGCTGATCATTGTTGGGATTTGTAAGGCGTTTCAAAGTGGACTTCCTCATTTAGATAAAAAGAAATATCAAAATAATGTTTTTTTATTTTCAAATACTGACTTCTACCTTGTTCTTTTTAAATGCTGGAAATATTCTTTCTTAAGAAAAAATATAATATCCATTTTTGTTTTTTTTTTTTGTTTTTTGTGGTATATACCTACAACACAATTTGCTGATTTATATTTTGTATGTGTAAAGAAACAATATAAACTCCAACCATTAATTATTTTGAATCCTAAAGTTCATATGTGTTTTTTCCCTTTCAGTGTTAATGTTTTTAACAGTACAGTTTGACATTAGATTTAGTAGCTGGTTTTCTAGCCATGATTTTATTTATTGAAATGACATCAGTAGTAGTAGTAATAGGATATATCAGTTTAATCGTAACTTAACCAGATTAATTGTAATATAACTGGTTTTTTATAGATATTTAATTGAAAAATGTGATATTGTGGTAAATTGTCATTTTAAAATTTAAATTACTTAAATGTTTGTGTGAGATTTTTGTGGAAGTTTCTGACAATAATCTTTTTTTTTCCCAAATAGCCAAGACTTTCCCACAAGCGCTGGTCTTGAAAAGAGCATATAATGACAAAATGGCCGACAAAACTTCACAAATATTTAAGGAGACTGCTAAAGACGTTACTGATGAGGTAAGCACCCATGTATCTTTCCCTGTATTTTATTTTAACCCAAAAATCGTACTTAAAAAAATATTGGGGCGTAATTCTGGTGTCACCTGTATTGCACTTAATATTAAATTAAAATATATTTTGTTCTTGTTCTTTACCTATACATAACAGTGTTCACTAAAATGTTATTTTTAATACACAGATTGACAAACAGTTCAGTGGTGAAAACAATGGATACATTTCATCTTTAGTGCTGGAGCTAAGGTGAATTTCAGAGTCAATTAGCGAATACTTACAGTGTGACGTAAACTAATCCACTTTTTAGTGCAATCTTCCTTAATTGTGACATTTTTCCACATAGGGAAAATAAAGCAAACACCAGGTCACTGACAAACAACGTTGAAGCATCAGTAGAAATATTCTACAAAGTAACTTCTGATATAACAGAAGAAACTGTACAAGAGACGATGGGAAAGGTTGCCTGTGACACCTGTCCACTGGCACAAAGTTCTGAAAGTGGGTTTTACACAAATATGTTCTTATTCTGAAGATTCCAGTCTAATTTATGTCTCTTTTATTCTACATACAATACATTAATTACAGTTATTTTGCAGAAAATGTGTTATATTAAACACAAACCATTTCTTCCACTAGAGTTTTGTCCTTTGGTTTCTTCTGTTACTAATTTATTTTAAACATTCTCAACATGAATGGCACCACAACATGCACAAAATATAGAAATGATGTCAGTGACAAATTTCATGATTTGTGTAATAATTTCATGTCTGAAGACGTTCTGAAGAATGCAGCTTTCAGGGATGTTCTTGATTATATGTGAAAGTTTTGTTTTCTGATCTCATCATCCTTTTTCTTTCCCATTTGAAGATAAAGACGCTTGCAATCCCACTGTTTGTGACACAACATCTTCAACCTGCAACCATACAAATGGACTTTTGACATGCAAGTGTAACTACGGCTACATTAACACAGGTTACACTGACAAATTATGCCTGGGTAAGGATATTTCATATCAACAGAGCTGAAATGTGTCACTGAGCATTGACTGTAGTGTAACTTTCTGCACTTTAGCATGTCCTGCTGGTGAGAAAGCTGAGGGCGACGCATGCAAACCGTAAGTCAATAGACTTACGAACTGGTTGGCGCAATGTTGTCTGCAAGTCCAACAGTTTTAAGTTAAATTATGCACTTTGTTTCAGATGTGACTTTGGCCGTATGGGTTTTAACTGTGAGGACGGTGAGTATACAGAAGTGACATTTAAGCATATTCATCAAGACGTTAATTTTTATGTCTTTAGGATATTGTCAAAATTCTGAATTGTATTGTCATCTAAAGAAACTGTTTGCAAAGCTGCACATTTTAGCTCATTCAAAATGCAGAATTCCTGCTTCATGCACAGAACAGATTCATTCAAAAATATTGAAGTTGCCCTTTAGAAGCTTGTTAATCCTCACAAGCCAGTTGTAGTCTACAAAATTGTTCTAACGCGTCACTGTATTTTCTGTTAAATTGACAGCAGCAGAATATTTTGCAAGTGCAACTCAGATTGGAAAAGCTGCTCTGGTTGGTGTGTCATGTAGAGTCGTGATCTGTGGTAGAGAGGGAGTGAGGCAGACGCTGAGGACCCAGGTTGGAGTGAATAAAAGATGATTTTAATGTAAAGTAATCCGAGATCCAGAAATCCAGGCAGCACAGAGAGAGCGGGAGGCTAAAGCTTCAAGCAAATGTTTCTAAACAAAAACAGTCAAATTTCAGAATTGGGCCACAGACACAGAGTAGCTGAGGAATATATTTCTAATAGGTGTTATAATGGGGGCACCACATGACTCAGGGCAGAGCCAGTCCTGACCTGGGGCTTTTTGCTGCTTTTCTTTTCCTTTTTTCTAGACGGTACTAGCTGTGCAAAGGTCACTGGGTCACAAAAACTTTTTTTTAAAAGTTACCAAACTAATATGAACACAAAACAAAAAATAAAAAGTAGTTTAATAGTTTTTCTTTGTTTGGGTTTTTTTTTTTTTTTTTTTACCCAAGTGAATATTCCCTCTAATAAAATGTCACTTTGAGAAATTTATATAATCAAATTTTCCATTTTAAGGTAAAATTCTTTCTAAAATTGCTTTGTGACCCTGTAAAGCCTGAGACTCATCATGGACGGCTTCTTTGTTGTGTGTTAGAAACGTTGTTGATCGTTGTGATCGTTGGCTCTGTCCTTGGATTCCTGATGATCGTTGGATTGATCGCTCAGCCATTTGTACTGAAAAAGTAAGTTTGGACCCTGTTCATTTAACACCTTAGAGACTTTTATAACCACCTTTGCCTTGTATGTTTTTTCTAAAGCTGCTCGGTGTGCAAGGTCATTTTAAAGTAAAGGTTTAGAAATTAATTGCAGATAACAATAGAAATCTAGCTACAAACACAACATAGGACAGAGACAGTTGCAGAACTCTGTTATTCTTTTTTCAGATTAAAGAACAAAGGCTCCAAGAGCAAAGAGGAAGACCTTTGGAAATCCAAACAAACCCCTTCCTTTGTCAAACCTCCACCGCCCTACAGCAGCAGCAATGAATTTTACACCTGGATCAAAGAGCCAGCAAACAGCCTGGCAAATTCTGGGTTCCCTCGAATCCCACGGGCAAATACCAGCAGCAACTGGGCTGGCAAGACCAACCTGGAGATGACTCCGACCAACAGCCGACAAAACTTGGTATCTTCAGGGAGAAACTCGGTAGGTATATTTCTGCATGAAGCGTCGCGTAAACAAACATCTGTTCTTTGTTCACTCACGAGTCCTTATATATTTTCTTCTCTACTGCAGCGATTCAACGACTACCAAGATGACATGTTTTCATTCTCCCAGAGTCGACCCAAAATCAACCCTTATGAAAAGCTCCAGTCCGGAAACAGCACATTCCCTCAGTACCGAACCACAAACCCTTACGCTCAGATCAGAGGCCAGCCAAACTTTTACTAAACTTTTACTTTAAATAAGAAGAGGAAAGCTGAATCGCTTCACAAATTCCTATAGTGGTGTTTTTCCCAAGTTAGTGCAATTCATTGGAACCCCCTGGTGTAAAATATGTAATAGAAGTGTAGAAATGAAATTATTTAGCAAGTAAGTCCAATAGTTTGTAATATTTATAGCAATGTTTGTGTTGGTTTTTGTCTTAGTCAGTTAATGGCTATATATCATGACATATCATGGCTATATATCATGACATGACATATGGCTATATATCATGGCTAAATGATAAAGCCATGATATTAATGGCTATATCAAGTGACATAGCCATTAACTGACAAGCTGCAAATCAGAGATTATCTAGTTATCTTCTCATTGGAATGTTTATATGCATAAAAGTTTATACTTAATAAAAATTATGTTCAATATATTATTTTAAAAAGGAACTTTAATCTTTTTTGTTGAATATAACTCTGAAATAACAGCAAGAAACACTTTTAAAAATTGAATAGATGAAGTTATGCATCAAGCCATTAAATAAACTATCACAACATTTACATAGGAGAAATGTTTGTCAATTCATTCAACCAAAATATTTATTATAAATCAAAAAATTCAGAAATTAAAATCCAGGTGTCCTTTGTAATTTTCTCCACCAGAGGGAGCTGCTCTACAGAAGTTGAAATCATTTAGTCTTTTGTGTTTTTATCTTTTTCATGTTTTTACTTCTTGCTTCTTTCATTTCCACTGTAAAGATTCACTGTCATTAGGGTACTTCACTCCTCTATTAGCAAACCAGTGCAAATTTTTCTTATAAAGACATCCATATGCAGCTGTATGGATTAGTGTCAGTAGTGTGCTTTAATGAATTTCATCAAGAATATCAATTTGGGAACAACAAACCTCATCATAATAAACTGTCAGTTACCACAGTATGCCATTATCCTGCCATGCATCTATCTGTTGCAATTTCAGTCTGGTGCAGGAGTTACGATGCCATTTTAGTCATTTTAATTTATTGTTGAAATTAATCTTTTTGCCATTTTATGATGTTTATTTCCTTTATCCAAATTATGTATTTTCAGAACCAACCGATACTCTGCCTACAGGAGAAAGCAGTACAAAAATTAAAACAGAATCTAATTAAAAAGCAAGATATTTAGATTGAAGACAAAGTTTTGTGCCTAAACTGGCTAAAGATACATTGAAGGTGTTTATAAGCTTGAAATTCCTTTTTCATGACAGCAGATGTCAGCAAAAGATTATAACCCAGCATTTAAGACTGGAACCAGCTTAACTGTCTCTTAAACAGACATGCATGTGTCAATACATTTAAAAATCCTTTCATAACCATGTTCTGGTGTATTTTGGCTAATATTACACATTTTTATGTTTTTTTGTGTAATATGACCGTTATTATTCAACTCAAGCTTTGTATCACAAGGATACGTTGTATGTTTGGGATTAAAATCAAATTAAATGAGAATGTTTGCAATAAGTCATTCAACAGATTTTAAAACAAAATTATATATGTGCTAAACAATGAAGTCGCGATGTTATTTTGTGCTTTGTGTTCACCTACAGAGGGCCATCAGATGACAAAGTTACATCCACTTTTAATGGCCCTTTTGCTGGCCATGAAAACTAGTTAGTTGAATCTTTATTTCACCAGGCAAAACATTAAGAACAGTTTCTTATTTACAATGTGGCTGAATGTGCTAAACACATAAAAGGAGATGGGGAAGAGGACAACATTTACCAACAATGTGTTGTAAATCTTTGTATGTAAAACAGGGGAATTGATAATAAATCGAATGTTGGAATGATAGATTATATCCCATTTTTTGAGACTTCCTTTGATCAATTTTGTCATTAGTATCAAATAAAGGAATCATAGATATTTTACCAATGAGGGTGTCCTTTGGAAACAAAAAAACAAAGTATTCAATTACTACTGCACTCTGACAGGTATTGTAGTTTTAAAGCCACAACAAAATCAATCCCAAGGCTGATTAGTATTTTTATTAAAATAGAATGATAAACTGAATCAATAGCTTTTGCTGAATCAATGAAAATTGCAGCACGATGCTGACCAGAGTCCAGAGCAGAGATTGTGTCACCTAAATCATTTAGTGCAGCCGTTTTGACACGTTTATGACCAGAATGGAAACCGTGACTGTGCAAGAGGTAATTGGCCTTAAGATAGCAAGTTAACTGTTTATAAATAAGTCTGACCAGAACTGTAGAGGCACAAGGTGAAGAAGTGGAAATCAGCTTGCAGCTGTTCAGGTCAGACGGTGTTTGAAGCCTAATGGGTTTCTAGTCGGTTGGTATTTTGCTTGTATAGATAAATAGGGCGACGGTCACTGAAAGCTCCCTGAATTAAACATTTAGGGGTAAAGTAGAACTTAAATAATATAATAATATTGAATATCTGCAATTTAAATGCTCCTATCAGGTCACCATATCCCAGAGACCTTATTAGCTAAGCTGTTTAAAAGTAATTTTTTACACAAAAATATATATTAAATCTCTCTTACAGAAGAGCATTTACATAACCAGGTCCTCTGATATCAGTAAGTGTGTGAAATATATATATATATGTTGCCTTTTTGTTGGGATCAACAGGGAATAGTTTTAACATCTCAAATGTCCACGAATGAAAGAACAGAGATGTAAAGTAAACCCAGGATGAAACCTAAAAACTCCTGCTTCAGGTTTGGTCATGTGATTTCTCTTGCTTTTATTGCTGGTCCACCTTTCTTCTGTTAAAAGTAGAATACTTTACAGGCTTTATTTATTATACAAAACCTTATTAAATTGTTTATTATGAGTGATTCAGAGTAAGTCAATCTATTGTATCTCAGAATATTCTACACTCATGTATAATTATAGACATTTGGTTGCCAACACAAGGGTGGGACGAGTTCCACCCTGTTTGGTACAATCTGACCTTTGATTATAAAATGTCCTCTGTTATGACATCAGTCAATCATAGACATATATCAATAAAATCACACCCTAATAAATGTCCATGTCTATGAAAGCAATCAAACAGCTGATAGCTGAGATTAGGGAGGGATTGATTACTAAACTTAACTCTGAGTGAGAAATGAAAGCTTCATGTCCTCTGATGTATAGCTGTAATTGCTCCTCGATTACAGAACTCACTTATATTAACTTTCTCTTTTCCACGATGTTCTCTACAATGCTTCCTCTATTTCAACTTCAGCTTGGATGTTGGGGGGAGGAAAGGTGGTTTAAACACCCATCTCACGTCAACATAAAATAAATCGAAGGCATTCGGAGGATCATTCTGATAATGGGAAAGTTACGCCATCGACAAGGCAGAATGGCATTACAAACAGGTTTCTAAGCTGAAAAATTTTAAACACCACAACTGATACAATTAGAAGTCAGATTGAGCAGAAAATTGTAGTCATTGAGCTTCTATTGCCATCTGAAGACATGCGCCACTCCCAACCAAAAACAACCAATCAAAGCCAGGAGGAGGGTCTTAGGGCTGTCAATCATCCTCGTGTACTCACCGCTCCATATGCTAATGGCAGAGAAACGACTTACTGGTATATAAAAGCTCTTTATCCACTGTTATTTTTAGAGGAGCTCAATATCATGTAGCAAGATACGTTTTATAAAAGTTACATACTGCAGCTTTAACTATTCTTTCTCATGTATAAGAGAATAGTTAAATTAGCATAGAACATGTTTTAAATGTATGTAAATATTGCAATCGTTATATGATGTGCTTTCAGAACACTAAATATGTTAAGCTCAAAAGTCTTCTTTAAGTGTACAGAGTATGACAAGCGTTTCAGGCCTTGGTAAAGAAAGTCATGTGATTTTTCAGAAATCAAAATCTGGCCACCCTAAGTTAGGACACTCAGAAATGCAGAGCGGTCTGTCATCAGCACAGCTGTGATAATTAATACTATGTCCTGATGATTCCCCCTGATGATCGGTAGAAAGAGTTGGACCTCAATTAGAACCATGGAGAACGCCACTGCTTGCCTTTATTTGTTGTATTTAACATTTGGAAACTGCACTTCTTAGATATGCCAAAAATATATTTTGTCCCAAGTAAAGCTTATTGCATATACCCTGAGTATTATTTACAAAAACAAGAAAATAAATAAATCACCAGTAAATATAAAATAAAAGCAACTGTTCTTAACTTTCTTCATAAATGCTCCCACAGGCAGCCACAGTGAGCACAACTAAACTTGCTTGCTTAATCTGATTGCTAATAACATCCATTTTGGATTTTTACAATGTATCAGTTTTCAAACCTGTTTGAAAGGAACATGCAGGACTGTCCAGGGTGTAGTTTTTCCATAATCAGTATGATACATCTTTGAGTCATTTTGTTATAATGACATAATAGTAAATGAGTACTGAAGCCTTTCCTGCACCAACACCCTAGATGAAGGAGGGGAGAATAAGCAAGAGTTGAAGATATTGTCAGTGAAGAGAATTAGAGTCAAGATAAAACCAGCAATGAAACGACGCTTCCTGTGCAATAAAACCTTCATTTCCAAGTTTCTATGCATCCCTAATCTCAGTTCAGTTGAGTTCCTGGCAACTTCATGCACAATGGTTTATGCCTTCAGTGGCGTGATGTCATAACAAAAGAAATCTTTAAGTCAAAGGTCAGATTTTTCCTAGTAACCAAATGATACACAATGCAGGTGGATCAAAATATTCTTCAAAGAAAATACATTAAGATGTATTGAAAACGAATTATCTTAAACTATTCAGTGATTTGTCTATCTATTTATGTTAAGATTAATAAATAAATCAAGCTGCTGTGCTAGCGAAGGACCGGTGGAAAGCTACAAAGGCAGTAAAAACTAAAAATATAAACCTTATTCCTCCAGGATCTTTATGTAGCCTATAAAGTCAAAGGCAGAAATTGTTAACAAGCATTGGAATATTGTCTGTCTGGGTTTGGTTGATTAACAGTCCCCAAACTCTTTGCAACTTCAGAGGCAACTAACAGAAGGGAAGTATTTCCATGACCAGTTTCAGTCATTTCATAAACTTATTTAAACACATTTCTGTCGTACCTGGCTGTTTAAGAAAAATACTTACAACCAGGTTTTTAACAGTCATAGAGAAATTTGCCGTCCAGCAAAGTGTTCATCAACAAAACAATTAAATGAGTGAAAATAAGCGAGAAACCGAAAGTCACAAAATACAAACAAATAAATAAATAGGATAAAATATGCCCACACTCATCTATAACTTTATTAAAGCCAGACGCACCTTGATTCTTTGGGGCGTGGCTTCAACCAGATGTAAACAAAGATTCACAGATTTTTTTTCTTGCACTTTCATGATGCGATTGATTCTCTTGCTCTACAACATGCCAGAGTGGCTCTGTCGGGTCCACATCTGAAGGCTGTTTCACTCAAACAAGATTCAGAAATCTAAGATAAGAGATAAAACTAAGCTTTGCATCATGCAATCAATTCATCACGCCCATACCCTATTCACCAAGGCCAAGCCAGGCTCAGAGGGTGTGGTCCCACACTGATGGACGATTGTGAGCACTTTCAACTCCAGAAAGAAAACACTGACGCAACTAGGGCTGAAACGATTCCTCAAATAATACGAGTACCTCGATTGTTAAAATTCCTCAAGGAAAATTTTCGTGCCTCAAAGCTTCATAAATTTATGTTTTATTATTTAGAGCACCTGTTCCGGCCGGGACATTGCTTGCATTGCGCGGAGCTCTGACTTCCACCTCTGAGATGTTGACGAAAGCTAAGTGTTATCAGCATAATGTCCAAGTTTCGAGTTCGGCCTGTAGGGATTTTACTGATTGATGATAATGACCGGGTTTTCATCGTTTCATGCTTAAACTTTTAAGCACCTTAAAAGTTTAAGGCCTGGAGAACGGCGGCCTTTCTCCTTTGGTTGAAAGCAAACGGCGGGAAGAGCACTGCAAGGGTGTAGATACAAGTGAACGGACAGACTGAACATGGCGGGTGGCTGAGTAGTCGATGGTTACAGTGTACGTGTAGCTTCACGGACGAACCTCACAATAAATTCTATATCACCCCCGTCTCAACAAACGGGTGGCGGAAATCATCGTGGCGGCACATGGCTGGTATTTTTAAGTGTGAAGTTGCTCCTCCAGTTCTTACTTTCTTTAAACAGAACAAACAGGACAACAATCTGGGAATATGTGGATTGATTATAATGTACAAGGCCCCTAAATATTGCTTTTAACTATGGTTAACTGACTGTTTGAGTTGCGATGCTTTTCTTTTGAAAAGGAACAATTTCCAGTTTAACTGTTAGTGCAAAGGCAGTTTAATAATCAACAAAGATAAAGTGTTATGAAACTTATGAAATGTATATTGTTAGCAACAAAAGTATGTTTATGATGTAAATAAGTACATGTTTTAAATGTATGTAAATATTGCAATCGTTATATGCTGACACTAAAGTTAATTTACAATGTAAACTTTACTTTAAGTAAAATTTTATACAACACTTTTGCTTCTTTATGAGCCACTTCTCTAATCCTCTGTATGCAACAATCTATTAAAGCCTCGATCAAACTTAGAACAACAAGAGTCTTCAGAAACACAATTTGATAATAGCAATGTGCATATAGATAAATTAATACTTGATAATGGTATATTCTACCTCCATAATGTTAAAGATATTGCAGTATTTCCTGCCAAAATGAATGAGTGGAATTTTAATGCCAGTTAATAAGAAAAGATCAAGACAGATAAGAAAATGTAATCAGTGATAAAACATGATGTTTTCTGTTCTGTCTGATGTGACCGCTGACTGGAAAGATAAGGCATCAGGATTGTGTAATTCTGGCTGTTTGCCTGGTCTGGAGCAGGCTTGTTGCACAGGATAAATCGCCACGGTCACTTAAGCGCTACTGCTTTTGTGAAATTGAATCAAAGCTTAATTCAGCCAGAATATCTGAAAAATTCAGGCTTAATCCACTTTCCTGGTTTTGAGAAACAACTAAAGGCTTATTACTTGATCTCATACAGAGAACTCCTCATTATGTTTGAGCGGGGCTGAAAAACATCTGTCAATATCAATAACTGTTGATTAGTTTTTTCTTTTAAATATCTAAAATTTTTAAACGTCATTGTTTTTTTATTGTTATTATTTCTATGCAGTTATGAGGCCTGGTGGCGAAACCTTAACCTGCAAGTTTCTCAACAAGTTGTTGACTCAACAAGTGAGTCAAGTTAATTGGTTCAGCCAGATGTGAGAGGTTTAGTGGCTAAAGCCTTTCCCCTGTGAGAGTCATGGTTGGGAGAGAAGATCCCGGTAGATCATCAGCTTCTAAAACACGCAGACCAGCCTGCCTGGCACCATGTTGCATTTAAAGTTACTTAAATCTTCCTTTTCTGATGCTCACTGTAAAATTCACCAAGTCATCCTCACCATGAATCCATGAATGAATGAATTTCTCCAATGTCACCATTGATTTGCTAGTTAAATTAAGAAGTAACTGAACAGGTTTACCTTAACATGTGACCGGAGGTGCAATAAAACTAAACATACAATGAACCAGAGGTCTTGTCATACTTAAGGAAAAACAAAAGCTTAAATGTTAAGAAGTTAGCTTCAAAACAAAACCGTTTATCTGTTTTTATCATTTCTTCTCCATGTGGTAAATCCGATCATTTAAACGTGGTTTTGAACATTTACATTTAAAGTTTATTTGGTTGACTTGAAATTTATACACATTTCAGCTGAAATACAGCCCCTTTCAGTATGACAGTTCAAAGTGCTTTTCATCATAAAAACACATAAATAAAGCCATAAAAGCTACAGACAGTCATGTACAGCCAATTTTTACAGCTAGGAACTTGAAGGTTTAGAGAAGCTACATGCTCCGTAAGTGACAGACTGCTACATCCTCGGTGCACAAAAGAGCATTATCGCAGATCCCCGCTCCCGGCAACTAGTCGTTCGTCTGTGCGATTGGTGTAAGAATTGCTTGAATGATGACTCAAGCATGAAACTTCTCACAAAT
This sequence comes from Poeciliopsis prolifica, assembly GCF_027474105.1. Lineage (NCBI taxonomy): Eukaryota > Metazoa > Chordata > Actinopteri > Cyprinodontiformes > Poeciliidae > Poeciliopsis > Poeciliopsis prolifica. The sequence continues at coordinate 22,432 of NW_026562463.1, read as the reverse complement.
GTTCGCTATCAGATGGCGATCAATTCCAGAGGCGGAGCCATTTTAAGATGTAAAAACCGCATAAGCAACAGTTGGAAAGATAACCAGGCTTGCATAGCCACCATCTACCAGTCACAACTACATTTTCATTAAATATTCATTAAATCTTTGTAGTTTATTGTGCTATCATGTTAGGCTTTGTAGACAATAAATTACGTTTATAAGTCTTCGGTGTCACATGTTGTTTATAAAAGAAACAGCATTTGGTTCTGAAAGACTAAATTATTTATGTGAAAATAATTTATCAATTTTTTCAGGTCCTATAAGCATAGTGGTGTGGTGGCTTGTTGTTGTTGGTGATCTGGTAATATAGAAGCTGTCGGTGGTGAACTGATAGAAATTGAAAATCTTCATCATGCTTTGAATTGCTGCAGAGTCATTTTAATCAGCCATCCATTTAAGCCAGGAGTTGAGCAGCAGAGAAACATATGAAACATGCAGGACAGGAGGGTGTGAGCAGGGCAGGGGACCTCTGGAGAGTCGAGGCAACGTCACGCAACACGCCCATTAACTGTACGTGCATTTTTTTACAAGCAATTTAGCGATCTTTACTTGCAATCCTTAGGTCCTTATTGCCCAGTAACGCCCTGGGAGGAGCAGTTACTGATTGATATTTCCCATCAGAAATGATTTCACACTCATGTTACATTTTCAGACTCTCAGGTGTCATAGACATCATAGTTTGCATTGCCTCCAGTCTTTTTATGAGATATTGTTTTTCAAGTTTCTTTTTACAATGGCTAATACTTTGATTGTGACTTTAATCATCTGGACTGCTGTTGCAACTGTCGGTAAGTGATTGTGGTTTTATATATTATCTTTGAATTACCCAGTTTATTAAAACTAATGCAAATGTATTTGTGAGGTTAAAATGGTGGCTGCTCTAATGTTAAAGTAGATACAGCTTCATACTATAAGGAAGGTGAATGAAGAGTTTAACAAATGGATTATATCGATTGGAAAATATAAATTTCCTTTTTTAGATCCCATAACTTAAATTAGCCCTGGTAACATAAAGGAGACAATGTTTACTTTGGCATTAGAAACGTTTAACTTCATCCACATTATGTTGTTACAGTCTTTTTGCAAATTAAATTAATATCTTTCCACAAAATTCTACACACAAATTTTGCGTTTCCAAAACCCTCAGGATGCTCAAGACCTGCGCTTTATTGAATATTGAATATTGAATATTGACAACAAAAAGTCCACAAGAAGATTAAACAACGATTTCCCTTGTCACTGTGTCTCGGAAGAAAACAAAGTTTTATGTGTTAATGTCATTTAGTTATTTTGTAATTATGTTATGTATTTTTCAAATTTTTGCCTTTTAAATTCTAATTTTCCAAGAACTTTCTACTTTTGTCTGCCCACGTTATTTCTAAATATTAAATCAGGAATTATGACTCTTGAGTAATTTCTTGGACGGCTACTTAATACTTTCACTTCACTGAAAAATTGTATCCAGTTTTACTCTTGCTGGAGAACGCCGCGCCTTTATCCCGTTATATTTTATATCGGTTAAAATCCAAACCACAAAGGAGCCATAAAAAATATATTTTAGTTACTTTGTTCTTGTGTTTACTGTAAGCAAAACTTGCTAGGAAAATACATTTAAAAAAATCAAAAATCAAACGCGAGTCATTCGATCAGCAAGAAACCGTGATGTTGGTCACTATCAACGTTTATGTAACTCATTGTGAAGCTAATTGAACTTCAACTTTGAGGCGGCTGGAGGCACAGCACGGCCACAACGTAATTTTTCAGGGACCTGAACTGTTCATTAAGGCGACAAGAGACTTCTGGGCAAAACAAGAGTTAGTTTTTATAAGTATGATTTTAATATTTCATAAATGATTCTGGAAGTTTAGGTGATTCTAAACTTCTTCCATTTACAAATGATGGAGGCCACTATTTTAATTTGGACTTTCAAAGCAGCAGAAATCTTTCTGTTTCCCATATTTGCGCCACAAGATGATCTTGTCTTGGAGGTGAAAACAGAATTCCTTTGACTCCATGCTATCTGTAGTGATGGGATGTTTGGCTCTTGTGATGCGGCTCTTCGGCTTGAGGACTGCTCTGGATCTGTAGCCTCATATTCTACCTTAGCCTGGCAAAAACGAGTGTTTTGTATAAAATGCTCCATTCAGAATATATTTATGTTTTTGTTTGTTTTAGGTTTCATATCAAGGAGATAGAAAGTTACAGACTAATTTTGAGCTTCATCAGCAAAATATTAAGCAAATACTTATGGTTTTTAATTTTTTAATAAATGTTATAAAAATATTTTCATATTGTTATAAGGTTTCATGGCGTGAAAAAGCACTCACACCCTTCTTGTTTGTCACACATAAAAGTTTCAGAACATCAAAGCAACTGATATCTTATTCAAGGACAATACAGCGACAGAATGAACATTTTAAATGGTGTTACGTATCACTGGAGGTGAGAAAGTCATGTCTCTGTGTGAAAATCTGATCGCCCCTCTCTTTTAAAACATAGCTGCTGTCTGTCACAGTCCAGCTCACCTTCTCTAGCTTTCTGGTTCTCCCTGGCTCAGCCTCTCTCATGCCTCATTCTAAGGAGTTAAGCTGTCCTGAGTTATTGCTGTAATTATGCCGCTATAGGTTTAAGCTCCTGGAGGACAAACTCAGCCTTTTCTTCTTTTGCTGCTCTCCAACTTGTGTTATTTGCTGTTATTTAGATCGTCTCCATTGACGCTAAATCAGGTCTGGGTGTGATTCAGCCAACAATTAAAAGTTGTCTCTGTTCTGCTGCTATTATTTTCATTAAAATAGAAAGCAGTCTCTTGGGTTCTTTTGTTTCTTCTTCTGCATCTGTTCTATATTCTCAATTGGTTGTGGAAGATGGCCATTTGTACTGAGCCAGGTTCTGGTTCTGCTACAAGTCTCTTCCTGTTAAAAGGGAATTTTCCTCTTCCACTGTTACTATATGCACATACAGTAATACAGTGATTCATGACAGTCAATAACTACGTAAACGATTGTCTCCTGTCGAACATGCTCCCCCTGGTGGAGTGAAAGCTTCATGCTGCTGTAATCTGCTGACATTCCTTAGATGGTAAATTTTCCAAACTAATTTGAATAATGAGTTCAGGTTGATGTTAACTAGGCATTATTTGGATAAAGGTGTAATTGAATTGAAGTTACTTTTTAGGAGAGTGTCATAAAAGAAATTAATTATTTAATCAATGAAGTTTATTTCTATAGGACATTTCAAAAACATGGCAGTTCAAAGTGCTTAGCATTGTGAAAACATTAAAAAAATATGTTTATAGTCTGCATATTTGAAAACCAATAACAAACATAAAATTTTGCCAAGTGCTGTTAGGAAAATGATCAATACACATCAAATATGTTGGTCAATGTTCCATTTAATATGGTTAAAAACAATTCTAAACAGGTGGATTTTTAACTGAATTTAAATTAAATCAGTGTTTCAGAAGTTTGGCACATTTTTTGAAGTTCATTCCATAGATTTGAGCTGCATAGAAGCTGAATACTGCTTCTTTTTATCTGATTATGGGGATGCAGAGCAGACTCGAACCAAAAGAAAACAGTGGTCTGGAAGACTGATGGAACAAAAGGAGATGTTTAATGTATTTTGGTGCTGAGGCCTTTGGTGATGTATAAACTTACAAAAGTATAAGTTTATACTTTTGTATAAACTTATACAAAAGTAGCTCACATGTGAGCTACATGGAGCTAGTGAAAGCATGTTAGAACTGTGGTGAAGTGCTCTATCTTCCTGCTGCAAGAGCAGAAGCATTGTGGATCGACTATAGCTGTTAGGTATACCTGTGAGGATATCTTTAAATCAAAAACCTAGATGACATATATTGTCAATTGCTGATATTTAGAAAAATTGAAATAAACAGAAATTTATATAAACTTTTTCAAATTTCATGATTTGAAAATGATACCATGACATTACAAAGCTGAAAATATAGTTTTTCTGCAAGCCAAAATTACAAAGATAACACATTGGATAAATTCATGACAAACATATTTATCAGGAAAAATAAAAGGTTCTAATGTTTTAGTGCATCAACTGATCTGCTGTGTTTTTCTCCTGTGCTTCCTTTCTAGTAATAAAAGCTGAATTGTTGGAAATGTCATCTATAACTACATCCAGTGCATCTCTAATGAAAACTACAACAGCTAAAATGACAACTTCAATTCCAAAAACAATAGCATCTCGAACAGCTAAAATACGTGAAACAGCAACGGAAGATCCATCGAGAGGAGTAAAAGAAGCTCCCACAACAACTACAGAAGCTCCAACCACAACCACAGCAGCTCCAACCACAACTACAGAAGCTCCAACCACAACTACAGAAGCTCCAACCACAACAACAGCAGCTCCAACCACAACTACAGAAGCTCCAACCACAACAACAGCAGCTCCAACCACAACCACAGCAGCTCCAACCACAACCACAGCAGCTCCAACCACAACCACAGCAGCTCCAACCACAACCACAGCACCTCCAACCACAACTACAGAAGCTCCAACCACAACAACAGCACCTCCAACCACAACTACAGAAGCTCCAACCACAACAACAGCAGCTCCAACCACAACCACAGCAGCTCCAACCACAACCACAGCAGCTCCAACCACAACCACAGCAGCTCCAACAACAACCACAGCAGCTCCAACCACAACCACAGCAGCTCCAACAACAACCACAGCAGCCCCAACCACAACTACAGCAAATCCAACCACAACCACAGCAGCTCCAACGACAACTACAGCTGCTCCAACCACAACCACAGCAGCTCCAACCACAACCACAGCAGCTCCAACCACAACCACAGCAGCCCCAACCACAACTACAGCAGAGCCAACCACAACCACAGCAGCTCCAACGACAACTACAGAAGCTCCAACCACAACAACAGCAGCTCCAACCACAACCACAGCAGCTCCAACCACAACCACAGCAGCTCCAACCACAACCACAGCAGCTCCAACAACAACCACAGCAGCTCCAACCACAACCACAGCAGCTCCAACAACAACCACAGCAGCTCCAACCACAACCACAGCAGCCCCAACCACAACTACAGCAAATCCAACCACAACCACAGCTTCTCCAACCACAACCACAGCTGCTCCAACCACAACCACAGCTTCTCCAACCACAACCACAGCTGCTCCAACGACAACCACAGCAGCTCCAACCACAACCACAGCAGCTCCAACGACAACTACAGCTGCTCCAACCACAACCACAGCATTTCCCACCACAACCACAGCAGCTCCAACCACAACCACAGCAGCTCCAACCACAACCACAGCTGCTCCAACCACAACCACAGCTTCTCCAACGACAACCACAGCAGCTCCAACCACAACCACAGCAGCTCCAACCACAACCACAGCAGCTCCAACCACAACCACAGCATTTCCCACCACAACCACAGCTTCTCCAACCACAACCACAGCTGCTCCAACGACAACCACAGCAGCTCCAACCACAACCACAGCTTCTCCAACCACAACCACAGCTGCTCCAACGACAACCACAGCAGCTCCAACCACAACCACAGCAGCTCCAACCACAACCACAGCTGCTCCAACCACAACCACAGCTTCTCCAACCACAACAACAGCTGCTCCAACGACAACCACAGCAGCTCCAACCACAACCACAGCAGCTCCAACCACAACCCCAGCAGCTCCGACCACAACAACAGCAGCTCCAACCACAACCACAGCTGCTCCAACAACAACCACAGCTTCTCCAACCACAACCACAGCTTCTCCAACCACAACCACAGCTGCTCCAACGACAACCACAGCAGCTCCAACCACAACCACAGCAGCTCCAACCACAACTACAGCAGCTCAAACCACAACCACAGCAGCTCCAACCACAACCACAGCAGCTCCAACAACAACTACAGAAGCTCCAACAACAACCACAGCAGCTCCAACCACAACCACAGCAGCTCCAACCACAACCACAGCAGCTCCAACAACAACCAAAGCAGCTCCAACCACAACCACAGCAGCTCCAACCACAACCCCAGCAGCTCCAACCACAACCACAGCAGCTCCAACCACAACCACAGCAGCTCCAACGACAACTACAGCTTCTCCAACCACAACCACAGCTTCTCCAACCACAACCACAGCAGCTCCAACGACAACCACAGCAGCTCCAACCACAACCACAGCAGCTCCAACGACAACTACAGCTTCTCCAACCACAACTACAGCTGCACCAACCACAACCACAGCATTTCCAACCACAACCACAGCTTCTCCAACGACAACCACAGCAGCTCCAACCACAACCACAGCATTTCCCACCACAACCACAGCTTCTCCAACCACAACCACAGCTGCTCCAACCACAACCACAGAAGCTCCAACCACAACCACAGCAGCTCCAACCACAACCACAGCAGCTCCAACAACCCACAGCAGCTCCAACCACAACCACAGAAGCTCCAACCACAACCACAGCATTTCCCACCACAACCACAGCTTCTCCAACCACAACCACAGCTGCTCCAACCACAACCACAGCAGCTCCAACCACAACCACAGCAGCTCCAACCACAACCACAGCAGCTCCAACAACAACCACAGAATTTCCCACCACAACCACAGCTTCTCCAACCACAACCACAGCTGCTCCAACAACAACCACAGAAGCTCCAACCACAACCACAGCATCTCCCACCACAACCACAGCTTCTCCAACCACAACCACAGCTGCTCCAACCACAACCACAGCAGCTCCAACCACAACTACAGCTTCTCCAACCACAACCTCAGCTGCTCCAACCACAACTACAGCTTCTCCAACCACAACCACAGCAGCTCCAACCACAACCACAGCTTCTCCAACCACAACCACAGCTTCTCCAACCACAACCACAGCAGCTCCAACCACAACCTCAGCAGCTCCAACCACAACCACAGCAGCTCCAACCACAACCACAGCAGCTCCAACCACAACCACAGCTTCTCCAACCACAACTACAGCTGCTCCAACCACAACCACAGCTTCTCCAACCACAACCACAGCTTCTCCAACCACAACCACAGTAGCTCCAACAACAACTACAGCTGCACCAACCACGACCACAGCTTCTCCAACCACAACCACAGCAGCTCCAACCACAACCACAGCAGCTCCAACCACAACCACAGCAGCTCCAACAACAACCACAGCAGCTCCAACCACAACTACAGCTGCACCAACCACGACCACAGCTTCTCCAACCACAACCACAGCAGCTCCAACGACAACTACAGCTGCTCCAACCACAACCACAGCAGCTCCAACAACGACAACAGCAGAACCAACCACAACCACAGCAGAACCAACCACAACAATAGCACAACCAACCACAACCACAGCATCTCCAACCACAACCACAGCTGCTCCAACCACAACCACAGCTGCTCCAACCACAACCACAGCTGCTCCAACCACAACCACAGCAGCTCCAACCACAACCACAGCAGCTCAAACAACTACAGCTGCAACAACCACGACCACAGCTTCTCCAACCACAACCACAGCAGCTCCAACGACAACTACAGCTGCTCCAACCACAACCACAGCAGCTCCAACCACAACTACAGCAGAACCAACCACAACTACAGTAGAACCAACGACAACCACAGCAGAACCAACAACAACCACAGCAGCTCCAACCACAACTACAGCTTCTCCAACCACAACCACAGCAGCTGCAACCACAACCACAGCAGCTCCAACGACAACTACAGCTGCTCCAACCACAACCACAGCAGCTTCCACCACAACCACAGCTTCTCCAACCACAACCACAGCAGCTCCAACGACAACTACAGCTGCTCCAACCACAACCACAGCAGCTCCAACCACAACTACAGTAGAACCAACGACAACCACAGCAGAACCAACAACAACCACATCAGCTCCAACCACAACTACAGCTTCTCCTACGACAACCACAGCAGCTCCAACCACAACTACAGCAGAGCCAACCACAACCACAGCATTTCCCACCACAACCACAGCTTCTCCAACCACAACCACAGCTGCTCCAACCACAACCACAGCTGCTCCAACGACAACCACAGCAGCTCCAACCACAACCACAGCAGCTCCAACCACAACTACAGCTTCTCCAACCACAACCTCAGCAGCTCCAACAACAACTACAGCTTCTCCAACCACAACCACAGCATCTCCAACCACAACCACAGCATCTCCAACAACAACCACAGCAGCTCCAACCACAACCACAGCAGCTCCAACGACAACTACAGCTGCTCCAACCACAACCACAGCAGCTCCCACCACAACCACAGCTTCTCCAACCACAACCACAGCTTCTCCAACCACAACCACAGCAGCTCCAACAACAACTACAGCTGCACCAACCACGACCACAGCTTCTCCAACCACAACCTCAGCAGCTCCAACGACAACTACAGCTTCTCCAACCACAACCACAGCAGCTCCAACCACAACCACAGCATCTCCAACAACAACCACAGCAGCTCCAACCACAACCACAGCAGCTCCAACGACAACTACAGCTGCTCCAACCACAACCACAGCAGCTCCCACCACAACCACAGCTTCTCCAACCACAACCACAGCTTCTCCAACCACAACCACAGCAGCTCCAACAACAACTACAGCTGCACCAACCACGACCACAGGTTCTCCAACCACAACCACAGTTGCTCCAACCACAACCACAGCTTCTCCAACCACAACCACAGCAGCTCCAACGACAACTACAGCTGCTCCAACCACAACCACAGCAGCTCCAACCACAACTACAGTAGAACCAACGACAACCACAGCAGAACCAACAACAACCACAGCAGCTCCAACCACAACTACAGCTTCTCCAACCACAACCACAGCAGCTCCAACCACAACTACAGCAGATCCAACCACAACCACAGCATTTCCCACACACAGCTTCTCCAACCACAACCACAGCTGCTCCAACCACAACCACAGCTGCTCCAACGACAACCACAGCAGCTCCAACCACAACCACAGCAGCTCCAACCACAACTACAGCTTCTCCAACCACAACCTCAGCAGCTACAACAACAACTACAGCTTCTCCAACCACAACCACAGCATCTCCAACCACAACCACAGCATCTCCAACAACAACCACAGCAGCTCCAACCACAACCACAGCAGCTCCAACGACAACTACAGCTGCTCCAACCACAACCACAGCAGCTCCCACCACAACCACAGCTTCTCCAACCACAACCACAGCTTCTCCAACCACAACCACAGCAGCTCCAACAACAACTACAGCTGCACCAACCACGACCACAGCTTCTCCAACCACAACCTCAGCAGCTCCAACGACAACTACAGCTTCTCCAACCACAACCACAGCAGCTCCAACCACAACCACAGCATCTCCAACAACAACCACAGCAGCTCCAACCACAACCACAGCAGCTCCAACGACAACTACAGCTGCTCCAACCACAACCACAGCAGCTCCCACCACAACCACAGCTTCTCCAACCACAACCACAGCTTCTCCAACCACAACCACAGCAGCTCCAACAACAACTACAGCTGCACCAACCACGACCACAGCATCTCCAACCACAACCACAGCAGCTCCAACCACAACCACAGCTTCTCCAACCACAACCACAGCTTCTCCAACCACAACCACAGTAGCTCCAACAACAACTACAGCTGCACCAACCACGACCACAGCTTCTCCAACCACAACCACAGCAGCTCCAACCACAACCACAGCAGCTCCAACCACAACCACAGCAGCTCCAACAACAACCACAGCAGCTCCAACCACAACTACAGCTGCACCAACCACGACCACAGCTTCTCCAACCACAACCACAGCAGCTCCAACGACAACTACAGCTGCTCCAACCACAACCACAGCAGCTCCAACCACGACAACAGCAGAACCAACCACAACCACAGCAGAACCAACCACAACCATAGCACAACCAACCACAACCACAGCATCTCCAACCACAACCACAGCTGCTCCAACCACAACCACAGCTGCTCCAACCACAACCACAGCTGCTCCAACCACAACCACAGCAGCTCCAACCACAACCACAGCAGCTCAAACAACTACAGCTGCAACAACCACGACCACAGCTTCTCCAACCACAACCACAGCTGCTCCAACGACAACTACAGCTGCACCAACCACAACCACAGCAGCTCCAACCACAACTACAGCAGAACCAACCACAACTACAGCAGAACCAACGACAACCACAGCAGAACCAACGACAACCACAGCTCCAACCACAACTACAGCTTCTCCAACCACAACCACAGCAGCTCCAACCACAACCACAGCAGCTCCAACCACAACTACAGCTTCTCCAACCACAACCTCAGCAGCTCCAACGACAACTACAGCTTCTCCAACCACAACCACAGCAGCTCCAACCACAACCACAGCATCTCCAACCACAACCACAGCAGCTCCAACCACAACCACAGCTTCTCCAACCACAACCACAGCAGCTCCAACAACAACTACAGCTGCACCAACCACGACCACAGCTTCTCCAACCACAACCACAGCAGCTCCAACAACAACTACAGCTTCTCCAACCACAACCACAGCAGCTCCAACCACAACCACAGCAGAACCAACCACAACCACAGCAGCTCCAACCACAACCACAGCAGCTCCAACGACAACTACAGCTGCTCCAACCACAACCACAGCAGCTCCCACCACAACCACAGCTTCTCCAACCACAACCACAGCTTCTCCAACCACAACCACAGCAGCTCCAACAACAACTACAGCTGCACCAACCACGACCACAGCATCTCCAACCACAACCACAGCTTCTCCAACCACAACCACAGCTTCTCCAACCACAACCACAGCAGCTCCAACAACAACTACAGCTGCACCAACCACGACCACAGCATCTCCAACCACAACCACAGCAGCTCCAACCACAACTACAGCTTCTCCAACCACAACCACAGCAGCTCCAACCACAACCACAGCTTCTCCAACCACAACCACAGTAGCTCCAACCACAACCTCAGCAGCTCCAACGACAACTACAGCTTCTCCAACCACAACCACAGCAGCTCCAACCACAACCACAGCTTCTCCAACCACAACCACAGCTTCTCCAACCACAACCACAGCAGCTCCAACCACAACCACAGCAGCTCCAACCACAACCACAGCAGCTCCAACCACAACCACAGCAGCTCCAACCACAACCACAGCTTCTCCAACCACAACTACAGCTGCTCCAACCACAACCACAGCTTCTCCAACCACAACCACAGCTTCTCCAACCACAACCACAGTAGCTCCAACAACAACTACAGCTGCACCAACCACGACCACAGCTTCTCCAACCACAACCACAGCAGCTCCAACCACAACCACAGCAGCTCCAACCACAACCACAGCAGCTCCAACAACAACCACAGCAGCTCCAACCACAACTACAGCTGCACCAACCACGACCACAGCTTCTCCAACCACAACCACAGCAGCTCCAACGACAACTACAGCTGCTCCAACCACAACCACAGCAGCTCCAACCACGACAACAGCAGAACCAACCACAACCACAGCAGAACCAACCACAACCATAGCACAACCAACCACAACCACAGCATCTCCAACCACAACCACAGCTGCTCCAACCACAACCACAGCTGCTCCAACCACAACCACAGCTGCTCCAACCACAACCACAGCAGCTCCAACCACAACCACAGCAGCTCCAACAACAACTACAGCTGCAACAACCACGACCACAGCTTCTCCAACCACAACCACAGCAGCTCCAACGACAACTACAGCTGCACCAACCACAACCACAGCAGCTCCAACCACAACTACAGCAGAACCAACCACAACTACAGCAGAACCAACGACAACCACAGCAGAACCAACCACAACCACAGCAGCTCCAACCACAACTACAGCTTCTCCAACCACAACCACAGCAGCTGCAACCACAACCACAGCAGCTCCAACGACAACTACAGCTGCTCCAACCACAACCACAGCAGCTCCCACCACAACCACAGCTTCTCCAACCACAACCACAGCTGCTCCAACCACAACCACAGGTTCTCCAACCACAACCACAGCTGCTCCAACCACAACCACAGCTTCTCCAACCACAACCACAGCAGCTCCAACGACAACTACAGCTGCTCCAACCACAACCACAGCAGCTCCAACCACAACTACAGTAGAACCAACGACAACCACAGCAGAACCAACAACAACCACAGCAGCTCCAACCACAAATACAGCTTCTCCAACCACAACCACAGCAGCTCCAACCACAACTACAGCAGAGCCAACCACAACCACAGCATTTCCCACCACAACCACAGCTTCTCCAACCACAACCACAGCTGCTCCAACCACAACCACAGCTGCTCCAACGACAACCACAGCAGCTCCAACCACAACCACAGCAGCTCCAACCACAACTACAGCTTCTCCAACCACAACCTCAGCAGCTCCAACAACAACTACAGCTTCTCCAACCACAACCACAGCATCTCCAACCACAACCACAGCATCTCCAACAACAACCACAGCAGCTCCAACCACAACCACAGCAGCTCCAACGACAACTACAGCTGCTCCAACCACAACCACAGCAGCTCCCACCACAACCACAGCTTCTCCAACCACAACCACAGCTTCTCCAACCACAACCACAGCAGCTCCAACAACAACTACAGCTGCACCAACCACGACCACAGCTTCTCCAACCACAACCTCAGCAGCTCCAACGACAACTACAGCTTCTCCAACCACAACCACAGCAGCTCCAACCACAACCACAGCATCTCCAACAACAACCACAGCAGCTCCAACCACAACCACAGCAGCTCCAACGACAACTACAGCTGCTCCAACCACAACCACAGCAGCTCCAACCACAACCACAGCTTCTCCAACCACAACCACAGCTTCTCCAACCACAACCACAGCAGCTCCAACAACAACTACAGCTGCACCAACCACGACCACAGCATCTCCAACCACAACCACAGCAGCTCCAACCACAACTACAGCTTCTCCAACCACAACCACAGCTTCTCCAACCACAACCACAGCAGCTCCAACCACAACCTCAGCAGCTCCAACCACAACCACAGCAGCTCCAACCACAACCACAGCAGCTACAACCACAACCACAGCTTCTCCAACCACAACTACAGCTGCTCCAACCACAACCACAGCTTCTCCAACCACAACCACAGCTTCTCCAACCACAACCACAGTAGCTCCAACAACAACTACAGCTGCACCAACCACGACCACAGCTTCTCCAACCACAACCACAGCAGCTCCAACCACAACCACAGCAGCTCCAACCACAACCACAGCAGCTCCAACAACAACCACAGCAGCTCCAACCACAACTACAGCTGCACCAACCACGACCACAGCTTCTCCAACCACAACCACAGCAGCTCCAACGACAACTACAGCTGCTCCAACCACAACCACAGCAGCTCCAACCACGACAACAGCAGAACCAACCACAACCACAGCAGAACCAACCACAACCATAGCACAACCAACCACAACCACAGCATCTCCAACCACAACCACAGCAGCTCCAACCACAACCACAGCAGCTCCAACCACAACCACAGCAGCTCATACAACTACAGCTGCAACAACCACGACCACAGCTTCTCCAACCACAACCACAGCAGCTCCAACCACAACTACAGCTGCACCAACCACAACCACAGCAGCTCCAACCACAACTACAGCAGAACCAACCACAACTACAGCAGAACCAACGACAACCACAGCAGAACCAACGACAACCACAGCAGCTCCAACCACAACTACAGCTTCTCCAACCACAACCACAGCAGCTCCAACCACAACCACAGCAGCTCCAACCACAACTACAGCTTCTCCAACCACAACCTCAGCAGCTCCAACGACAACTACAGCTTCTCCAACCACAACCACAGCAGCTCCAACCACAACCACAGCATCTCCAACCACAACCACAGCAGCTCCAACCACAACCACAGCTTCTCCAACCACAACCACAGCAGCTCCAACAACAACTACAGCTGCACCAACCACGACCACAGCTTCTCCAACCACAACCTCAGCAGCTCCAACAACAACTACAGCTTCTCCAACCACAACCACAGCAGCTCCAACCACAACCACAGCAGCTCCAACAACAACCACAGCAGCTCCAACCACAACTACAGCTTCTCCAACCACAACCACAGCAGCTCCAACCACAACCACAGCATCTCCAACAACAACCACAGCAGCTCCAACCACAACTACAGCTTCTCCAACGACAACCACAGCAGCTCCAACCACAACTACAGCAGAGCCAACCACAACCACAGCATTTCCCACCACAACCACAGCTTCTCCAACCACAACCACAGCTGCTCCAACCACAACCACAGCTGCTCCAACCACAACTACAGTAGAACCAACGACAACCACAGCAGAACCAACAACAACCACAGCAGCTCCAACCACAACTACAGCTTCTCCAACGACAACCACAGCAGCTCCAACCACAACTACAGCAGAGCCAACCACAACCACAGCATTTCCCACCACAACCACAGCTTCTCCAACCACAACCACAGCTGCTCCAACCACAACCACAGCTGCTCCAACCACAACCACAGCAGCTCCAACCACAACCACAGCAGCTCCAACCACAACTACAGCTTCTCCAACCACAACCACAGCAGCTCCAACAACAACTACAGCTTCTCCAACCACAACCACAGCAGCTCCAACCACAACCACAGCATCTCCAACAACAACCACATCAGCTCCAACCACAACCACAGCATCTCCAACAACAACCACATCAGCTCCAACCACAACCACAGCAGCTCCAACGACAACTACAGCTGCTCCAACCACAACCACAGCTGCTCCAACGACAACTACAGTAGAACCAACGACAACCACAGCAGAACCAACAACAACCACAGCAGCTCCAACCACAACTACAGCTTCTCCAACCACAACCACAGCAGCTCCAACCACAACCACAGCAGCTCCAACGACAACTACAGCTGCTCCAACCACAACCACAGCAGCTCCCACCACAACCACAGCTTCTCCAACCACAACCACAGCTTCTCCAACCACAACCACAGCAGCTCCAACAACAACTACAGCTGCACCAACCACGACCACAGCATCTCCAACCACAACCACAGCAGCTCCAACCACAACTACAGCTTCTCCAACCACAACTACAGCTTCTCCAACCACAACCACAGCAGCTCCAACCACAACTACAGCTTCTCCAACCACAACCTCAGCTGCTCCAACCACAACCACAGCTTCTCCAACCACAACCACAGCAGCTCCAACCACAACCACAGCAGCTCCAACCACGACTACAGCAGAACCAACCACAACCACAGCAGAACCAACCACAACCACAGCTGCCCCAACCACAACCACAGCTTCTCCAACCACAACCACAGCTGCACCAACCACAACTACAGCTTCTCCAACCACAACCACAGCAGCTCCAACAACAACTACAGCTGCAACAACCACGACCACAGCTTCTCCAACCACAACTACAGCTGCACAAACCACAACCACAGCAGCTCCAACTACAACTACAGCAGAACCAACCACAACTACAGCAGAACCAACCACAACTACAGCTGCTCCAACCACAACCACAGCAGCTCCAACCACAACCACAGCTTCTCCAACCACAACCACAGCTGCTCCAACCACAACCACAGCTTCTCCAACCACAACCACAACTCCAACCACAACTACAGCTGCTCCAACCACAACCACAGCAGCTCCAACCACAACTACAGTAGAACCAACGACAACCACAGCAGAACCAACAACAACCACAGCAGCTCCAACCACAACTACAGCTTCTCCAACCACAACCACAGCAGCTCCAACCACAACTACAGCAGAGCCAACCACAACCACAGCATTTCCCACCACAACCACAGCTTCTCCAACCACAACCACAGCTGCTCCAACCACAACCACAGCTGCTCCAACGACAACCACAGCAGCTCCAACCACAACCACAGCAGCTCCAACCACAACTACAGCTTCTCCAACCACAACCTCAGCAGCTAAAACAACAACTACAGCTTCTCCAACCACAACCAGCAGCTCCAACCACAACCACAGCATCTCCAACAACAACCACAGCAGCTCCAACCACAACCACAGCAGCTCCAACGACAACTACAGCTGCTCCAACCACAACCACAGCAGCTCCCACCACAACCACAGCTTCTCCAACCACAACCACAGCTTCTCCAACCACAACCACAGCAGCTCCAACAACAACTACAGCTGCACCAACCACGACCACAGCTTATCCAACCACAACCTCAGCAGCTCCAACGACAACTACAGCTTCTCCAACCACAACCACAGCAGCTCCAACCACAACCACAGCATCTCCAACAACAACCACAGCAGCTCCAACCACAACTACAGCTTCTCCAACCACAACCACAGCAGCTCCAACCACAACCACAGCATCTCCAACAACAACCACAGCAGCTCCAACCACAACTACAGCTTCTCCAACGACAACCACAGCAGCTCCAACCACAACTACAGCAGAGCCAACCACAACCACAGCATTTCCCACCACAACCACAGCTTCTCCAACCACAACCACAGCTGCTCCAACCACAACCACAGCTGCTCCAACCACAACCACAGCAGCTCCAACCACAACCACAGCAGCTCCAACCACAACTACAGCTTCTCCAACCACAACCACAGCAGCTCCAACAACAACCACAGATTCTCCAACCACAACCACAGCAGCTCCAACCACAACCACAGCATCTCCAACAACAACCACAGCAGCTCCAACCACAACCACAGCATCTCCAACAACAACCACAGCAGCTCCAACCACAACCACAGCAGCTCCAACGACAACTACAGCTGCTCCAACCACAACCACAGCTGCTCCAACGACAACTACAGTAGAACCAACGACAACCACAGCAGAACCAACAACAACCACAGCAGCTCCAACCACAACTACAGCTTCTCCAACCACAACCACAGCAGCTCCAACCACAACCACAGCAGCTCCAACGACAACTACAGCTGCTCCAACCACAACCACAGCAGCTCCCACCACAACCACAGCTTCTCCAACCACAACCACAGCTTCTCCAACCACAACCACAGCAGCTCCAACAACAACTACAGCTGCACCAACCACGACCACAGCTTCTCCAACCACAACCACAGCAGCTCCAACCACAACTACAGCTTCTCCAACCACAACCACAGCAGCTCCAACCACAACCACAGCAGCTCCAACCACAACCACAGCAGCTCCAACCACAACCACAGCAGCTCCAACCACAACCACAGCTGCTCCAACCACAACCACAGCAGCTCCAACCACGACTACAGCAGAACCAACCACAACCACAGCAGAACCAACCACAACCACAGCATCTCCAACCACAACCACAGCTGCACAAACCACAACCACAGCAGAACCAACCACAACTACAGTAGAACCAACGACAACCACAGCAGCTCCAACCACAACTACAGCTTCTCCAACGACAACCACAGCAGCTCCAACCACAACTACAGCTGCACCAACCACGACCACAGCATCTCCAACCACAACCACAGCAGCTCCAACCACAACTACAGCTTCTCCAACCACAACCACAGCAGCTCCAACCACAACTACAGCTTCTCCAACCACAACCTCAGCTGCTCCAACCACAACTACAGCTTCTCCAACCACAACCACAGCAGCTCCAACCACAACCACAGCAGCTCCAACCACGACTACAGCAGAACCAACCACAACCACAGCAGAACCAACCACAACCACAGCATCTCCAACGACAACCACAGCTTCTCCAACCACAACCACAGCAGCTCCAACAACAACTACAGCTGCACCAACCACGACCACAGCTTCTCCAACCACAACCACAGCAGCTCCAACGACAACCACAGCTTCTCCAACCACAACCACAGCAGCTCCAACCACAACCACAGCAGAACCAACAACAACCACAGCAGCTCCAACCACAACCACAGCAGCTCCAACGACAACTACAGCTGCTCCAACCACAACCACAGCAGCTCCCACACAACCACAGCTTCTCCAACCACAACCACAGCTTCTCCAACCACAACCACAGCAGCTCCAACAACAACTACAGCTGCACCAACCACGACCACAGCATCTCCAACCACAACCACAGCAGCACCAACCACAACTACAGCTTCTCCAACCACAACCACAGCAGCTCCAACCACAACTACAGCTTCTCCAACCACAACCTCAGCTGCTACAACTATAGCTTCACCAACAACCACAGCAGCTCCAACCACAACCACAGCAGCTCCAACCACGACTACAGCAGAACCAACCACAACCACAGCAGAACCAACCACAACCACAGCATCTCCAACCACAACCACAGCTGCTCCAACCACAACCACAGCTTCTCCAACCACAACCACAGCTGCACCAACCACAACTACAGCTTCTCCAACCACAACCACAGCTGCTCCAACCACAACTACAGCTTCTCCAACCACAACCACAGCAGCTCCAACCACAACCACAGCAGCTCCAACCACGACTACAGCAGAACCAACCACAACCACAGCAGAACCAACCACAACCACAGCAGAACCAACCACAACTACAGTAGAACCAACGACAACCACAGCAGCTCCAACCACAACTACAGCTTCTCCAACGACAACCACAGCAGCTCCAACCACAACTACAGCAGAGCCAACCACAACCACAGCATTTCCACCACAACCACAGCTTCTCCAACCACAACCACAGCTGCTCCAACCACAACCACAGCTGCTCCAACGACAACCACAGCTTCTCCAACCACAACCACAGCTCCAACGACAACTACAGCTGCTCCAACCACAACCACAGCAGCTCCAACCACAACTACAGTAGAACCAACGACAACCACAGCAGAACCAACAACAACCACAGCAGCTCCAACCACAACTACAGCTTCTCCAACGACAACCACAGCAGCTCCAACCACAACTACAGCAGAGCCAACCACAACCACAGCAGCTCCAACAACAACCACAGCAGCTCCAACCACAACCACAGCTGCTCCAACGACAACCACAGCAGCTCCAACCACAACCACAGCAGCTCCAACCACAACTACAGCTTCTCCAACCACAACCTCAGCAGCTCCAACGACAACTACAGCTTCTCCAACCACAACCACAGCAGCTCCAACCACAACCACAGCATCTCCAACAACAACCACAGCAGCTCCAACCACAACCACAGCTTCTCCAACCACAACCAGCAGCTCCAACAACTACAGCTGCACCAACCACGACCACAGCTTCTCCAACCACAACCTCAGCAGCTCCAACAACAACTACAGCTTCTCCAACCACAACCACAGCAGCTCCAACCACAACCACAGCAGAACCAACAACAACCACAGCATCTCCAACCACAAACACAGCAGCTCCAACGACAACTACAGCTGCTCCAACCACAACCACAGCAGCTCCCACCACAACCACAGCTTCTCCAACCACAACCACAGCTTCTCCAACCACAAACCACAGCAGCTCCAACAACAACTACAGCTGCACCAACCACGACCACAGCATATCCAACCACAACCACAGCAGCTCCAACCACAACTACAGCTTCTCCAACCACAACCACAGCAGCTCCAACCACAACTACAGCTTCTCCAACCACAACCACAGCAGCTCCAACCACAACCACAGCAGCTCCAACCACGACTACAGCAGAACCAACCACAACCACAGCAGCTCCAAATACAACTACAGCAGAACCAACCACAACTACAGCAGAACCAACCACAACCACAGCAGCTCCAACCACAACCACAGCAGCTTCCACCACAACCACAGCTTCTCCAACCACAACCACAGCTGCTCCAACCACAACCACAGCTTCTCCAACCACAACCACAACTCCAACCACAACTACAGCTGCTCCAACCACAACCACAGCAGCTCCAACCACAACTACAGTAGAACCAACGACAACCACAGCAGAACCAACAACAACCACAGCAGCTCCAACCACAACTACAGCTTCTCCAACCACAACCACAGCAGCTCCAACCACAACTACAGCAGAACCAACCACAACCACAGCAGCTTCCACCACAACCACAGCTTCTCCAACCACAACCACAGCTGCTCCAACCACAACCACAGCTGCTCCAACGACAACCACAGCAGCTCCAACCACAACCACAGCAGCTCCAACCACAACTACAGCTTCTCCAACCACAACCTCAGCAGCTACAACAACAACTACAGCTTCTCCAACCACAACCACAGCAGCTCCAACCACAACCACAGCATCTCCAACAACAACCACAGCAGCTCCAACCACAACCACAGCAGCTCCAACGACAACTACAGCTGCTCCAACCACAACCACAGCAGCTCCCACCACAACCACAGCTTCTCCAACCACAACCACAGCTTCTCCAACCACAACCACAGCAGCTCCAACAACAACTACAGCTGCACCAACCACGACTACAGCTTCTCCAACCACAACCTCAGCAGCTCCAACGACAACTACAGCTTCTCCAACCACAACCACAGCAGCTCCAACCACAACCACAGCATCTCCAACAACAACCACAGCAGCTCCAACCACAACTACAGCTTCTCCAACCACAACCACAGCAGCTCCAACCACAACCACAGCATCTCCAACAACAACCACAGCAGCTCCAACCACAACTACAGCTTCTCCAACCACAACCACAGTAGCTCCAACCACAACTACAGCAGAACCAACCACAACCACAGCATCTCCCACCACAACCACAGCTTCTCCAACCACAACCACAGCTACTCCAACCACAACCACAGCTGCTCCAACCACAACTACAGTAGAACCAACGACAACCACAGCAGAACCAACAACAACCACAGCAGCTCCAACCACAACTACAGCTTCTCCAACGACAACCACAGCAGCTCCAACCACAACTACAGCAGAGCCAACCACAACCACAGCATTTCCCACCACAACCACAGCTTCTCCAACCACAACCACAGCTGCTCCAACCACAACCACAGCTGCTCCAACCACAACCACAGCAGCTCCAACCACAACCACAGCAGCTCCAACCACAACTACAGCTTCTCCAACCACAACCTCAGCAGCTCCAACAACAACTACAGCTTCTCCAACCACAACCACAGCGGCTCCAACCACAACCACAGCATCTCCAACAACAACCACATCAGCTCCAACCACAACCACAGCAGCTCCAACGACAACTACAGCTGCTCCAACCACAACCACAGCAGCTCCCACCACAACCACAGCTTCTCCAACCACAACCACAGCTTCTCCAACCACAACCACAGCAGCTCCAACAACTACAGCTGCACCAACCACGACCACAGCTTCTCCAACCACAACCTCAGCAGCTCCAACGACAACTACAGCTTCTCCAACCACAACCACAGCAGCTCCAACAACAACCACAGCATCTCCAACAACAACCACAGCAGCTCCAACCACAACCACAGCAGCTCCAACGACAACTACAGCTGCTCCAACCACAACCACAGCAGCTCCCACCACAACCACAGCTTCTCCAACCACAACCACAGCTTCTCCAACCACAACCACAGCAGCTCCAACAACAACTACAGCTGCACCAACCACGACCACAGCATCTCCAACCACAACCACAGCAGCTCCAACCACAACTACAGCTTCTCAACCACAACCACAGCAGCTCCAACCACAACCACAGCAGCTCCAACCACAACCACAGCAGCTCCAACCACAACCACAGCTGCTCCAACCACAACCACAGCAGCTCCAACCACGACTACAGCAGAACCAACCACAACCACAGCAGAACCAACCACAACCACAGCATCTCCAACCACAACCACAGCTGCACAACCACAACCACAGCAGAACCAACCACAACTACAGTAGAACCAACGACAACCACAGCAGCTCCAACCACAACTACAGCTTCTCCAACCACAACCACAGCAGCTCCAACCACAACTACAGCTGCACCAACCACGACCACAGCTTCTCCAACCACAACCACAGCAGCTCCAACCACAACTACAGCTTCTCCAACCACAACCACAGCAGCTCCAACCACAACTACAGCTTCTCCAACCACAACCTCAGCTGCTCCAACCACACTACAGCTTCTCCAACCAACACACACAGCAGCTCCAACCACAACCACAGCAGCTCCAACCACGACTACAGCAGAACCAACACAACCACAGCAGAACCAACCACAACCACAGCATCT